>NC_041385.1:27148152-27218091 GCF_002162155.2 Triticum dicoccoides
GAATTGGACAATGAAGGGGGGTGGCTCCCCCCTTTTTCCTTCCCCCTCTCTCCTCCTTCCTTCCCTCCTACTCCTTCCCTTGGAAGGAGGTGAATCCTACTCCCGGTGGGAGTAGGACTCCTCCAGGGAGCGCCATGAGAGGGCCGGCCCTCCCCCCTCCTCCACTCCTTATACGGGGGAGGGGGCACCCCATAGACACACAAGTTGATCTGTTGATCTTTTAGCCGTGTGTGGTGCCCCCCTCCACCATTATCCACCTCGATCATATCGTAGCGGTGCTTAGGCGAAGCTCTGCGTTGGTAGCATCATCATCATCATCATCACTCCATCATGCTGATGGAACTCTCCTTCGGCCTCAATTGGATCAAGAGTACGAGGGACGTCATCGATCTGAACGTGTCCTGAACTCGGAGGTGCCGTGTGTTCGGTACTTGGATCGGTCGGATCATGAAGACGTATGACTACATCAACCACGTTGATATAACGCTTCTACTTACGGTCTATGAGGGTACGTGGACGACACTCTCCCCGCTCTTTTCTATGCATCACCATGATCTTGCGTGTGCATAGGAATTTATCTGAAATTACTACATTCTCCAACAGTGGCATCTGAGCCAGGTTTATGCGTAGATGTTATATCCACGAGTAGAACACAAGTGAGTTGTGGGCGATACAAGTCATACTGCTTACCAGCATGTCATACTTTGATTCGGCGGTATTGTTGGATGAAGTGGCCCGGACCGACATTATGCGTATGCTTACGCGAGACTGGTTCTACCGACGTGCTTCGCACATAGGTGGCTGGCGGGTGTCAGTTTCTCCAACTTTAGTCCATCTATGTGGCAAGTGCAAGTCACACCCTTCCATCAAAACTTCTTAAAAAATTGTCTATGTGGCAAAGAGTTCTTATTTGTACTCCTAGATAGAACCCTCGTATCACTTGAATACATCACTGTGAGTAACACATACAATAATGTACATTGTAAGTAGATTATTTTGTACTTACAATGTATCAACACCATTGCCGTATTTGTAGTAGGCTTGGCCTCAACACCTTATATCGTTGGGCCATATATGGACTTACGTAAAAAAAAGAGGGTCGATAATGGCCGTGGCCATCGGTTGAAATCTGAAGATCCATGCGCCACCGAGTTGACATTGACTCCACAAAGCAGCCGCCAGAACACAAGGATAACTTAACTACTCCTACATCTGTCTGTCATGCAGCGATTAGTGTTTGATCTTTTCCCATAAGCACCGCCTGCATATGCATCTCGCCATTGTACTGGACTGGGGTCTGGAGTGGACGCAAAGCAAAACCACCTACTAGTCACCTGTCCCCCTGACAAACATGAGCCAAACGGGGATCAAAGGCACATGATGATAGGAAGTGAGGTGACATTGTGCTCCACGAACCGACCGGAAGCCTCAGCCACGAATGATTGATTCCATAGGCGGTAGAATACGGTAATGATAATCCGGTGCTCCTTGATACGCCTCCAACGTATCTATAATTTTTTATTGCTCCATGCTATATTATCTATTGTTTTGGGCAATATTGGGCTTTATTATCCACTTTTATATTATTTTTGGGACTAACCTATTAACCGGAGGCCCAGCCCAGATTTGTTGTTTTATGCCTATTTCAGTGTTTCGAGGAAAAGGAATATCAGACGGAGTCAAAACGGAACGAAATCAACTGGAGAAGTTATTTTTGGAAGGAAAGCAACCCAGGGAACTTGGAGTGCACGTCAGGGGAGATACGGGCTGCCCACGAGGGTGGGGGGCGCGCCCACCACCCCCGGGCGCGCCCCCTGCCTCGTGGGGCCCCCGTAGCTCCTCCGACGTACCCCCTGCACCCATATATACTCTTGTACCCTAAAACTTCCAGAACAGAAGATAGATCGGGAGTTCCACCGCCGCAAGCCTCTGTAGCCACCAAAAACCTCTCGGGAGCCCATTCTGGCGCTCTGCCGGAGGGTGATCCCATCACCGGTGGCCATCTTCATCATCCCGGCGCTATCCATGACGAGGAGGGAGTAGTTCACCCTCGGGGCTGAGGGTATGTACCAGTAGCTATGTGTTTGATCTCTCTCTCTCTCTCGTGTTCTCTCTCGTGTTCCATCTATGGCACGATCTTGATGTATCCCGAGCTTTGCTATTGTAGTTGGATCTTATGATGTTTCTCCCCCTCTACTCTCTTGTGATGAATTGAGTTTCTCCTTTGAAGTTATCTTATCGGATTGAGTCTTTATGAGAACACTTGATGTATGTCTTGCCGTGATTATCTGTGGTGACAATGGGATATCATGTGCCACTTGATTTATGTTTTGGTGATCAACTTGCGGGTTTCATGACATTGGGAACCTATGCATAGGGGTTGGCACACGTTCTTGACTCTCCGATAGAAACTGTGGGGCACTCTTTGAAGTACTTTGTGTTGGTTGGATGAATCTGAGATTGTGTGATGCATATCCTATAATCATGCCCACGGATACTTGAGGTGACAATGGAGTATCTAGGTGACATTAGGGTTTTGGTTGATTTGAATCTTAAGGTGTTATTCTAGTACAAACTCTTTTATAGATCGATCCGAAAGAATAGCTTTGAGGTGGTTTCGTACCCTACCATAATCTCTATGTTTGTTCTCTGCTATTAGTGGCTTTGGAGTGACTCTTTGTTGCATGTTGAGGGCTTGTTATATTATCTATCTATGTTATTATTGTTGAGAGAACTTGCACTAGTGAAAGTATGAACCCTAGGCCTTGTTTCCTACCATTGCAATACCGTTTACGCTCACTTTTACCACTTGTTACCTTGCTGTTTTTATATTTTCAGATAAAAAAACCTATATCTACTATCTATTTTGCACTTGTATCACCATCTCTTCGCCGAACTAGTGCACCTATACAATTTACCATTGTATTGGGTGTGTTGGGGACACAAGAGACTTTTTGTTATTTGGTTGCAGGGTTGCTTGAGAGAGACCATCTTCATCCTACGCCTCCTACAGATTGATAAACCTTAGGTCATCCACTTGAGGGAAATTTGCTACTGTCCTACAAACCTGTGCACTTGCAGGCCCAACAACGTCTACAAGAAGAAGGTTGTGTAGTAGACATCACTCCTACTTTGCCAACTCCAGCGCGCGACCCCATCCCACCCGGCCCCGTTCGTTTGAGGCAAAACGGACAGGCCCCACGGTCCAGCGCGCGACGGCCTGAACCCATCCTGTCCGTTTTGTGTCCGACATGATATGGTCAAGACATGATACTAAATTTTATTGTATGAGATCATCATGTTTTGTAACCGAGTTATTGGCAACTGGCAGGAGCCATATGGTTGTCGCTTTATTGTATGAAATGCAATCGCCATGTATTTGCTTTACTTTATCACTAAGCGGTAGCGATAGTCGTAGAAGCAATAGTTGGCGAGACGACAACGATGCTACGATGGAGATCAAGGTGTCGCGCCGGTGACGATGGTGATCATGATGGTGCTTTGGAGATGGAGATCAAAGGCACAAGATGATGATGGCCATATCATATCACTTATATTGATTGCATGTGATGTTTATCTTTTATGCATCTTATTTTTCTTAGATCAACGGTAGCATTATAAGTTGATCTCTCACTAAATATCAAGCTATAAGTGTTCTCCCTGAGTAAGCACCATTGTGACAGTTTGTCATGCCGAGACACCACGTGATGATCGGGTGTGATAAGCTCTACGTTCACATACAACGGGTGCAAGTCAGTTTTGCACACGCAGAATACTCGGGTTAAACTTGACGAGCCTAGCATATGCAGATATGGCCTCGGAACACTGAGACCAAAAGGTCGAGCGTGAATCATATAGTAGATATGATCAACATAGTGATGTTCACCATTGAAAACTACTACATCTCACGTGATGATCGGACATGGTTTAGTTGATATGGATCACGTGATCACTTAGATGATTAGAGGGATGTCTATCTAAGTGGGAGTTCTTAAGTAATTTGATTAATTGAACTTTAATTTATCATGAACTTAGTAGCTGATAGTATTTTGCATGTCTATGTTGATGTAGATAGATGGCCCGTGCTATTGTTCCATTGAATTTTAATGCGTTCCTTGAGAAAGCTAAGTTGAAAGATGATGGTAGCAATTACACGGACTGGGTCCGTAAATTGAGGATTATTGATGACCCACAAGTGTAGGGAATCTATCGTAGTCCTTTCAATAAGTAAGAGTGTCAAACCCAACGAGGAGCAGAAGGAAATGACAAGCGGTTTTCAGTAAGGTATTCTCTGCAAGCACTGAAATTGTAGGTAACAGGTAGTTTTGTGATAAGATAATTTGTAACGGGTAACAAGCAATGAAAGTAAATAAGGTGCAACAAGGTGGCCCAATCCTTTTTGTAGCAAAGGACAAGCCTGTGCAAGTTCTTATAATGAGAAAAGCGCTCCCGGGGACACATGGGAATTATCATCGAGCTAGTTTTCATCACGCTCATATGATTCGCGTTCGTTACTTTGATAATTTGATATGTGGGTGGACCGGTGCTTGGGTACTGCCCTTTCTTGGACAAGCCTCCCACTTATGATTAACTCCTATTGCAAGCATCCGCAACTACAAAAGAAGTATTAAGGTAAACCTAACCATAGCATGAAACAAGTGGATCCAAATCAACCCCTTACGAAGCAACGCATAAACTAGGGTTTAAGCTTCTGTCACTCTAGCAACCCATCATCTACTTATTACTTCCAAATGCCTTCCTCTAGGCCCAAATAATGGTGAAGTGCCATGTAGTAAACGTTCACATAACACCACTAGAGGAGAGAAAACATACATCTCATCAAAATATCGAACGAATACCAAATTCACATGACTACTAATAGAAAGACTTCACCCATGTCCTCAGGAACAAACGTAACTACTCACAAAGCATATTCATGTTCATAATCAGAGGGGTATTAATATGCATTAAGGATCTGAACATATGATCAGCCACCAAATAAACCAATTAGCATCAACTACAAGGAGTAATCAACACTACTAGCAACCCACAGGTAAGAATCTGAGGTTTGGGTACAAAGATTAGATACAAGAGATGAACTAGGGTTTGAGAGGAGATGGTGCTGGTGAAGATGTTGATGGTGATTGACCCCCTCTCGATGAGAGGATCTTTGGTGATGATTTCCCCCTCCCGGAGGGAAGTTTCCACGACAGAACAGCTCCGCTGGAGCCCTAGATTGGTTCCGCCAAGGTTCCGCCTCGTGGCGGAGGAGTTTCGTCCCGTAAGCTTGCTTATGATTTTTTCCAGGGTAAAAGACTTCATATAGCAGAAGATGGGCATCAGAGGGCCACCAGGGGGCCCACGAGGAAGGGGGCGCGCCCAGTAGGGGTGGGCCCCCTCTGGTACTTCTTTCGCTCAATAATTCTTATTAATTCCAAAAATAACTTTCGTGGAGTTTTAGGACTTTTGGAGTTGTGCAGAATAGGTTCCCAATATTTTCTCCTTTTCCAGCCCAGAATACCAGCTGCCAGCATTCTCCCTCTTCATGATAAACCTTGTAAAATAAGAGAGAATAGCCATAAATATTGTGACATAACGTGCAATAAAGCCCATAATGCAATAAATATCGATATAAAAGCATGATGCAAAATGGACGTATCAACTCCTCCAATCTTAAACCTCCCTTGTCCTCAAGCGGAAGCCGATATCGAAAAATATGTCCACATGTTTAGAGATAGAGGTGTCAAAAAAATAAAATACGCACATGAGGGCATCATGATCATTCTTATAATAGCAACATATATAGATTTTGTCATATAATTTCTTATGCTCAAGTAACAATCTATTCACAATGTCAAGTAGGGTTCAGAAACTTCATTGAGAACTAGCAAACTATAATATTAATCATTAAAGAAATTGCAATTTATCATAACATTGGAAAGAGTCAGGAATAGAGCTTTTCAGCAAGTCCGCATACTCAACTATCATTTAGTCTTCTACAATTGCTAACACTCACGCAATACGTATGGTTCTGGAGTTTTAATCGGACACAGAGAAAGATAGGGGCTTATAGTGTTGCCTCCCAATGTTTTACCTCAAGGGTAATGTCAACTATAATAGTTCATGCTAACTTACATCCAATTGGATACATATATCAGGATCTTTCCAACACGAGGTGCTTGCCAAAGGATAAAATGAAAAAGGGAAAGGTGAAGATCACCTTGACTCTTGCATAATGTAAAAGATAGGCCCTTCGCAGAGGGAAGCAGAGGTTGTCATGTGCTATTAGGGTTGGATGCACAAAATCTTAATGCAAAAGAACGTTACTTTATATTGCCACTTGTGATATGGACCTTTATTATGCAGTCCGTCGCTTTTATTACTTCCATATCACACGATCGTATAAAGCTTATTTTCTCCGCACTAATAAGTCATACATATTTAGAGAGCAATTTTTATTGCTTGCAACATGACAACTTACTTGAAGGATCTTACTCAATCCATAGGTAGCTATGGTGGACTCTCATGGCAAAAACTGGGTTTAAGGATATTTGGAAGCACAAGTAGTATCTCTACTTGGTGCAAGGAATTTGGCTAGCATGAGAGGGAAAGGCAAGATCAACATGTTGGATGATCCATGACAATATACTTTAACTAAGATGAGAAATCATAACCCATTACGTTGTCTTCCTTGTCCAACATCAACTCTTTAGCATGTCAAACTTAATGAGTGCTCACAGTCATAAAAGATGTCCAAGATAGTATATTTATATGTGAAAACCTATCTTTCTTTATTACTTCCTATTAATTGCAACGATGACCAAAACTATGTTTGTCAACTCTCAACAACTTTTATGCCTCATACTCTCTATGTGTAAAGTCATTACTATCCATAAGATCAATATGAATTCTTTTATACTTTTTGTTCTTTTATGAACTTAAGATCATGGCAAGATAGCAAAGCCCTTGACTCAACACTAATCTTTCTTATATAGAGATCACGGACTCGATTACATAGAGGGATCACAAAGCAAAACTCAAAACTAATTCATAACAAAACTTTATTCTACTAGATCAAGATATTACCAAAAGGATCGAACTAAGAAAAACGGTAAAGATAGGAGTGTGATGGTGATACGATACCGGGGCACCTCCCCCAAGCTTGGCAGTTGCCAAGGGGAGTGCCCATACCCATGTGATTATGTCTCCTTCTTCAGAGTTGGTGTTGATGGAGTCGTTGGTGATGTAGGCTTTATCCTCAATATGCGCTTGAGCACGGAATTTTGCTCCCTGAGATCATCAATCTCCTGCTCAAGGCTTAATATCCTTTTGCATAATTCCTGTTTGTTTTCCTGCAAGATACGAAAAGGGATAAACTCGATCTTGGGCTTCTTTGCCCTACCAGGGAGGCTTGACTTTTTGAACTCCACATGCATATCCCTAGGTTGAGCTAATGGGACTTCATCTTCATCTGAGCTTGTCTCCTCCTTTCCCTTAGGCTTGTAGTCTTCTTCTTCCTCAGTGGCCCAGCCACAATGATCCAAGTCCCCGTAGACCTTAGGGTCTGCAAGGTAATCATCCGCATAGCTTTCTCCCTCTGAATCCTGGGACGACATATTGCTCTAATCTGCGGCAGAAACAGGTTGAAACGAAAACAGAAGATTTTTGCGTGATACGGTGGCCAAAACCTTTGGGAGATTATTTCACTACTAGGGAAAAGCCTAGCAGCAGCGCGGGTTTTGGCCCTCTCAGTAGCGCGGGTACCGGCGCTACTAATAAGGCGCTACAGCTAACATATAGCAGTAGCGTCTGTTGACCCGCGCTACTGGTACTGATGAATAGATGTAGCGCTCTTTGTAAAAGGGCGCTGCTGATATTATCTGCAGCGCTATTTAGCAGGAAGCGCTACTGGTAAGTCGGCGCTACTGCTAAATTTCCCCCCCTCGCTACTACTAGTTTTATTAGTTTTTTTCCTACATATTTGTTTTTTAATTTGTTTTGTATTTGAATGGGCTTTATACAATAATCTTTAGCATATCATCCACATACAAATGTAATCATAGCATATACATACAATTAGCCTCATCAAATCATGTCATCATCATAATCATCATCCAACACAAAGTGGTCTCTCGTCATCAATCTCGAAAATAGCGATACAAAGTCTCGATTACTTGCAAATACATCGTCATCCATCTAAATAATGATATACGCGAGAATAGCTATCACTTTGAGTACATGAGTTCGTATCCCTCTCCGAAAACCGGTACACCTGGGCCTGACACTCCGGCCACTTGTCGTATATATACTCCTGGTGTAGCACTTCTTCGCCATCTATGATCTATGCACCTGCATCGTCACATGAGTCAATGATATGCAACATATATAGTTGAGCAACAGAAAGAGACAGACTTGGCAAAAATAGAAACAACATATCATAAGCATAAATAACAAAGTTCATCATACCCAAAATGACCTAACTAGAGTGATTTTCGCTAGTCGAGGAGGAGGACGGTTTAATTACATCACACATAAAGTTTCACCGTGCATAACTCAAAGTTTTGTCATAAAAGAAAGTATGGACTAAACGGACACATTGTCATATATCAACAATCACTCCATCATGTCGTGCCACCCATCCATGTCAGGGAGATAGTCATCGAGCTTAGTGAAAGGCTTCATGTCGAGACGCTGAGAGGCTATCCATGTTCGGACGTCTTCCCGCGACATTTGTCCTTCTGCATGGAACATCCCTATTTTTCCGACGACCTCATTCATGATGATTTGGGCAAGTTCGCGCTGGATGTTATAGAACTTAGCTCGAAGTCGATGATCCTCGATATCTCCTATGTCCTTTGCCCATTGCAGAATATGGGCATCGCCAGATCTAGGTGCCAAGTGAAGGTTCTGGTGATCCCGTCTGTACTCCAGCATGTGGTGTAGGACATAGAATCCATCATTACGAGAATTGTTCGGTTGCTGGATGCAGCAGAAGTCGGTCTTATGGCTGAAGGCGGCCCTGCTGCCCCTTCTCTTCTTGTCCCTAACCTCTCCACCCCTTGCTTGGTAGTGTAACATAGCACTGTCGAGAACATCTTTGATGTGGGTGTAATCCTTTTTGTGAATGTTCTTCGACGAGTCCAAGTAAAGAGCGTGGGAGAATCGGGGGTAGAGGATGATGAGGACGGCGCGCCCGCCGCTGTGCAAAATAAGTACACCTCAAATTAATTAGCCTCCACCGTGCAAATGAATTATTGAAATCGAAGGAAGGATAGCAGCGCGGATGACTTACACGGGATGATAAGGCACGAGAATCGCCTCCTTGTCCTTATAGGCGAGCATGAAACTGACGATGTAATCCCTCGCGTATTCACGATGCTGTGCACAAACTCCCAAGAAGCCCTCGTGCATGTAGTACGGGTCAGCGACACAGATAAAACGTATCTGCTCAACCCCAATGATGTAGTTCATGTGCAAGGCATAAAGGCGGACAAACGTAAAATCCAGCTTCTTCACGTGAAACATGTCGAATATGTAATCGAATCGGAGGAAGAACTTATCCGCGGGGAAGCCATCGACGTACGACATTTGCCGTGGAACGTTAACCACGTAGAGTGGGTATCCTGGATCTTTCGAGGCGATGAGGCCTTTCTCTACCCACAGTACATCATCATGAAGTCTCCTTAGATCGCCGAATCTGGCCCGTAGCGCTCTTTCAGGTAGGATTGGTCGACCGGGGATATGCCATTTATCCGCATCGAGGATATCTACACGGTCCTGAAGCCGAGGCTGTTGAGGCGGCTAGATCATAGAATCAGCTTTTTGCCTTTCCTCGCTCTCTTCCTAGACTTCTTTACCACCGGACGGTCGTCAATAATATGTTGAGACGATAATTCAGGCACCGACTCATGACGCTCAAACCCTGAGGAGGCGCCAGTATTGACATACTGTTCAGCGCCATCGTCATCCTCATCCTCATCCATGGCGACGTCATCAGCGACTAATGGAGCCACCTGCTTACCTCGTCCGCTATCACCCAACCCGACACCCGACGCTAATTGGGTAGGTGGGGTGTTGATGTTCATACCTTTCTGAGGCTGCATGCTCGTGGGTGTGCTCCCGGCCGCCTCCAGACGAAGCAGACTCTTTGGCCACAACAGGACCCACCCATTGCAACAATCATCAAGCCGCCGCGGGGTCTCGTCATCATCCCCCACTAGTATTAGAGGAGGCAAATTCTCGTGGCCCGGTTTGACACTGGCCACGGAAACCTTGAAGACGTTCGGGGGGATCGACCGACTGTGGAACAATGGTTCCTTCGGCTCCATTATCGTCCCCTTCCCCATGTCCACCTTCTATTCGCCGATGGTGTACAATATGGTGCACGGGGTTTCGTCGGCCTGCAAAGAAAAGTCTGCGACGTGAGACATCCGAAAGGCAACAAAAATAGGAGATTATACATTTATATTGAAGGGGTTCGGTGTGACAGATACCGTGAGGGCGTCGAGCTTAGCCAAAGAGGAGGCACCACCGAGCACGTCCGGTGTGGGAGCCGGTGCGGGAGCCAGTGCGGGAGCAGGTGCGGGAGCCGGTGCAGGAGCCGGTGCGGGAGCAGGTACGGGAGCGGGTGCGGGAGCAGGTGCTCCCAAGAAGTCAGCAAGGGGAAAGTCCTCTACATTTTTCTGGATTTTGCCTTGTCCAAGTGTAAACGCCCATCACCAAGGAAGCAGATATATCTGCAATCGCCTGTTTTGCGGTAGCTACCGCTGTTGCGACTGTCTGAGATGATTTCTTGTCAACCGCAATCTCAACCTTCTTGTCGATGCTTTCTTCAGTTAACCTTTGTCTTTCCTTTCTCTCCTCCGTGGTCTCACGGTAGTACTTCTTCCACGTGGCGCCGTCTCCGACACCGTGCACGCATCCATACGACGGTCGAGTATCCACTGGTTGTTGTTTCAATATGTTTAACGCCCGGTTGAATGGAGTGTCCCACTTGGGCCTCGCCAATGCCTCAGACGGCGAGTCGCTTTCGGCCACAATCCGGTGCTTCTCTCTCTGCAAAAGGCACAAGGATCGTTTACAAATATGACTAACGTGTGCAGTCGAATTGATCAGAAACTAAAATTACCAGCAGTCTCATGAACTCCGTAATGATCGGTGTTGTCTCGTAAACCTTCTTCACTGGGTCCCAACGGTGCCGGGCCCTCAGGACGTCACGCTCCTGCGGGACGGTGAAATCTGCCAAGGGGTCTGGGATGCCCAGACTCGCGGCTTCCGCGTCCTCCTTGGCCCATTTGGACCTCTTTCCACCGTAACCACGGCTTCCGAGGTGGTGGCTCCCAATGTTCCTCTTTTGAAGCCCCTTCATGTACTTAGACCTTTTTTTTGGCAGCTTCGGCCTCGCAAGCCTCCTTGAATATTTGAAACTGCTCTTCCGTGATTGTCGGATTATCCTTTACAATCTCGGAGTAGGGTTCCCCGTCGTTGATCTTTGCTTTCACTTGATTTTTCCAGGCGGCCAACGCGTCGCTAAACTTGGTCATGACGTGTTTGTTTATCTTCTTCATTGCCGGGTCCTTGTCTGGATCTTCATAATCCTTCTCATTCCGGCCCGGGAAGAAGAATATCTGGTGAAACTTCTTTAGGAGGGAGCTCCTCATATTTTCTATCTACTTTAGTTTCTCATCGTTGATGGTGGCGGTTGTCCGTATGATGCAGCCTATTTGATTGCCGTAGCACGCGCGCGCTTCCTCTGGCCACTAGTCTACCTCCGTGACCACTAGTCTAGTAGTCCTGAGTTAGTTAGGAAGTCGTTGCCTCTTTGCTTTCGGTTCTACACTGGCTCCGCTCCCCGAGGCAGCACCGGTCTCAGCGCCAGTCTCGATGCCGGTCTGAATCTCAGCGCCGGTCTCAGTCTCAGCACCGGTCTGCGTGTCGGTCTCAGCACCGGTCTGCGTGTCGGTCTCAGTCCCCGATGCCACCGATGGGCCCAGCTACAACATCTGTTGATCGTCGGTAAGGCTAAAAAATTCGTCTGTCGCCCGGTAGACGTTGTCGCAATCACCAGAACCCAGTCCTTCATCGTTGCTAGCCATGTTTCCTATGATTAAATCTAGTCAATTAATTCTAGACCTAATAAAATGAATAATGACATAAAAAAGGACTATTCTTTTGCAGGAATGTTGACTCCTTCCTGGTGCGGCAAATCTCGGGCACTCGATATGTCCTAGTTTGTAGCACAAGTCATGCCGGAATTCACGGAAAATTTCGGCATGACCTTTGCTAAAAAGTGGACAAATCGAGAACCTGAAATTTGCCGGAACAGAAATGAATCAACATTCCGGCAAAACATAGGCCACTCAGCATCATTCCCTGGAAACAGTGTTCAAATATCCCTCTTCGACACCACAACACATGTCCAAATATACATGAGCAACCACATGTCCAAATTTCACAAGCTAATTCAAAAACAAAATGTAGAAGAAAATTCATTTAACTACTAATAATCACAAAATTCAGTTAACTTTAGTGCTCTATAATGATGAAAAGAAAAAAATTCAGTTAACTACTAATTTCATTCATTTAGGTTATTCATTTAACATCACATAATTAACCTACTGTACCACTACTACTAGCAGCACTACTAACCTAATTAACCTAGCAAAACTCTAGTGCCCTAACTGAAAAACATCTAATTAACATCTACTAGTACCACTATTGCCCTAACCTAATTAACATCTACTAGTATCACTATATACTATACAAGCAACATCTACCCTAATTAAACCCTACTGCCCTAACTAACTTTTGTTGTAAACCAAATTTTTTGCTCTAAACTAATTTTTGCTCTAACATCTACTACTTAACATTCTTTGCTCTAAACTAAATTTTTTGCTATAAACAAACTTTTGCTCTACTAATTTTTTTCTCTAAAATTCAGAGAGAGAGGAGTGGGCGGGAGGGGTGGGGGACTTACAGAGAGGGGAGAGACGGTGGCGGGGAGGTGCTCGGTGACGGAGGCAGGGGCGGAGAGGGCGGGCTCGAGCACGGGCAACGACGGTCCTGGGTGGGCTCGGGCGGTGGTGAGGTGGAGGGCATGGACGGTGACGTCGAGGGAGGCCTCGATCGGGCGGCGGCGGTGAGGCTGAGGGCGGCCTCGGGCGGCGGCGGTGAGGATGACGACGACCTCGGGGAGAGACAGTGAGGATGCGGGCGTCCACACCGGCAGGAGACGGCGGCGAAGTGGGGCGACGGCGAATTGGGGAGACGGCGGCGAGGGCGAGGGATTTGGGGAAGAAGTGTGGCGGCCAGTGGGCGGGGGCGTAACCGCTGTTTAAGTGAAACGTAACGGTAGCGCGTTTCCGAAAACACGCTATAGCTAAGTTAGCTACAGCGCGTTTTTGGAAACGCGCTACTGATATTCCTTTCTCCTTTTTTCCCTTTTTCTTTTATTTTACTTTACATTTTATTTTTTCCCTTTCTCCTTTTTCTATTTCTTTCATTTTCATTTACTTTTCTACTTGTTTTTCACTTTATTTTATTTCCGTTAGCAGTAGCGCCTTACACGTAAGCGCGCTACAGCTAAGGAGAGTAGTAGTAGCGTCAGGCCAGTATACGCACTACTGCTAGGTTGGGCTAGCCATGTGCGCCTAGTTCAAACATAGCAGTAGCGCTTTTTGCTAGTACACGCTACTGCTAAAGTCATAGCAGTAGCGCGGTTATTTTACACGTGTTGCTACTAAGTAGCAGTAGTGTTTGATTTTGTACAGCGCTACTGGTAACATTCTGTGCATAAGGTTCCCTAGTAGTGTATAATGAATTTTTACCGACCAAAAGAAGTAACCTGCAAGAAAACGGAGTCCGAAGAGCACACGAGGTGCCCACGAGGCAGGGGGCGCGCCCAGTAGGGGTGGGCGCGCCCTCCACCCTCGTGGAGGCCTCGTGTCCTTCTCGGACTACTTCTTATTTTCCTATTTTCTTAAATATTCCAAAACGGAGGAAAATTGCTATTAGAATTGTTTTGGAGTCGGTTTACTTACCGTACCACATACTTATTCCTTTTCGGAGTCTGAAACGTTCTGGAAAGTGTCCCTTATGTATTCCTCTGGGGTTACGGTTTCAATAATATTAGTTTCAACATTTATAGGATTACCTGAGATATAATGTTTGATTCTTTGACTGTTCACCACCCTCGGACTTGTGCCTTCGAAGTTGTTGATTTTTATGGCACCGGAACGATAGACCTCCTCGATAATGTAAGGGCCTTCCCATTTAGAGAGAAGTTTTCCTGCAAAAAATCTAAAATGAGAGTTGAAAAGCAAAACATAATCACCTACGTTGAACTCGCGCTTTTGTATCCTTTTGTCATGCCATCTTTTAACTTTTTCTTTGAACAACTTGGCATTCTCATATGCTTGGTTTCTCCATTCATCAAGTGAGCTAATATCAAATTACCTCTTCTCACCGGCAAGTTTGAAATCATAATTGAGCTCTTTTATAGCCCAATATGCCTTATGTTCAAGTTCGAGAGGTAAGTGACATGCTTTTCCATAAACCATTTTATACGAAGACATACCCATAGGATTCTTATATGCAGTTCTATAGGCCCATAATGCATCGTCAAGTTTCTTGGACCAATTCTTTCTAGATCTATTAACAGTCTTTTGCAAAATTAATTTGAGCTCTCTATTACTCAACTCTACTTGACCACTAGACTGTGGGTGATAAGGAGATGTAATTCTATGATTAACATCATACTTAGGAAGCATTTTACGAAAAGCACCATGAGTAAAGTGTGAACCATCATCAGTCATTAAGTATCTAGGGACTCCAAACCTCGGAAAAATAACTTCTTTAAGCATCTTAATAGAGGTGTTATGATCAGCACTACTAGTTGGAATAGCTTCTACCCACTTAGGAACGTAATCAACAGCAACTAAAATATGAGTATATCCATTAGAGGCAGGAAAAGGTCCCATATAATCAAAGCCCCAAACATCAAATGGTTCAATAACAAGAGAATAATTCATAGGCATTTCTTGATGTCTACTAATATTACCAATTCTTTGACATTCATCACAAGACAAGATAAACTTATGGGCATCTTTGAAGAGAGTAGGCCAATAAAAATCGGATTGCAATACATTATGTGCAGTTCTATCTCCAGCGTGGTGTCCTCCATATGGTTCGGAGTGACACTTGCGTAGGATATGTTCCTGTTCATGCTCAGGTACACAACGTCTAATAACACCATCTACTCCTTTATAAAGGCGTGGGTCATCCCAGAAGTAATGTCTTAAATCATAAAAGACCTTTTTCTTTTGCTGGTATGTGAAACTAGGTGGTATAAATTTAGCAACAATGTAATTAGCATAATCAGCATACCATGGAGTAGTATGAGAAGCATTTATGACAGTTAATTGTTCATCAGGAAAACTATCATCAATAGGTAGCGGGACATCAAGAACATTCTCTAGCCTAGACAAGTTGTCTGGAACGGGGTTCTCATCTCCCTTTCTATCAATAATACGCAAATAAAATTCTTGGAGCAAGAGGACCCATCTAATAAGTCTAGGTTTAGCATCTTTCTTTTCCATAAGATATTTAATAGCTGCATGATCAGTGTGAATAGTTACTTTAGAATCAACAATATAAGGTCTGAACTTATCACATGCAAATACAACTGCTAAGAATTGTTTTTCAGTAGTAGCATAATTTCTCTGGGAAGTGTCAAGAGTTTTACTAGCATATTGAATAACATTTAATTTCTTATCAACTCTTTGCCCTAGAACAGCACCTATAGTATAATCACTAGCATCACACATAATTTCAAAGGGTAAATTCCCATTAGGTGGTTGAACAATAGGTGCAGTGATCAAAGCTTTCTTAAGTATTTCAAATGCTTCTACACAATCATCATCGAAAACAAAAGGAATATCTTTTTGTAATAGGTTAGTGAGAGGCCTAGAGATTTTAGAAAAGTCCTTAATGAACCTCCTATAAAAACCGGCATGACCAAGGAAACTTAGTATACCTTTTATGTCCTTGGGACACGACATCTTTTCAATAGCATCAACTTTAGCTTTATCAACTTCAATACCTCTTTCAGAAATTTTATGCCCCAAGACAATGCCTTCATTAACCATAAAGTGACACTTCTCCCAATTCAAGACGAGACTAGTGTCTTCACATGTCTGCAAAACTTGATCAAGGTTGCTCAAGCAATCGTCAACAGAGGAACCATAAACGGAGAAATCATCCATGAATACCTCACACATCTTTTCACAGAAGTCAGGGAATATAGCCATCATGGATCTTTGAAAGGAGGCAGGTGCATTACATAAACCACAAGGCATACGTCTATAAGCAAAAGTACCGAAAGGGCAAGTAAAAGTAGTCTTTGCTTGATCGTCCGCTGATACAGGTATTTGAGAAAAACCAGAATAACCATCTAGAAAGCAGAAATGTGTATGTTTGGATAGTCTTTCTAGCATTTGATTAATAAAATGTAAAGGGTAATGATCTTTCTTAGTAGCTTTATTTAATTTGCGGAAATCAATTACCATCCTATAACCTGTAATAATTCTTTGCGGGATCAATTCATCTTTATCATTGGGAACGACAGTAATACCTCCCTTCTTAGGGACACAATGGACAGGACTTACCCACTCACTATCAGCAACGGGATAAATTATACCTGCCTCAAGGAGCTTTAGTATTTCCTTTCTTACCACTTCTTTCATCTTAGGATTTAACCGTCGTTGATGATCTCTAACTGGTTTGGCGTCTTCGTCCAATTTAATTTTGTGTTGGCATAGAGTGGGACTAATGCCCTTAAGATCATCAAGAGTATATCCAATAGCAGCACAATGCTTCTTTAGAGTTTTCAATAATCTTTCCTCTTCCTGCTTTGAAAGGTTAGCACTAATATAACAGGATATATCTTCTTTTCATCAAGGTAAGCATATTTAAGAGTATCAGGTAAAGGTTTAACCTCAAACACGGGATCACCCTTGGGTGGAGGAAGATCCCCAAGGATTTCAGCAGGTAAGTTGTGTTTCAGAATAGGACCCTGTTTAAGGAATACTTCATCTGTTTCTCTTCTTTCATTCATAAACATATCATTTTATGGTCTAGCAAATATTGTTCTAACGGATCAGTAGGAGGCACGACAATAGAAGCAAGACCAATAATTTCATCCTTACTAGGCAATTCTTTATCATGGGGTTGTCTACGAAATTTAGCAAAATTAAACTCAGGTGTCGTATCCCCCAGACCAATAGTAACAACATCCTTTTCATAATCAATCCTAGCATTAGCAGTGTTCAAGAAGGGTCTGCCAAATATAATGGGAAAAAATCTATCTTGTGGGGAACCAAGAACATGGAAATCAGCAGGATATTTAACTTTCCCACACAAGACTTCAACATCTCTAACAATCCCAAATGGTGAAATAGTATCTCTATTGGTAAGCTTAATTGTAACATCAATATCTTCTAACTCGGCGGGTGCAATATCAAGCATAATTTCATTATATAAGGAAATAGGTATTGCACTAGCACTAGCACACATATCACATAAGCCATGATAACAATGATCTCCTATTTTAACAGAAATAACAAGCATGCCTACAACAGGTCTATGTATCTTAGCATCGGGTTTAGAAATATTAGCAGCTTCCTCACAGAAGTAAATAACATGCCCATCAATATTATCAGCCAAGAGATCTTTAACCATAGCAATACTAGGTTCAACTTTAATTTGCTCAGGAGGTGTATAAGTTCTAGTATTACTCTTATGAACAACAATTGAAGCTTTAGCATGATCCTTTATCCTAACAGGGAAAGGTGGTTTCTCAACATAAGTAGTAGGAACAATAGGATCATTATAAGTGATAATCTTTTCTTCAACTGCAACAGGTGCAACTACTTTTACTTCAATGGGAGGATTATATTTAAACCACTTCTCCTTAGGGAGATCAACATGAGTAGCAAATGATTCACAGAAGGAGGCTACTATCTCAGAGTCAAGTCCATATTTAGTCCTAATTCCACGAAAAGCATCGGTATCCATAAAAGACTTAATACAATCAAACTTAGGTGTCCTACCTGACTCCTTACCATCGTCGAAACCCCAATCTTCAGAGTTGCGTTTAATTCTTTCCAATAAGTCCCACTTGAATTCAATAGTCTTCAGCATATAGGAACCAGCACAGGAAGTATCGAGCATGGTGCGATCATTGAGAGAAAGCCGAGCATAAAAATTTTGAATAATCATTTCTCTTGAGAGCTCATGATTGGGGCATGAATATAACATTGACTTAAGCCTCCCCCAAGCTTGAGCGATACTTTCTCCTTCACGAGGCCAAAAATTATATATATAATTATGATCACGATGAACAAGATGCATAGGATAGAACTTCTGGTGAAATTCCGATTTCAATCATTTATAGTCCCAAGATCCCGTATCATCACATAGCCTATACCATGTCAATGCATCTACCTTCAAAGATAAAGGGAAGACCTTCCTCTTGACAACATCGTCGGGCATACCTGCAAGCTTAAATAATCCACAAACTTCATCCACATAGATAAGGTGTAAATCGGGATGCAATGTTCCATCTCCTGCAAAGGGATTATTTAGCAGTTTCTCTATCATACCCGAAGGAATCTCAAGGTAAAAATTTTCAGTAGGTTGAGTAGGTTGAGGAGCAACCCTTTGATCTACTGGTCGGGGCGAAGATGCCCCGAACAATCCCCTCAAACGATTAGTTTCCATAGTAACAAGTGACAGAAAATTTCAGCACACTATATAAATGTTTCCTTACCAAGTTCCACTCACCAAAGGAGCTTCACTCCCCGGCAACGGCGCCAAAAAAGAGTCTTGATGACCCACAAGTGTAGGGGATCTATTGTAGTCCTTTCGATAAGTAAGAGTGTCGAACCCAACGAGGAGCAGAAGGAAATGACAAGCGGTTTTCAGTAAGGTATTCTCTGCAAGCACTGAAATTGTAGGTAACAGATAGTTTTGTGATAAGATAATTTGTAATGGGTAACAATTAATGAAAGTAAATAAGGTGCAGCAAGGTGGCCCAATCCTTTTTGTAGCAAAGGACAAGCCTGGACAAGTTCTTATAATGAGAAAAGCTCTCCCGAGGACACATGGGAATTATTGTCAAGCTAGTTTTCATCACGCTCATATGATTCGCGTTCGTTACTTTGATAATTTGATATGTGGGTGGACCAGTGCTTGGGTACTGCCCTTTCTTGGACAAGCATCCCACTTATGATTAACCCCTATTGCAAGCATCTGCAACTACAAAAGAAGTATTAAGGTAAACCTAACCATAGCATGAAACAAGTGGATCCAAATCAGCCCCTTACGAAGCAACGCATAAACTAGGGTTTAAGCTTCTGTCACTCTAGCAACCCATCACCTACTTATTACTTCCAAATGCCTTCCTCTAGGCCCAAATAATGGTGAAGTGTCATGTAGTCGACGTTCACATAAAACCACTAGAGGAGAGACAACATACATCTCATCAAACTATCGAACGAATACCAAATTCACATGACTACTAATAGCAAGACTTCACCCATGTCCTCAGGAACAAACGTAACTACTCACAAAGCATATTCATGTTCATAATCAGAGGGGTATTAATATAAATTAAGGATCTGAACATATGTTCTTCCACCAAATAAACCAATTAGCATCAACTACAAGGAGTAATCAACACTACTAGCAACCCACAGGTACCAATCTGAGGTTTGGGTACAAAGATTGGATACAAGAGATGAGCTAGGGTTTGAGAGGAGATGGTGCTGGTGAAGATATTGATGGATATTGACCACCTCTTGATGAGAGGATCATCGGTGATGATGATGGTGATGATTTCCCCCTCCTGCAGGGAAGTTTCCCCGGCAGAACAGCTCTGCTGGAGCCCTAGATTGGTTCCGCCAAGGTTCTGCCTCGTGGCGGCGGATTTTTGTCCTGTAAGCTTGCTTATGATTTTTTCCGGGGTAAAAGACTTCATATAGCAGAAGATGGGCACCGGAGGGCCACCAGGGGGACCACGAGGCAAGGGGTGTCGCCCAGTAGGGGTGGGCGCCCCCGCCCACCCATGTTGCCAGGGTGTGGGCCCCCTCTGGTACTTCTTTCGCTCAATAATTCCTATTAATTCCAAATATGACTTTCGTGGAGTTTCGGGACTTTTGGAGCTGTGCAGAATAGGTTTCCAATATTTTCTTCTTTTCTATCCCAAAATCCTAGCTGCCGGCATTCTCCCTCTTCATGATAAACCTTGTAAAATAAGAGATAATAGCCATAAATATTATTACATAACGTGTAATAATAGCCCATAATGCAATAAATATCAATATAAAAGCATGATGCAAAATCGACGTATCAATTATCCTCATTGCTGCATAGAAGAAATACGTCCTGGAAGCAACGCTAGGTGCCAGACTTGCTGCAGGAGCAATGCCAGATGTTATGAACATCTGGCAGAGCAAAGCTGATGACTACTCGATAGTTCAGTGTGCCATGCTTTACGGCTTAGAACCGGGACTTCAACGACGTTTTGAGCATCATGGAGCATATGAGATGTTCCAGGAGTTGAAGTTAATATTTCAAGCAAATGCCCAGATTGAGAGATATGAAGTCTCCAATAAGTTCTACAGCTGCAAGATGGAGGAGAATAGTTATGTTAGTGAGCATATACTCAGAATGTCTGGGTATAAACATCACTTTATTCAACTGGGAGTTAATCTTCCAGATGATAGTGTCATTGACAGAATTCTTCAATCACTACCACCAAGCTACAAGAGCTTCATGATGAAATATAATATGCAAGGTATGGATAAGACTATTCTCGAGCCCTTCGTGATGTTAAAGGCTGCGGAGGTAGAAATCAAGAAGGAGCATCAAGTGTTGATGGTTAACAACACCACCAGTTTCAAGAAAAAGGGTAAAGGGAAGAAAGGGAAATTCAAGAAGAACAGCAAGCAAGTTGCTGCTCAAGTGAATAAGCCCAAGTCTGGACCTAAGCCTGAGACTGAGTGCTTCTACTGCAAAGGGACTGGTCACTGGAAGCGGAACTGCCCCAAGTATTTGGCGGATAAGAAGGATGGCAAGGTGAACAAAGGTGTATGTGATATACATGTTATTGATGTGTACCTTACTAATGCTCGCAGTAGCACCTGGGTATTTGATATTAGTTCTGTTGCTAATATTTGCAACTCGAAACAGGGACTACGGATTAAGCAAAGATTGGCTAAGGCCGAGGTGACGATGCGCGTGGGAAATGGTTCCAAAGTCGATGTGATCACAGCCGGCACGCTACCTCTACATCTACCTTCGGGATTAGTTTTAGACCTGAATAATTCTTATTTGGTGCCAGCGTTGTGCATGAACATTATATCTGGATCTTGTCTGATGCGAGACGGTTATTCATTTAAATCGGGAAATAATGGTTGTTCTATTTATATGAGTAATATCTTTTATGGTCATGCACCCTTGAAGAGTGGTCTATTTATATTGAATCTCGATAGTAGTGATACACATATTCATAATATTGAAGCCAAAAGATGTAGAGTTGATAATGATAGTGCAACTTATTTGTGGCACTACCATTTAGGTCATATTAGTGTAAAGAGCATGAAGAAACTCTATTCTGATGGACTTTTGGAATCACTTGATTGTGAATCACTTGGTACTTGCGAACCATGCCTCATGGGCAAGATGACTAAAACGCCGTTCTCCAGAACAATGGAGCGAGTAACAAATTTGTTGGAAACCATACATACAGATGTATGTGGTCCAATGAATGTTGAGGCTCGCGGCGGGTATCATTATTTTCTCACCTTCACAGATGATTTGAGCAGTTATGGGTATATCTACTTGATGAAACATAAGTCTGAAACATTTGAAAAGTTCAAAGAATTTCATAGTGAAGTGGAAAATCATCATAACAAGAAAATAAAGTTTCTACGATCTGATCGTGGAGGAGAATATTTGAGTTATGAGTTTGGTCTTCATTTGAAACAATGCGGAATAGTTTCGCAACTCACGCCACCCGGAACACCACAACGTAATGGTGTGTCCAAACGTCGTAATCGTACTTTACAAGATATGGTGCGATCTATGATGTCTCTTACTGATTTACCGCTATCGTTTTGGGGTTATGCTTTAGAGACGGCTGCATTCACATTAAATAGGGCACCATCTAAATCCGTTGAGACAACGCCTTATGAACTGTGGTTTGGCAAGAAACCAAAGTTGTCGTTTCTTAAAATTTGGGGCTGCGAAGCTTATTTAAAAAAGCTTCAACCTGATAAGCTCGAACCCAAATTGGAGAAATGTGTCTTCATAGGATACCCAAAGGATACTGTTGGGTACACCTTCTATCACAGATCCGAAGGCAAGATATTCGTTGCTAAGAATGGATCCTTTATAGAGAAGGAGTTTCTCTCGAAAGAAGTGAGTGGGAGGAAAGTAGAACTTGATGAGGTAACTATACCTGCTCCCTTGTTGGAAAGTAGTTCATCACAGAAATCTGTTCCTGTGACTCCTACACCAATTAGTGAGGAAGCTAATGATGATGATCATGTAACTTCAAATCAAGTTACTACTGAACCTCGTAGGTCAACCAGAGTAAGATCCGCACCAGAGTGGTATGGTAATCCTGTCCTCAAGGTCATGTTACTTGACCATGACGAACCTACGAACTATGAGGAAGCGATGATGAGCCCAGATTCCGTGAAATTGCTTGAGGCCATGAAATCTGAGATGGGATCCGTGTATGAGAACAAAGTGTGGACTTTGGTTGACTTGCCCGATGATCGGCAAGCCATCGAGAATAAATGGATCTTCAAGAAGAAGACTGACGCTGATGGTAACGTTACTGTCTACAAAGCTCGACTTGTCGCGAAAGGTTTTCAACAAGTTCAAGGGGTTGACTATGATGAGACTTTCTCACCTGTAGCGATGCTTAAGTCCGTCCGAATCATGTTAGCAATTTCCGCATTTTATGATTATGAAATTTGGCAAATGGATGTAAAGACTGCATTCCTGAATGGTTTTCTGGAAGAAGAGTTGTATATGATGCAATCCGAAGGTTTTATCAATCCAAAGGATGCTAACAAAGTGTGCACGCTCCAGCGATCCATCTATGGACTGGTGCAAGCATCTCGAAGTTGGAATAAACGTTTTTATAGTGTGATCAAAGCATATGGTTTTATACAGACTTTTGGAGAAGCCTGTATTTACAAGAAATTGAGTGGGAGCTTTGTAGCATTTTTAATATTATATGTGGATGACATATTGTTGATTGGAAATCATATAGAATTTCTGGATAGCATAAAAGGATACTTGAATAAGAGTTTTTCAATGAAAGACCTCGGTGAAGCTGCTTATATATTGGGCATCAAGATCTATAGAGATAGATCAAGACGCTTAATTGGACTTTCACAAAGCACATACCTTGATAAAGTTTTGAAGAAGTTCAAAATGGATCAAGCAAAGAAAGGGTTCTTGCCTGTGTTACAAGGTGTGAAGTTGAGTCAAACTCAATGCCCGACCACTTCAGAAGATAGAAAGAAAATGAAAATAGTTCCCTATGCTTCAGCCATAGGCTCTATCATGTATGCAATGTTGTGTACCAGACCTGATGTGTGCCTTGCTATTAGCTTAGCAGGGAGGTACCAAAGTAATCCGGGAGTGGATCACTGGACAGCAGTCAAGAACATCCAGAAATACCTGAAAAGGACTAAGGATATGTTTCTCATTTATGAAGGTGACAAAGAGATCGTCGTAAATGATTACGTCGATGCAAGCTTTGACACTGATCCGGCTGAATCTAAGTCGCAAACCGGATACGTGTTTATATTGAATGGTGGAGCTGTCAGTTGGTGAAGTTCTAAGCAAAGCGTCGTGGCAGGATCTACATGTGAAGCGGAGTACATAGCTGCTTAGGAAGCAGCAAATGAAGGAGTCTGGGTGAAGGAGTTCATATCCGATCTAGGTGTCATACCTAGTGCAACGGGTCCAATGAAAATCTTTTGTGACAATATTGGTGCAATTGCCTTGGCAAAGGAATCCGGATTTCACAAGAGAACCAAACACATCCAGAGACGCTTCAATTCCATCCGCGATCTAGTCAAGGAGGGAGACATAGAGATTTGCAAGATACATACGGATCAGAATGTTGCAGACCCGTTGACTAAGCCTCTCTCACGAGCAAAACATGATCAGCACCAAGACTCCATGGGTGTTAGAATCATTACTGTGTAATCTAGATTATTGACTCTAGTGCAAGTGGGAGACTGAAGGAAATATGCCCTAGAGGCAATAATAAAGTTGTTATTTACATTTCCTTATGTTAGGATAAATGTTTATTATTCATGCTAGAATTGTATTAGCCGGAAACTTAGTACATGTGTGAATACATAGACAGTGTCACTAGTATGCCTCTACTTGACTAGCTCGTTGAATCAAAGATGGTTAAGTTTCCTAGCCATAGACATGAGTTGTCGTTTGATTAACGGGATCACATCATTAGAGAATGATGTGATTGACTTGACCCATTCTGTTAGCTTAGCACTTGATCATTTAGTATATTGCTATTGCTTTCTTCATGACTTATACATGTTCCTATGACTATGAGATTATGCAACTCCTGAATACTGGAGGAACACTTTGTGTACTACCAAACATCACAACATAACTGGGTGATTATAAAGGTGCTCTATAGGTATCTCCGATGGTACTTTATTGAGTTGGCATAGATCGAGATTAGGATTTGTCACTCCGATCTCTTTGGGCCCTCTCGGTAATGCACATCACTATAAGCCTTGCAAGTAATGCAACTAATGAGTTAGTTGCGGGATGATGTATTACAGAACGAGTAAAGAGACTTGTCGGTAACGAGATTGAACTAGGTATTGGATACCGACGATCGAATCTTGGGCAAGTAACATACCGATGACAAAGGGAAAACGTATGTTGTTATGCGGTTTGACCGATAAAGATCTTCGTAGAATATGTACGAGCCAATATGAGCATCTAGGTTCCGCTATTGGTTATTGACCAGAGACCTGTCTCGGTCATGTCTACATAGTTCTCGAACCCGTAGGGTCCGCACGCTTAACATTCAGTGACATCGGTATTATGAGTTTATATGTTTTTATGTACCGAAGATAGTTTGTAGTACCGGATATGATCACGGACATAACAAGGACTCTCAAAATGGTTGAGACATAAAGATCGATATATTGGATGACTATGTTTGGGCTTCAGAAAGGATTCGGGCAAGTTCGGACAAAACCAGAGTACGGGGGGTTACCGGAACCCCCCGGGGAGTGTATTGGGCCTATTGGGCCCTAGTGGAGAAGAGGAGGGGCGGCCAGGGCAGGCCGCACGCCCCCTCCCCCCTGCTCCGAATTGGACAAGGAAGGGGGGCGGCGCCCCCCTTTTTCCTTCCCCCTCTCTCCTCCTTCCTTCCCTCCTACTCCTTCTCTTGGAAGGGGGAATCCTACTCCCGGTGGGAGTAGGACTCCTCCAGGGCGTGCCATGAGAGGGCCGGCCCTCCCCCCTCCTCCATTCCTTTATATACGGGGGAGGGGGCACCCCATAGACACACGAGTTGATCTGTTGATCTTTTAGCCGTGTGCGGTGCCCCCCTCCACCATAATCCACCTCGATCATATCGTAGCGGTGCTTAGGCGAAGCCTTGTGTCGGTAGCATCATCATCATCGTCATCACGCTGTCGTGCTGACAGAACTCTCCCTCGGCCTCAACTGATCAAGAGAATGAGGGACGTCATCGAGCTGAACGTGTGCTGAACTCCGAGGTGCCGTGCGTCTGGTACTTGGATCGGTCGGATCGTGAAGATGTACGACTACATCAACCGCGGTTATATAACGCTTCCGCTTACAGTCTACGAGGGTACGTGGATGACACTCTCCCCGCTCGTTGCTATGCATCACCATGATCTTGCGTTTGCGTAGGATTTTGTTTGAAATTACTACATTCCCCAACAACGGGTGCCCTCCATACCAACACTTTCCAAGGAACTTATTATTTGGCAACATAAAGTAAATTCATTTTTCATTTCGGGACTAGGCATCCCTAATATCTTTGTCGTACTCTCGTGCAATAGCAATTGGATAGACACTCATCGTGAGAATAACACATCTAGCATGGAAAATATTGGCCACCCCTCACCGCCTCGCGAGCGGTATGAGCACACAAAAGAAAATTTTATTTTGAAAAATAGAGATAGCACATACAAATTTGCTTAGAACGGCATGGAAATACCGCATATAGGTAGGTATAGTGTACTCATATGACAAAACTGGTTTAAAGGGTTTTGAATGCACAAGTAGTGATCATACTTAGTGCAAATAAAGGCTAGAAAAAAGATTGAGAAGCGTCCAACCAAGAAACGGAAAATCTCATAAGCGAGCATTAAGCATAACTAACACCGAATAATGCACCACAAGTAGGATGTAATTTCATTGCATAACTATTGACTTTCATGCTTGCATAGGGAATCACAAACCTTAACACTAATATTCTTACTAAAGCATAATTACTCATCAACATGACTCACATATCATATCGTCATATCTCAAAACTATTACAAAGAACCAAGTTTATTTTGTCCAATGATCTTCATGAAAGTTTTTGTTCTATTCTCCTTGTATATCTATCACTTTTGACTAATTTCATATGTTGCTTTTAATAAGCTCAAGCAAATATAAGTGAAGAACATGAGCATAGTATTTCTTTCTCTCAAAATAATCTAAGTGAAGCAAGAGAGAATTTCGTAAAAAAATTACAAACTCTCAAATAAATCTAAGTGAAGCATGAGAGCATTTCTTCAAAAATAACAAAGCACACCGTGCTCAAAAAGATATAAGTGAAGCACTAGAGCAATTCCATGGCTCTAAAAATTTAAGTGAATCATAGGAGCAACCATATTTTTGGCTCTCTCAAAATGGTGTGTCCAGCAAGGATTCAAGACTTAAAATAAAAAGAAAAACAAGCAAAGACTCATATCATACAAGACGCTCCAATCAAAACTCGTAATATGATATGAATAAAAATATTGCTCCAAGTAAAATACCGATGGTTGTTAGAAGAAAGAGGGGATGCCACTTGGGGGCATTCCCAAGCTTAGTTGCTTGATACTTCTTGAATATTATCTTGGGGTGCCTCGGGCATCCCCAAGATTAGCCTTTTGCTAATCCGTATTCCTTCATCCATCATAATATCACCCGAAACTTGAAAACTTCAATCACACAAAACTCAACAAAACCTTCGTGAGATCCATTAGTATAAGAAAGCAAACCATTACTATAAGTACTGTTGCACACAAATTCATATTTTATTTTTGCATTACATATACTGTATTCCAACTTTTCTATGGCAAAAACTCTTCAACGAAAACCATAGAATCATCAAAACAAGCGCACAACGCAAAGAAAACAAAATATGTCAAAAACAGAACAGTTTGTAGCAATCTGGATATTTCGAATACTTCTGTAACTCCAAAAAT
The DNA here is from genome assembly GCF_002162155.2 of Triticum dicoccoides. NCBI lineage: Eukaryota > Viridiplantae > Streptophyta > Magnoliopsida > Poales > Poaceae > Triticum > Triticum dicoccoides. The sequence continues at coordinate 27,175,713 of NC_041385.1, forward strand.
TCTGAAAAATTAGGACAACATGAGAAATCTGTATACTAATCTTCTGCAAAAATAATTAACTCAAAATCACTCTTCTGTTAACAATGGGAATTATTTTCTTGAGTGCAAAAGTTTCTATTTTTCAGCAAGATCAAATCAACTCTCACCCAAATCATCCCAAAGGCTTTGCTTGGCACAAACACTAATTTAAACCTCAAAAACACATCTAATCAGAGGCATAATTGGGTATTTTATTGAAAACAGCAAGAAAACCAAAAATCAAAAATATACGAGTTGGGTTGCCTCCCAACGAGCTCTATCATTTTGTGCCCCTAGCTAGGCATAAGATTTAAATGATGCTCACATGAAAGATAGTAATTGAAACACAAAGAGAGCATCATGTAACAGGTGAAAAACACATTTAAGTCTAACATACTTCCTATGCAAAGGAATTTTATAGGCAAACAAATTATCAAGACAAGAAATATATCTAGCATATGGAAAGGAGAGGAATAAAACCTTGACAATCTAACAAAATGAGAGGTAATTTAGTAACATGAAAATTTCTACAACCATATTTTCCTCTCTCATAATAATTACATGTAGGATCATACTCAAATTCAACAATATAACTATCACAAACAATATTATCTTATGATCCACATGCATAAAAATTTGACGCTCTTCCAAATCAGTGGGATTATCATCAAATAAAGTCATGACCTCTCCAAGACCACTTTCATGAAAAAATTCATAAGATTGAACACTCTACAAATAAGTGGGGTTATTTTTAGCTAAAGTTGACACTCTTCCAAACCCACTTTTAATATTATTGCAATCATATCAATCATGAAGTTTAAATAAATTTTGAAGATCATAAGAATCATTATCACCCCAATCATGATCATTGCAATAAGTAGTGGACATAGCAAAACAAGCATCCCCAAGCTTAGGGTTTTGCATATCACTAACACAATTGACATTAACGGAATTTATAATAACATCATTGCAATCATGCTTTTCATTCAAGGAGATATCATGAATCACTTTATAAATTCCTTCGTTTAACACTTCATCACAATTTTCATATTCATAAATCTCAAGCAAAACTTCATAATCATAACCTAATGAACCCAATTCACTAGCAATGGGTTCATCATAATTGGATCTCTTGAAAAGATTAGCAAGTGGATGAGCATCCATATCAATAGATTTTTAGCAAGCGAAGATGCAAGCAAATAGAAGACACATGGCAACACAAGCAAACAAGAGATCTGACAAGAAAACGGCGAATGGAAAAGAGGGCGAATAAAACGGCAAATTTTTGTGAAGTGAGGGAGATGAAAACGAGAGGCAAATGGCAAATAAAGTAAATTGAAAAGAGATGATATCTGTGATTAGGAACCTGGTAGATGTTGATGATGTCTCCCCGGCAACGGCGTCCGAAATTCCTTTTGATGTCTGCTAGAACTACGTCAATATTTCCCCAAAGAGGAAGGGATGATGCAGCACAGCAATGGTAGGTATTTTCCTCAGTGACGAGACCAAGGTTATCGAACTAGTAGGAGAGCCACGCAACACAACGTAAACAACTCCTGCACACAAATAACAAATACTTGCAACCCGACGTGTTAAAGGGGTTGTCGGGTAATGGCGCCAGAAATTGGCAAGTGGACGGGAGAAAGTTGTAATAGATTGGCTAAATAGATCGCAAATAAAGTAAAGTGCAGGAAAGTATTTTTGTATTTTTGGTTTAATAGATCTAAAAATAAAAGCAAATAAAAATATATCGTGAAGGCAAATATATTAAAGAAGAGACCCGGGGACAGTAGGTTTCACTAGTGGCTTCTCTCGAGAAAAATAGCAAACGGTAGGAAAACAAATTACTATTGGGCAATTTATACAACTTCAAATACTCATGATGATATCCAGGCAATGATCATTATATAGGCATCACGTTCAATATTAGTGGACCGACTCCTGCCTGCATCTACTACTATTACTCCACACATCGACTGCTATCCAGCATGCATCTAGTCTATTAAGTTCATGGAGAAACGGAGTAATGCAATAAGAACGATGACATGATGTAGACAAGATCCATTTATGTTGAAATAGACCTCGTCTTGTTATCCTTAATAGTAACGATACATACGTGTCGGTTCCCCTTCTGTCACTGAGATCAAGCACCGTAAGATCGACCCATTACAAAGCACCTCTTCCTGTTGCAAGATAAATAAATCAAGATGGCCAGACAAAACCCAGATATCGGAGAAGAAATACGAGCCTATAAGCAATCATGCATATAAGAGATCAAAAGACTTAAATAACTTTCATGGATAAAAACATAGATCTGATCATAAACTCAAAGTTCATCGGACCCCAACAAACACACCGCCAAAAGAGTTACACCATATGGATCTCCAAGAGACCATTGTATTGAGAATCAAACGAGAGAGCGAAAGCCATCTAGCTACTAACTACGGACCCCAAGTAGCTAGATGATGAACTACTCAGCATCATCGGAGAGGCACCAATGAGGATGGTGAACTCCTCCGTGATGGTGTCTAGATTGGATGTGGTGTTTCTGGAACTTCCGGTGGCTGGAATTGATTTTCGTCGACTCCCCTAGGGTTTCTAGAATATTGGGTTATTTATAGAGCAAAGAGGCGGTGCGGGAGGCCACCGAGGTGGGCACAACCCACCTGCGCACGCCTAGGCCCCCAGGCGCGCCCTGGTGGGTTGTGCTCCCCTCGGAGCACCCCTTTGGTACTTCTTTGGCCCAACAGTTGTCTTCTGGTCCAGAAAAATTCCACAAAAAGTTTTGCTGCGTTTGGACTCCGTTTGGTATTGATTTTCTGCGATGTAAAAAACAAGCAGAAAACAACAACTCACAATTGGAACTATGTCAATAGGTTAGTACCAAAAAATGATATAAAATGATTATAAAATGATTGTAAAACATCCAGGAATGATAATATAACAGCATGTAACAATTAAAAATTATAGATACATTGGAGACGTATCAATTCTCCCGACGACAGACTCGACCTCTACGACGCCCGGGGAGCCATCCCTGACAAACCACGACCCTCGCCGCCATCGCCGTCGTATTATTCGGTAACGACCAGCCACCCGCCTCTCTCTCTCTCTCTCAACGACGACGTCCTCCACCTTTAGATCTTGATCGAACGACCAACGAAGATCCGTTTTATTTTATTAAACACCGAAACATTTTTTTCCTTCTCTTAGATGTCCGTCATCCGCAAGTAGTTCAAAAACACGCACCCCTTCGGCCAATCACGTTGCACCACGTAGAATTGGCCAATCCGAAGCCTTTTTTATTATTTTAGTTTCTATTTTTATTTTCGGATTAGTTTCAAATTTGATTTGCTTATATCTTATAGTGTTTCTAAAGTTTTTTTGTGATTCCAATTGCATTAGTTAAATAATTTTGTCTAGTTTCTAAAGTTCCAATTTTGGCCAAGTTTGGAAAGTTTAAATTTGAATTTGGTGAAATTTGTTCGTAACTTTTATTTAAAAATAGGTTTTTAATTATTTATTTTTGCTCCTATTTTCTAGTAGTTTTATTTAACTAGTGAATTAATTAAAAAATAGTATAACTTAGATCTGTTTAAATTAGGATTTAAAAATAGAACCTTTTATGCCAGTTTTTAGAGATAGAAAATTGTTTTCTTTTAATTTAAAGTCAATCTTTTTGTCACTTAGTTTATTTATATTAAACCTTCTATTAGTTAGTAAAAAAACTATGTTTTATAGATAGATAAAATTGTTTTAGTCAAATTCTTAGTTCAAACTTGCTTAGTAAATAACTTAGGTTTTATTTTAACTTTTTAAGTGTTTCTTTTTGCTAGTTAGAACCCTAGTTAAATTATTTGTTTCAGCTTAGTTGTTTTTGTATTTTCTTTTCTGTTAAGTTATTAGTTAATTTTTTCCTTATTTAAGTTCTAATTAGGACAAAAACTATTTTGTTGCATGTAGTTAAGTCATAGAGTTTTCTTTAGTAGTTTCTTTATAGTTTTGTTTTGAAGTTTTCCTTCAATTTTTATTTGGTTTTTTCTTATTATTTTCTTTATTGCTTTCATTTTTTTGAGTGTTACTTTACTTGCTAGATGTTATTGCTTATATGAATGCAATGTTTGAATTAATATAGATTTCATCGGAGAGTGATGAATAGTCCTATCAAGTAATTTCTGAGAGCAATATAGTCTACATCAACTATACCAGGCAAGTTCACTTTGACCATATGTTTATACCTATGTTTTATTGCATTTAGTGTCACCATTTAAACAATTCCTCCGGTAATTATATTGAAATCTTGTAGTTGAGTAGAAGCATGAGGTAGGAACCCACACGCCTTTTACTAAGCCCCGAGATCGTTATTTATTTTAATGCTACACTATAGTAGACGGGGATTGGTATGGGTGTTCGTGGTGATGTGAGAAGGAGGACTTTATGTCAATGATGACAACTTCAAGATGGCAACTCCAAGGCCTGCATCTACAAGACCTCAAGACTTCAAGACTCAAGACAAGATTTCAATACACACTAATGGCTGGAATGGTCGGAGGTACGTGGGGATATATCAAGGGGATTACCTAATGTGAGATGGGGACCTGGGGTAGGCCAGTACTCATGCAGAAAGTACCACCCAGACTCAAAGAGATGGAAGAACACTTCATGCCTGGAACCTTACCTGTGCAGCCACAAGTCATTATGGGATCTAGCTTGGTTTATCATCATAGTTACTCTGACTTGTCCAGTGTTACAAGAGGTCGATTTATGGTAGGGTTGGATGGGCACTAGCGATTGTTAGGGAAACACTTTGAAAGACCATGTTTCAGTCATCCTGTTCTCAAGCACCCTGTAGTGCAAGAAAGTAAAGGGAGGGATTGAATCCTATGGGTAAAGTGCACAAAACTCTGCAGAGTAAAACCTAATCGATTAGTCATGTCCCTGGTTACAGACAATTTGAGCCTCTGGACCTAGATTTATCTCGGAACTCTCAACACTGAACTCATAATTAATTGTGGGCAACTTATAATTATGGGTTATGAGACATCGGTTGGTGGAACCATGTCATATTAGATAACTCTGTAGTTATCTTTTGTTATAGGAAAATTTGTTGATGCTTGACAATCTTTTGTTATAGGAAAAAATCTAGCTTTTCTACAAAAACTCACACATGGAGCCACAAAGCTATATTGCATATAGACTAGTCTTTTTCATCTTCCCTCTATTGTGATCTTGCCGGTACATTCTATGTACTGACCTACAGGGCTGCAACTTTTCAGGTTGCAGATATTTCTACGTCGATTAAGAGTTACGATATAGGGTTATGGTCTCCACTCAGCTTGTCGTTGGCGTTGATGGGACTCCACACCCATATTGATTTGTTTCCGTTGTGATACATATAAACTATACTCTGGATATACGATATTTATTTTATATGTGATGTTATGGTATTTCATCAAAGTACTATGTGTGTCAGCATACTGATCCATGCATAGAAAGCACAGAGACTTGACCGTGTTGGGTTGGGTCGCTACAGGTAATCATAAGTGGGTTGCTTGTTCAAGTAAGAACAGCACCCAAGCACCAGTCCACACACATATCAAATTAGCGAGAGTGAATCAACTAAACATGATGAACGTGACTAGAAGGCAATTCCCATGTGTCCTCGAGAGCGATCATATCCAACTTTCGGACCAGAATCCGGCCACATTTGAGGAGTTTATTCAAACACATCAATAAATTTCACATCGGCCAACTCACGAGCAGCTCAAGGAGGATGTGATTGAGCATCAGTGGACGGTGAAATGGGACAACAATGTTGGGATGTAAAATATTTGAACTTTTCTAAATTTTAACTAGTGACGCATGCGGCTATATGAACTTATGTGCCCTTTGCATGCGACTGCTTGATTGTGTGGACCGGAAAAAAACCCGAAAGGCAGGATGTATGCGGCTTCTGTTGGATGACTGTCTCTCGCTTTTGTGTCCGCAGACTGGTTCCCCCTGTCCCCGGACGGATGTGGGAGGTTTTTTGCGGGTTGCCATTGGAGATGCCCTTAAGGGACACAACAATGTTAGATTATAATATTTTAGACCATATTATAGTCCATATTTGAGGTTATTTAAACATGGGGACTTATAAAAAAAGTGAGGTCGAATGTATGCGAGTAGCATTGGATGGCTGGCTCTTGCGGATAAAAATGCCCTAGTTACCCCTTCCTATCATGCAACATTAGTACTCCCTCCGTTTCAAAATATAGTGCGCCCTCGTTTCCTGAGGTTCAACTTTGATCATAAATTTAACCAACGAGACCGACTGCGGTGGGATCAAAAATTATATGATTGAAAACTTTTTTTGAATACGAATTTATTAGTACCTTTTGCTTCTCGATTAAATTTATGATCAAAATTGAAGCACGACAACCAATTTGAAACGGAGGGGGGAAGTAGTGTTTATCTTTTCCCAAAATCATCTGGGCACTGCACAATGGACTGTGGACTTTGGAGTGGAAGCAAAGCAAGCCACCTAGTACGTCACCTAGTACGCTGACAAACCCCCAGTTAAACAAAGAATCAACGATTTCATGACAGGGGTGAGGTGACAGTGTACTCCACGAACAGGCCGGAAAGCTCCTCAGCCACGAATGATTGATTCCACGAGGGATAAAATACCCCAATAATTACACGGTGCCGCCCCTCGTTTCCTCCGTTCCTCCAACTTGGCAGGCTATCGTGTCTCATGTCTCTTCGTTTGACTGAGCCCAGGACCCCAGGTCATGAGTGTCACGGGCACGACCTCAGTGGCGCATGCAACGGCGACCTCCGCTGCACTCGGCGCGGCGCTGCAGACACAGACACACACACACACTGCCTGCCGCTACTGACCGGCAGGAAAACGTCGAGGAAACGGGCGGAGTTTACCGTGTCGACCGTCAGATGCTGTCAAAAATCTCCGTGACAAGTGCAACTCGATCGAGTACCTACCTGCCGTCCTGGCCTGGATCTGCTTTTACACAGCTTTCAATTCGGGCCCTCTCTGCCCGAGCACGTGTCTTTTAACTGTAGGCTGTCTTTTTATTATGTGTAGCGCTCGATGGATCGATCAGCGCAAGTTCACCTCGGGCTTTGACCCTTGTCCTGGTTCATCGGGTGCTGTCAACTATAGTCAAATTATACAAGTGTATATATGTTTGTCGTGCAAAACTTTGTTTACAGCTTGGACCATCTCACAACTTTTTGTGAAGCAGTAGAGCATAGCGTCAGTGTTAAGATTTGACTTGGTGTCATTGGGGATGGAGACGTTGGACTGTTACTCCCTTCATCCGGAAATACTTGTCATCAAAATGAATAAAAGGGGATGGATCTAGACATATTTTAGTTCTAGATACATCTCTTTTTATCTATTTTGATGACAAGTATTTTCGGACGGAGGGAGTATCAGAATGATCGATCTCTTTCGTTTCCACAGCGGCCGGGATCGACGGAAGATTCAACGGAACAGGGATGGAGTACCCGAGACCACGCAACGTGCGCTCTGCCGCCGCTCAATGTATGCCTACGTACCGTCGGGTGGCCAGAGGGGAGTGTTGACAAGTAGCCCGACGCCGACGGCCAATGATCGCAGAGCACTTGTAGTGACGTCGTACCTGAACCGAAACTTGAGTATCCACCAGGACATGCAAAGCTGTTGTTCATTCGATCGAACCGGACGGGTGGACGCCCAGCCTAGACGGGAACCAGGTTGGCATGCTCGGTGGACTGAGTTGACAAGTCGTCAATCGCGGCTATATATTGCAACCACTCGAAGCGACCTCCATAACCCAAGTCTTTGCCAGTATACGTCATCGGGGTTTTCAAGCTCAACCAAAGCTTCTGTAATAAGTATGAAAAATTAATCAGAGACTTCTGGTGGGGAGACAAGGATGAACATAGAAAAGTTCATTGAATGTCATGGGAGAATATGACAAAACCTAAGAGGGATGGAGGCATAGGTTTGCGAGATATGCATTATTTCAATCAAGCGCTGCTAGCCAGGCAGGGATGGAGGCTGCTGCAATTTCCGAATAGTTTGTGTGCACGGGTTCTAAAATCTAAATACTACCCCAACGGTGAATTACTAAATATTGTATTCTCCTCAGATGCTTCCCCCGCGTGACGAGGCATTGAATTTGGACTCGAGCTTCTGAAAAAGGGTCTCATCTGGAGAGTGGGTAGCGGAAGGAAAATCCAAATTGAGAGAGACCAATGGATTCCACGAGACGAAGACCTAAAAACAGCGCGTTTCAGAAGCCGCTCTAGACTGAGATGGGTCAACCAGCTAATGCTTTCGGACACAAAGGAATGGAACATTGACCTCATAAGGAGAATTTTTCATGCTTTTGATGCAGACGAAATCTGCAAAATCCGAATCCCCGCTGCTGAAGTAGAGGATTGTGTGGCTTGGCACTATGAAAAGTCCGGCGTCTTTACTGTCAGGAGCGCCTACAAACTTGCCGTCACACTAAGAAGAAATGGAAGGGAGGCTCCCTCTAGATCGTCGAGTGAACCCGGGAACAGAAGCATTTGGGATGTCATATGGAAAGCAAACATTCCAGAGAAAATAAAAAAAATTGGGTGGAGAGTGGCGACCCAAGCTTTGGCAACAAAACACAACACCTTCAGAAGGACCATTGTGAAGGAAGATACATGTGATTTATGTGGAATGGAAAGTGAAGATGAGTTCCATGCAGTTGTTTCATGCACAAGAAGCAGGGCGTTGAGAGCTGCCATGAGGGTTAAATGGGACATCCCCAAGGAAGTTGAGTTCAGACGAACGGAAGAGGATTGGCTTCAGAACCTTCTTCTGCCACAATCAGCTAGCATCAGAAACAATAACTTGATGATACTGTGGAAACCTGGAGCCTCAGGAACAACACCATTCATGGGGATGGGAAGGATACTGTCACGGGAGCAGTGCATCAACTTGGGCGAAGATTTGTTAGCGGCCGAGCAGGCTGTTAACATGCCTGATAGCAAGCAAGCAATCACACTTTTTTATTAGAGCACAACCAAGCCTGTACGCCTGAAAAATAATCGTTGGATAGCACCTGCAGCTGGATATGTAAAAATCAATTGTGATGCGGCCTTTCTTAAAGAATCAGGGGACACTTGGGAAGGAGCAGTAGCTCGAGATCATCGGGGTTTTGTCCACTTATCTGTTGGACGCCGGCTGAACCAGTGCAACTCGGTAGAAGAGGCGGGGGCAGCTGTTGTACTGATGGGAATGTCTGAACTGTTGAACGTTTATGGGGGACCTATAATCCTGGAGGTGGATTGCGCTGTAGTGGGACCGGAACTTGCTCTCGGAGGATCCCTGCAAGTCGTCTAGCTATGCAATCATAGCTGACATTAAGAAGACCTTAAATGCCTTCCAAAGGTTTGAGGTCAGGGTGATCAACAGAGCTCAGAACGAGCTGGCTCACCAGATTGCAGCCACAACAAGGGCATCAGGTGACAACAAAGTGGTGGTAGGAGTGCATGATTCAGTGAGGCAAGAGATGGTTGAGGAGTATATTACTACCATTGCATAGTGTACGCATGGTTCTAAAAAAACAACTAAGCTGATAGAGTAGTCGTGTCAGCGCCCCTAACAAGGCGAGACCGTCCACAAGGACTCAAGGTACCAGTGATGCACGGGCCAAGCGTACATGGGTTGCCAACGCACAAGTCAGTGGGCCGGGCTGGGTAACCGCAGCCCAACTTCTTCCACCCACTACTTAACCGGCATCGCTGGGAAGGGAGAACCATCTAGAGGATCAGGCACCCGGCGGCCGGCTACCTACTACTGTTCCCCAATCGCATGAACCCTAACTATGATACTTGCAATCGAGTTGTAATTGCCACCTTAAATCATACTTCATGTGAGAATTGCTGCCAAGTAATTGAGAGGCTAGCTCATCCCTATCATCTGGTATTAGAGACAACCCACCGCCCTCTCCATTCGCTCTAGCGAAACGCGTCAAGGCCAAAAGCCTGCGCCAGGCCCGAGCGCAGTTGGAAGCGATGGATCCCGGCGTCTTCGTGTTTCTCACCAAGCTGGAGGCCAACCTCGAAGCCAAGATCGATGCTCAAACCAAGGCCCAGCAGGTCACGTCGACCAAGATCGACGAGCTCCTCATGTGGCGCCCCGATCTGGAGCGCCACGTCGCGGATCTCAGCGAGGCGGTGACCGCGCTACAACTGGCACAACCACCGGCGCCCAAGGTGTTGGGGAACGTAGCAGAAATTCAAAATTTTCCTACGTGTCACCAAGATCTATCTATGGAGAAACCAGCAACGAGAGGAAGGAGAGTGCATCTACATACCCTTGTAGATCGCTAAGCGGAAGCGTTCAAGAGAACGGGGTTGAAGGAGTCGTACTCGTCGTGATCCAAATCACCGGAGATCCTAGTGCCGAACGGACGGCACCTCCGCGGTCAACACACGTACAGCCCGGTAACGTCTCCCATGCCTTGATCCAGCAAGGAGAGAGGGAGAGGTTGAGGAAGACTCCATACAGTAGCAGCACAACGGCGTGGTGGTGGTGGGGGAGCGTGGCAATCCTGCAGGGCTTCGCCAAGCACCGCGAGATATGAGGAGAAAGAGAGGTAGGGCTGCGCCAACACGAGAAGAACTTCATGTGTTGGGCTGCTCCTTTGCCTCCACTATATATAAGGGGAGAGGGGGGCTGCGCCCCCACCTAGGGTCCCACCCTAGGGGCGGCGGCCAGCCCAAGATCCCATCTGAGGGGCGGCCAAGGGGGGAGAGGGGAAACTTGCCCCCCAAGTTAGGTGGGTGCGCCCCCCTCCCCAAACCCTAGGCGCCTTGGGCCCTTGTGGGGGGGCGCACCAGCCCACCTGGGGCTGGTCCCCTCCCACACTTGGCCCATGCAACCCTCCGGGGATGGTGGCCCCACTTGGTGGACCCCCGGGACCCTCCCAGTGGTCCCGGTACGTTACCGATAAAACTCGAAACCTTTCCGGTGACCAAAACAGGACTTCCCATATATAAATCTTTACCTCCGGACCATTTCGGAACTCCTTGTGATGTCCGGGATCTCATCCGGGACTCCGAACAACATTTGGTAACCACATACAAACTTCCTTTATAACCCTAGCGTCATCGAACCTTAAGTGTGTAGACCCTACGGGTCCGGGAACCATGCAGACATGACCGAGACGTTCTCCGGTCAATAACCAACAGCGGGATCTGGATACCCATGTTGGCTCCAACATGTTCCACGATGATCTCATCAGATGAACCACGATGTCAAGGACTCAATCAATCCCATATACAATTCCCTTTGTCTAGCGGTATTGTACTTGCCCGAGATTCGATCGTCGGTATACCGATACCTTGTTCAATCTCGTTACCGGCAAGTCTCTTTACTCGTTCCGTAACACATCATCCTGCGATCAACTCTTTGATCACATTGTGCACATTATGATGATGTCCTACCGAGTGGGCCCAGAGATACCTCTCCATTTACACGGAGTGACAAATACCAGTCTCGATTCGTGCCAACCCAACAGACACTTTCGGAGATACATGTAGTGCACCTTTATAGCCACCCAATTATGTTGTGACGTTTGGTACACCCAAAGCATTCCTACGGTATCCAGGAGTTGCACAATCTCATGGTCTAAGGAAATGATACTTGACATTAGAAAAGCTTTAGCATACGAACTACGATCTTTGTGCTAGGCTTAGGATTGGGTCTTGTTCATCACATCATTCTTCTAATGATGTGATCCCGTTATCAACGACATCCAATGTCCATGGTCAGGAAACCGTATCCATCTGTTGATCAACGAGCTACTTAACTAGAGGCTTACTAGGGACATGGTGTTGTCTATGTACCCACACATGTATCTGAGTTTCCTATCAATACAATTATAGCATGGATAATAAACGATTATCATGAACAAGGAAATATAATAATAACTAATTTATTATTGCCTCTAGGGCATATTTCCAACAGTCTCCCACTTGCACTAGAGTCAATAATCTAGTTCACATCGCCATGTGATTAACACTCACAGGTCACATCACCATGTGACCAACATCCAAAGAGTTTACTAGTTCACATCATCATGTGATAAGACTCAATGAGTTCTGGGGTTTGATCATGTTTTGCTTGTGAGAGAGGTTTTAGTCAACGGGTCTGCAACATTCAGATACGTATGTACTTCGCAAATCTCTAGGTCATATTGTAAATACTACTTCCACGCTCCACTTGGAGCTATTCCAAATGGTTGCTCCACTATACGTATCCGGTTTGCTACTCAAAGTCACTCGGATAGGTGTTAAAGCTTGCATCGACGTAACCCTTTACGCCGAACTCTTTATCACCTCCATAATCGAGAAACATGTCCTTATTTACTCCAAGGACAATTTTGACCGCTGTCCAATGATCCATTCCTGGATCATTCTTGTACCCCTTGACTGACTCATGGCAAGGCACACTTCCGGTGCAGTACACAACATAGCATATTATAGAGCCTACGTCTGAAGCATAGGGGACGACATTCTTCCTTTCTCTCTCTTCTGCCATGGTCGAGCTTTAACTCTTAACTTCATACCTTACAACTCAGGCAAGAACTCCTTCTTTGACTGATCCATCTTGAATCTTCAAGATCATGTCAAGGTATGTGCTCATTTGAAAGTACCATTTAGCGTTTTTGATCTATCCTCATAGATCTTGATGCTCAATGTTCAAGTAGCTTAATCCAGGTTTTCCATTGAAAAACACTTTCCAAATAACCCTATATGCTTTCCAGAAATTCTACATCATTTCTGATCAACAATATGTCAACAACATATACTTATCAGAAATTCTATAGTGCTCCCACTCACTTCTTTGGAAATACAAGTTTCTCATAAACTTTGTATAAACCCAAAATCTTTGATCATCTCATCAAAGCATACATTCCAACTCCGAGATGCTTACTCCAGTCCTTAGAAGGATCGCTAGAGCTAGCATACCTTTTAGCATCCTTAGGATCGACAAAACCTTTCTGATTGTATCGCATACAACCTCTCCTTACGAAAACTGGTAAGGAAACTCGTTTTGACATCCATCTGCCAGATTTCATAAATGCAGCTTGTTCTAACATGATTCCGACGGACTTTAAGCATCCCTACGGATGAGAAAATCTCATCGTAGTCAACTCCTTGAACTTGTGAAAAACTCTTCGCCACAAGTCGAGCTTCATAGATGGTGACATTACCATCCACGTCCGTCTTTTTCTTAAAGATCCATTTATCTCAATGGCTAGTCGATCATTGGGCAAGTCCACCAAAGTCCATACTTTGTTCTGATACATGGATCCTATCTCGGATTTCATGGCTTCTAACCATTTGTAGGAATTTGGGCCCACCATCGCTTCTCCATAGCTTGTAGGTTCATTGTTGTCTAGCAACATGACCTTCAAGACAGGATTACTGTACCATTCTGAAGTAGTACGCATCCTAGTGACTTGATCCAAAGTTTCATGATCACTATCATAAGCTTCTACTTCAATTGGTGTAGGTGCCATAGGAACAACTTCCTGTGCCCTGCTACACACTAGTTGTAGTGATGGTTCAATAACCATATCAAGTCTCCACCATTCTCCCACTCAACTTTTCGAGACTAACTTTTCCTCGAGAAAGGACCCGGTTCAAGAAACAATCCCTATTACTTTCGGATCTGAATTAGGAGGTATACCCAACTGTTTTGGGTGTCCTATGAAGATGCATTTTATCCGCTTTGGGTTCGAGCTTATCAACCTGAAACCTTTTCACATAAGCGTCGCAGCCCCAAACCTTTAAGAAACGACAACTTAGGTTTCTCCAAACCACAGTTCAAACGGTGTCGTCTCAACGGAATTACGTGGTGCCCTATTAAAGTGAGTGCGGTTGTCTCTAATGCCTAACCCATGAACGATAGTGTTAATTCGATAAGAGACATCATGGTACGCACCATATCCAATAGGGTGCAACTATGATGTTCGGACACACCATCACACTATGGTGTTCCAGGCGGTATTAATTGTGAAACAATTTCCACAATGTCTTAATTGCGTGCCAAAGCTTGTAACTCAGATACTCATCTCTATGATCATATCATAGACATTTTATCCTCTTGTCATAATGATCTTCAACTTCACTCTGAAATTACTTGAACCATTCAATAATTCAGACTTGTGTTTCATCAAGTAAATATACTCAACATCTACTCGAATCATTTGTGAAGTGAGAACATAACGATATTCACTGCATGCCTCGGCACTCATTGGACTGCACACATCAAAATGTGTTACTTCCAACAAGTTGCTATCTTGTTCCATCTTACTGAAAATGAGGCTTTTCAGTCATCTTGCACATGTGGTATGATTTGCATATCTCAAGTGATTCAAAATCAAGTGAGTCCAAACGATCCATCTGCATGGAGTTTCTTCATGCGTATACACCAATAGACATGGTTCGCATGTCTCAAACTTTTCAAAAACGAGTGAGTCCAAAGATCCGTCAACATGGAGCTTCTTCATGTGTTTTATACCAATATGACTTACATGGCAGTGCCACAAGTAAGTGGTACTATCATTACTATCTTATATCTTTTGGCATGAAAATGTGTATCACTACTATCGAGATTCAATAAACCATTCCTTTAGGTGCAAGACCATTGAAGGTATTATTCAAATAGAGTAACCATTATTCTCCTTAAATGAATAACCGTATTGTGATAGACATAATCCAATCATGTCTATGCTTCAACGCAAACACCAAACTCGATGGTAGAGGGATCATGCGATGCTTGATCACATCAAGATTTGAAAACACTTCCAACACATATCGTCAGCTCACCTTTAGCTAGTCTCCGTTTATTTTGTAGCCTTTTATTTTGAGTTACTAACACTTAGCAACCGAACCGGTATCTTAATACCCTCATGCTACCAGGAGTACTAGTAAAGTACACATTAACATAATGTATATCCAATATACTTCTATCGACCTTGCCAGCCTTCTCATCTACCAAGTATCTAGGGTAATTCTGCTCCAGTGGATGTTTCCCTTATTACAGAAGCACTTAGTCTCGGGTTTGGGTTCAACCTTGGGTTTCTTCACTAGAGCAGCAGCTAATTTGCCGTTTCATGAAGTATCCCTTCTTGCCCTTGCCCTTCTTGAAACTAGTGGTTTCACCAACCATCAACAATTGATGCTCCTTCTTGATTTCTACTTTCGCGGTGTTAAACATCACGAATACCTCAAGGATCATCATATCTATCCCTGATATGTTATAGTTCATCGCGAAGCTCTAGCAGCTTGGTGGCAATGACTTTGGAGAAACATCACTATCTCTGGAAGATCAACTCCCACTTGATTCAAGTGATTGTCGCACTCAGACAATCTGAGCACAAGCTCAACGATTGAGCTTTTCTCCCTTAGTTTGCAGGCTAAGAAAATCGTCGGAGGTCTCATACCTCTTGACGTGGGCACGATCCTGAAATCCCAATTTCAGCCCTCGAAACATCTCATATGTTCCACGATGTTTCGAAAAACGTCTTTGGTGCCTCAACTCTAAACCGTTTAACTGAACTATCATGTAGTTATCTAAACATGTATGTCCGATGTTCGCAACATCCATAAACGACGTTTGGGGTTTAGCACACTGAGCGGTGCATTAAGGACATAAGCTTTCTACTGTCCGCATAATCGCTACTGTCAACTTTCAACTATATTTTCTCTAGGAACATATCTAAACAGTGGAACTAAAGCGCGAGCTTACGACATAATTTGCAAAGATCTTTTGACTATGTTCAGGATAATTAAGTTCATCTTATGAACTCCCACTCAGATAGACATCCCTCTAGTCATCTAAGTGATTACATGATCCGAGTCAACTAGGCCGTGTCCGATCATCACGTGAGACGGACTAGTCATCATAATTGAACATCTTCATGTTGATCGTATCTACTATACGACTCATGCTCGACCTTTCGGTCTCTTGTGTTCCGAGGCCATGTCTGTACATGCTAGGCTCGTCAAGTCAACCTAAATGTTTCGTGTGTGTAAATCTGGCTTACACCCATTGTATGTGAACATAAGAATCTATCACACCCGATCATCACGTGGTGCTTCAAAATGACGAACTTTCGCAACGGTGCACAGTTAGGGGGAACACTTTCTTGAAATTTTAATGAGGGATCATCTTATTTACTACCGTCGTTCTAAGCAAATAAGATGCATAAACATGATAAACATCACATGCAATCAAATAGTGACATGATATGGCCAATATCATATTGCTCCTTTTGATCTCCATCTTCGGGGCTCCATGATCATCATCGTCACCGGCATGACACCATGATCTCCATCATCGTGTCTCCAAGAAGTTGTCTCGCCAACTTATTACTTCTACTACTATGGCTACCGGTTAGCAATAAAGTAAAGTAATTACATGGCATTGTTCAATGACACACAGGTCATACAATAAATAAAGACAACTCCTATGGCTCCTTCCTGTTGTCATACTCATCGACATGCAAGTCGTGATTCCTATTACAAGAACATGATCAATCTCATACATCACATATCATTCATCACATTCTTCTTGGCCATATCACATCACATAGCATACCCTGCAAAAACAAGTTAGACGTCCTCTAATTGTTGTTTGCATGTTTTACGTGGCTGCTATGGGTTTCTAGCAAGAACGTTTCTTACCTACGCAAAAACCACAACGTGGTATGTCAATTGCTATTTACCCTTCATAAGGACCCTTTTCATCGAATCCGTTCCGACTAAAGTGGGAGAGACTGGCACCCGCTAGCCACCTTATGCACCAAGTGCATGTCAGTCGGTGGAACCTGTCTCACGTAAGAGTACATGTAAGGTCGGTCCGGGCCGCTTCCTCCCACAATATCGTCGAAACAAGATTGGACTAGTAACGGTAAGCATATTGAACAAAATCAACGCCCACAACTACTTTGTGTTCTACTCGTGCAAAGAATCTATGCAATAGACCTAGCTCATGATGCCACTGTTGGGGAACGTAGCAGAAATTCAAAATTTTCCTACATGTCACCAAGATATATCTATGGAGAAACCAACAACGAGAGGAAGGAGAGTGCATCTACATACCCTTGTAGATCGCTAAGCGGAAGCGCTCAAGAGAACGGGGTTGAAGGATTCGTACTCGTCGTGATCCAAATCACCGGAGATCCTAGTGCCGAACGGACGGCACCTCCGCGTTCAACACACGTACAGCCCGGTGACGTCTCCCATGCCTTAATCCAGCAAGGAGAGAGGGAGAGGTTGAGGAAGACTCCATCCAGCAGTAGCACAACGGTGTGGTGGTGGTGGAGGAGCGTGGCAATCCTGCAGGGCTTCGCCAAGCACCGCGAGATATGAGGAGAAAGAGAGGTAGGGCTGCGCCAACATGAGAAGAACTTCGTGTGTTGGGATGCTCCTTTGCCTCCACTATATATAGGGGGGAGGGGGGGATGCGCCCCCACCTAGGGTTCCACCCTAGGGGTGGCGGCCAGCCCAAGATCCCATCTGAGAGGCGGCCAAGGGGGGGAGAGGGGAAACTTGCCCCCCAAGTTAGGTGGGTGCGCCCCCCTCCCTAAACCCTAGGCGCCTTGGGCCCTTGTCGGGGGGCGCACCAGCCCACCTAGGGCTGGTCCCCTCCCACACTTGGCCCATGCAGCCCTCCGGGGATGGTGGCCTCACTTGGTGGACCCCCGGGACCCTCCCGGTGGTCCCGGTACGTTACCGATAAAACCCGAAACCTTTTCGGTGACCAAAACAGGACTTCCCATATATAAATCTTTACCTCCGGACCATTCCGGAACTCCTCGTCAAATCCGGGATCTCATCCGGGACTCCGAACAACATTCGGTAACCACATACAAACTTCCTTTATAACCCTAGCGTCATCGAACCTTAAGTGTGTAGACCCTACGGGTTCGGGAACCATGCAGACATGACCGAGACGTTCTCCGGTCAATAACCAACAGCGGGATCTGGATACCCATGTTGGCTCCCACATGTTCCATGATGATCTCATCGGATGAACCACGGTGTCAAGGACTCAATCAATCCCGTATACAATTCCCTTTGTCTAGCGGTATTGTACTTGCCCGAGATTCGATCGTTGGTATACCGATACCTTGTTCAATCTCGTTACCGGCAAGTCTCTTTACTCGTTCCGTAACACATCATCCCGTGATCAACTCTTTGATCACATTGTGCACATTATGATGATGTCCTACCGAGTGGGCCCAGAGATACCTCTCCGTTTACACGGAGTGACAAATCCCAGTCTCGATTCGTGCCAACCCAACAAACACTTTCGGAGATACCTGTAGTGCACCTTTATAGCCACCAAGTTACGTTGTGACGTTTGGTACACCCAAAGCATTCCTACGGTATCCGGGAGTTGCACAATCTCATGGTCTAAGGAAATGATACTTGACATTAGAAAATCTTTAGCATACGAACTACGATCTTTGTACTAGGCTTAGGATTGGGTCTTGTCCATCACATCATTCTTCTAATGATGTGATCCCATTATCAACGACATCCAATGTCCATGGTCAGGAAACCGTAACCATCTGTTGATCAACGAGCTAGTTAACTAGAGGCTTACTAGGGACATGGTGTTGTCTATGTACCCACACATGTATCTGAGTTTCCTATCAATACAATTATAGCATGGATAATTAACGATTATCATGAACAAGGAAATATAATAATAACTAATTTATTATTGCCTCTAGGGCATATTTCCAACACAAGGATGGTAATGCGGACCTGGCGGCTTGTGATCCGCCCCAACCTCCGCCTGCGACACCCGTCGTCCCCGTCGGACCCGTGACTGGCACGGCAACCCATCATCTAGGGCCCCACGGTATCTTCAACCTACCACGGGGGCCGTCGACGGTGTCGTTCCAGACACCGCCGCCGCTCCCGGCCAGCGGTCAGTCCGATTACCTTCTGTCACCTTCAGTCTTATCCCCTTTTGCTCACGCAAGTCAGATGTTGGCTGGTCTGGGCCGAGCCCACCCTTCTATCGCGTTTCCGCAGTTCACATGAGAGAACCCGAACTTGTGGAAAACCTTGTGTGAGCAATATTCCTCCATGTTTGGAATCCATGCTAGTTTCTGGGTTCCCATGGCCGCACTCAATTTCACTGGCACCGCTTCCGTTTGGTTACAAACGATCCAAAAATGGTTGGCTGAGTTTGATTGGGACTCGTTTACTTCCCTAATATGCACATGTTTTGGCCGCGATCGGCATCAGATGCTGACTCGACAGTTTTACACTGTGAGGCAAGCATCATCTGTTGCAGACTACATCGAGAAATTTGAGTTAATCATTAATCATTTGAGTTCTACTCTGAATCGATTCATCCTTACTATTTTCTCACTCAATTTCTAGAGGGACTGAGGATGGATATCCGAGCAGTGGTACTCGTCCAGCGGCCACCGACTTTGATACGGCGTGCGTCCTCGCCTTGCTGCAGGAGGAGGTGGCGTATGGCACATTCGGGTCTCTTCCTCGACCACCGACCCGATCTAGCATACGGCTACTACACTATTGCTGCCACCACCTCCGACCCGGCCAGCGCCTTCCTCGGGCGCTACCGATCATGAAGACACTACGGGAATATCGTCGCGCCCATGGCCTCTGTTTCAAGTGCAGCGAGCGATGGGGGCACGACCACGTGTGCCCCACCTCTGTCCAACTCCATGTCATCGAGAAGCTCCTCGACCTCTTCGGCATCGATAACACCATCGACATGCATCTGCCTCCACCGGATGACACGGTGATGGCCATCTCCATGTCCGCCGTCTTAGGCGGGGTCTCCGCCAAGGCTTTTTAGCTATGAGATTGGATACAAGGTCGGGAGGTGCTCATGTTAGTCGACTCCGGCAGCATAAACTCTTTCATCGACTCTGCGTTGGCAAATCAATTGGCGGGCGTCCAACCCGCGCGCTTATCGCATGCGGGTCACTGACGGTGGGGAGATGCTCTGCTCCACGGTCGTCCCAAACTGTGTGTGGTGCTTGCAAGGACACGAGTACGACGCCATAGTGGGTATGGACTGGCTAGAAGCCAACAGTCCGATGACAGTGGACTCGCGCGCCAGGCACCTGGAATTCTAGTCGCCAGCAGGAACCATCAGTCTTCAAGGGCATGAAGGCACATCCACGACCTGCTTCCTCATCAACAGCGTGCAACTCAAGGGATTGTGCAAGAACAACGCCATTACACATGTGGTGCATCTCTATGTTACTACCAGCAACGAAGCTAAGTCCACACTCCACACCAACTCCTCCCTGTTTGCAACAGATTCTGGATGACTTTGCTGATGTGTTTGGCACACCAAAAGGGCTTTCACCAAAAAGGTCATGTGATCACCACATTCCTCTGTTACTCGGCACGTCACCATTTAGTATCAGGCCTTACAGACACAAACCAGAGCATAAGGATGAAATCGAGCGGCAAGTGGCTGAGCTACTCAAAGCGAGGCTGATTCAGGTCAGCAAAATCCCTTTCTCTTGCCCGGTCATTCTGGTCAAGAAGAAGGATGGTCCATGGCGCCTCTGCATTGATTATCGACACCTCAACACACTCACATGCATCTCCAAGTTTCTGATCCCAGTCATAGAGGAATTGTTGGATGAGCTACAGGGCGCACAGTGGTTCTCAAGACTCAACCTGCGCGTGGGATACCACAAGATCAGGATTGCAGAGGGTGATGAGTACAAGAGACGGCTTTTCAAACCCATTTCGGGTAGTTCGAGTATAAGGTAGTATTCTTTGGGCTAGCAGGAGCACCGGGCACTTTCAACTGCGCAGTGCATACCACTCTCAAACCCGTTAATAGGAAGTGTTCGATACTCTTCTTTGATGACATCTTGGTGTTCAGTGAAACCTTGGAGCAGCACCGAGAGGATCTCAGGGAGGTGTAGGCGCTGCTGTGCAAAGATCAGTGGAAAGTCAAGGCATTTAAGTGTGTGTTCGGTCAGCAACAAATTTCTTACCTGGGGCATGTCATCAGTCCACAAGGGGTTGATACGTCCATTTTGCATCATGTTTACCTACTGTTATTTATATTGTTTATATGCTTAATAATGCTTTTTGGAGTAATTCTTATGTCTTTTCTCTCATAATATGCAAGGTTCACACAAAGAGGGAGAATTTCGGCAGTTGGAAATCTGAACCTGAAAAAGCTATGTCAGGCCACCTATTCTGCACAACTCCAAATGAGCTGGAACTTCATGAGGAATTTTTATGAAATAAATAAGAAATAATGAAGCAAATAACTACCGGAGGGGGCCCACCTGGTGAGCACAAGACATGAGGGCGCGCCAGGGCCCCCAGGCGCGCCCTGGTGGGTTGTGCTCAGCCCAGCCCACCTCCAATGCCCCTCTTCTGGTATCGAAGTCATTTTGACCTAGAAAAATAAGGGGAGGACTTTCGGGATGAAGCGCCACCGTCTCGAGGCGGAACATGGATAGGAGCACTTTTGCCCTCCGGCGGAGCGATTCCGTCGGGGGAACTTCCCTCCCGAAGGGGGAAACCATTGTCATCATCATCACCAACAACTCTCCCATCTTGGGGAAGGCAATCTCCATCAACATCTTCAACAACACCATCCCCTCTCAAACCCTAGTTCATCTCTTGTGTTCAGCCTTTGTACCGGAACTATAGATTGGTGCTTGTGGGTGACTAGTAGTGTTGATTGCATCTTCTAGTTGATTACTATATGGTTTACTTGGTGGAAGATTATATGTTCACATCCATTATGCTATTTAATACCCCTGTGATCCTGAGCATGATTACCATTTATGAGTAGTTATTTTTGTTCATGAGGTCACGGGAGAAATCTTGTTTTAAGTAATCATGTGAATTTTATATGTGTTTGATATTTTGATAGTATGTATGTTGTGTTTCCCTTAGTGGTGTCATGTGAATGTCGACTACATGACACTTCACCATACTTGGTCCTAAGGGAATGCATTGTGGAGTAGTTATTAGATGATGGGTTGCGAGAGTGATAGAAGCTTAAACCCTAGTGTATGCGCTATTCCGTAAGGGACTGAGTAGGACCCAAAAGTTTAATGCTAGTTAGAATTTATTCTTAATATTTTTCTCGTAGTTGCGGATGTTTACGAGGGGGTTAATCATAAGTAGGAGGTTTGTTCAAATAAGAACAACACCTAAGCACCGATCCACCCACATATCAAATTATCAAAGTAGTGAACACAAATCAAACCAACATGATGAAAGTGACTAGATGAAATTCCCGTGTGCCCTCAAGAACACTTTGCTTATCATAAGAGACTGTTTTGGCCTGTTCTTTGCCTCAAGAGGATTGGGCTACCTTGCTGCACTTTTGTTACCATTACCGTTATTTGCTTGTTACAAATTACCTTGCTATCAAACTACTCGATACTTATAATTTCAGTGCTTGCATACGTTACTTTGCTGAGACCGCTTGTCATTTCCTTGTGCTCCTCGTTGGGTTTGGCACTCTTACTTATCGAAAGGACTACAATTGATCCCCTATACTTGTGCAGAGGTAGCTACAGAGCCAAGTAAGATACGAGCTGTCGCTAATTGGCAATCCCCCAAGGATGTCAAAGGGGTCCGGAGTTTTTTGGGACTTGTAGGCTACTATCGACGATTTGTGCGTCACTTCGGCATGATCGCGCGACCTCTGTTCAACCTAATGAAAAAAGGTGCTCCCTTCGTATGGTCTTCGATCAGTGAAACCGCGTTTCAAACACTGAACCAACACCTGATCACTGTCCCGATCCTTGCACTACCAGACTTTCAAAACAGTTTGTGATCGAGAAAGACACCAGCGACAAAGGGGATGGCGTAATGACAACGATGCTACGATGGAGATCAAGGTGTCGCGCCGGTGACGATGGTGATCACGACGGTGCTTCGGAGATGGAGATCACAAGCACAAGATGATGATGGCCATATCATATCACTTATATTGATTGCATGTGATGTTTATCCTTTATGCATCTTATCTTGCTTTGATTGACGGTAGCATTTTAAGATGATCTCTCACTAAAATTATCAAGAAGTGTTCTCCCTGAGTATGCACCGTTGCCAAAGTTCGTCGTGCCCAGACACCACGTGATGATCGGGTGTGATAAGCTCTACGTCCATCTACAACGGGTGCAAGACAGTTTTGCACACGCAGAATACTCAGGTTAAACTTGACGAGCCTAGCATATGCAGATATGGCCTCGGAACACGGAGACCGAAAGGTCGAACGTGAATCATATAGTAGATATGATCAACATAGTGATGTTCACCATTGAAAACTACTCCATCTCACGTGATGATCGATTATGGTTTAGTTGATTTGGATCACGTGATCACTTAGATGACTCGAGAGATGTCTGTCTAAGTGGGAGTTCTTAAGTAATATGATTAATTGAACTTAAATTTATCATGAACTTAGTCCTGGTAGTATTTTGCAAATTATGTTGTAAGATCAATAGCTTGCGTTGTTGCTTTCATATGTTTATTTTGATATGTTCCTAGAGAAAATTGTGTTGAAAGATGTTAGTAGCAATGATGCGGATTGGATCCGTGACCTGAGGTTTATCCTCATTGCTGCACAGAAGAATTATGTCCTTAATGCACCGCTAGGTGACAGACCTATTGCAGGAGCATATGCAGACGTTATGAACGTTTAGCTAGCTCAATATGATGACTACTTGATAGTTTAGTGCACCATGCTTAACGGCTTAGAATCGGGACTTCAAAAACGTTTTGAAACGTCATGGACCATATGAGATGTTCCAGGAGTTGAAGTTAATATTTCAAGCAAATACCCGAGTTGAAAGATATGAAGTCTCCAACAAGTTCTATAGCTAAAAGATGGAGGAGAATCGCTCAACTAGTGAGCATGTGCTCAGATTGTCTGGGTACTACAATCGCTTGAATCAAGTGGGAGTTAATCTTCCAGATAAGATAGTGATTGACAGAATTCTCTAGTCACCACCACCAAGTTAGTAGAACTTCGTGATGAACTATAATGCAAGGGATGACGAAAACGATTCCCAAGCTCTTCGTGATGTTGAAATTGACGAAGGTAGAAATCAAGAAAGAGCATCAAGTGTTGATGATTGACAAGACCACTAGTTTCAAGAAAAGGGCAAAGGGAAAGAAAGGGAACTTCAAGCAGAATGGCAAGCAAGTTGTCACTCCCGCGAAGAAGCCCAAAGCTGGACCAAAGCCTGAAACTGAGTGATTATACTGCAAAGGAAATGGTCACTAGAAGCGGAAATGCCTTGAATATTTGGTGGATAAGAAGGATGGCAAAGTGAACAAGGGTATATTTGATATACATGTTATTGATGTGTACCTTACTAGTGTTTATAGTAACCCCTAAGTATTTGATAATTGTTCGGTTGCTAAGATTAGTAACTCGAAACAGGAGTTACAGAATAAACAGAAACTAGTTGAGGGTGAAGTGACGATGTGTGTTGGAAGTGGTTCCAAGATTGATATGATCATCATCGCACACTCCCTATACTTTCGCGATTAGTGTTGAACCTAAATAAATGTTATTTGGTGTTTGCGTTGAGCATGAATATGATTTGATCATGTTTATTGCAATACGGTTATTCATTTAAAATCAGAGAATAATTGTTGTTCTGTTTAAATGAATAAAACCTTTGATGGTCATACACCCAATGAAAATAGTTTGTTGGATCTCGATCGTAGTGATACACATATTCATAATATTGATGCCAAAAGATGCAAAGTTGATAATGATAGTGCAACTTATTTGTGGCACTGCCGTTTGGGTCATATTGGTGTAAAGCGCATGAAGAAACTCCATGAAGATGGATTTTCGGAATCACTTGGTTATGAATCATTTGATGCTTGCGAACCGTGCCTTTTGGGCAAGATGACTAAAAACTCCGTTCTCCGGAACAATGGAACAAGCCACTGACTTATTGGAAATAATACATAATGATGTATGCGATCCAATGAGTGTTGATGCTCGTGGCAAGTATCGTTATTTTCTGACCTTCACAAAATGATTTGAGCAGATATGGGTATATCTACTTGATGAAACATAAGTCTGAAATAATTGAAAGGTTCAAAGAATTTCAGAGTGAAGTGGAAAAATCATCGTAACAAGAAAATAAAATTTCTACGATCTGATCGCGGAGACGAATATTTGAGTTACGAGTTTGGTCTTCAATTAAAACAATGTGGAATAGTTTCACAGCTCACGCCATCTGGAACACCACAATGTAATGGTGTGTCCAAACTCGTAATCGTACTTTACTAGATATGGTGCGATCTATGATGTCTCTTATCGGTTTACCACTATCGTTTTGGGGTTATGCATTAGAGACAGATGCATTCACGTTTAATAGGGCACCATCTAAATCCGTTGAGACGACACCGTATGAACTATGGTTTAGCAGTAAACCTAAGCTGTCGTTTCTTAAAGCTTGGAGCTGTGATGCTTATATGAAAAAGGTTTTCAACCTGATAAGCTCGAACCCAAATCGGAGAAGTGCGTCTTCATAGACTACCCAAAGGTAACTATTGGGTACACCTTCTATCATAGATCCAAAGGTAAGTTATTCGTTGCTAAGATGGATCCTTTCTAGAGAAGAAGTTTCTCTCGAAAGAAGTGAGTGGGAGGAAAGTAGAACTTGATGAGGTAATTGTACCTTCTCCCTTATTGGAAAGTAGTTCATCACAGAAATCAGTTCTAGTGATTACTACACCAATTAGTGAGGAAGTTAATGATGATGATCATGAAACTTCAGATCAAGTTGCTGCCAAACCTTGTAGGTCTTCCAGAGTAAGATCCGCACCAGAGTGGTACGGTAATCATGTTCTGGAAGTCATGTTACTAGACCATGATGAACCTACGAACTATGAGGAAGCGATGATGAGCCCAGATTCCACGAAATGGCTTGAGGCCATAAAATCTGAGATATGATCCATGTATGAGAACAAAGTATGGACTTTGATTGACTTGCTCAATGATCAGCAAGCCATGTTAAATAAATGGATCTTCAAGAGGAAGACGGACACTGATAGTAGTGTTACTATCTACAAAGCTCGACTTGTTGCAAAAGGTTTTTGACAAGTTCAAGGTGTTGAATACGATGAGATTTTCTCACTCGTAACGATGCTTAAGTCTGTCCGAATCATGTTAGCAATTGCCACATTTTATGAAATCTGGCAAATGGATGTCAAAACTGCATTCCTTAATGGATTTATTAAAGAAGAGTTGCATATGATGCAACCAGAAGGTTTTGTCGATCCTAAAGGTGTTAACAAAATATGCAAGCTCCAGTGATCCATCTATGGACTGGTGCAAGCATCTCGGAGTTGGAATATATGCTTTGATAAATTGATCAAAGGATATAGTTTTATACATACTTATGGTGAAGCATGTATTTACAAGAAAGTAAGTGGGAGCTCTGTAGCATTTCTAATATTATATGTGGATGACATATTGTTGATTGGAAATGATATAGAAATTCTGGATAGCATGAAAGGATACTTGAATAAGAGTTTTTCAAAGCAAGACCTCTGTGAAGCTGCTTACACATTGAGCATCAATATCTATATAGATAGATCAAGACGCTTGATAAGATTTTTCAATGAGTACATACCTTGATAAATTCTTGAAATAGTTCAAAATGGAACAGTCAAAGAAGGAGTTCTTGCCTGTGATGCAAAGGTGTGAATTTGAGTAAGACTCAAGACCCGACCATGGCAGAAAATAGAAAGAGAATGAAAAGTCATTCCCTATGCCTCAGTCATAGGTTCTATAAAGTATGCTATGCTGTGAACCAGGCCTATTGTATACCTTGCTCTGAGTTTGACAAAGGAATACAATTTTGATCTAAGAGTAGATCACTGGACAGCGGTCAAGAATATTCTTAGTGAGGACTAAGGAGATGTTTCTCGATTATGGAGGTGATAAAAGAGCCCGTCCTAAAAAGTTACAACGATGCAAGCTTTTACACTGATCTAGATGACTCTAAGTCTCATTCTGGATACATATTGAAAGTGGGAGCAATTAGCTAGAGTAGCTCCATGCAGAGCATTATGGACATAGAATATTTTGCAAAATACATACGGCTCTGAATATGACAGATCCGTTGACTAAACTTCTCTCACAAGCAAAACATGATCATACCTTAGTACTCTTTGGGTGTTAATCACATAGCGATGTGAACTAGATTATTGACTCTAGTAAACCCTTTGGGTGTTGGTCACATGACGATGTGAACTATGGGTGTTAATCATATACAGATATGAATATTGATGTTAAATCACATGGCGATGTGAACTAGATTATTGACTCTAGTGCAAGTGGGAGACTGAAGGAAATATGCCCTAGAGGCAATAATAAAGTTATTATTTATTTCCTTATATCATGATAAATGTTTATTATTCATGCTAGAATTGTATTAACCGGAAACATAATACATGTGTGAATACATAGACAAACATATAGTCACTAGTATGCCTCTACTTGACTAGCTCATTAATCAAAGATGGTTATGTTTCCTAACCATAGACATGTGTTGTCATTTGATTAATGGGATCACATCATTAGGAGAATGATGTGATTGACATGACCCATTCCGTCAGCCTAGCACTTGATCGTTTAGTATGTTGCTATTGCTTTCTTCATGACTTATACATGTTCCTGTAACTATGAGATTATGCAACTCCCATTTACCGGAGGAACACTTTTGGTGCTACCAAACGTCACAACGTAACTGGATGATTATAAAGGAGTACTACAGGTGTCTCCAAAGGTACATGTTGGGTTGGCGTATTTCGAGATTAGGTTTTGTCACTCCGATTGTCGGAGAGGTATCGCTGGGCCCTCTCGGTAATGCACATCACTATAAGCCTTGCAAGCAATGTGACTAATGAGTTAGTTGCGGGATGATGCATTATGTAACGAGTAAAGAGCTTGCCGGTAACGAGATTGAACTAGGTATTGGATACCGACGATCGAATCTCGGGCAAGTAACATACCGATGACAAAGGGAATAAAGTATGTTGTTATGCGGTTTGACCGATAAAGATCTTTGTAGAATATGTAGGAGCCAATATGGGCATCCAGGTTCCGCTATTGGTTATTGACCAAGAATAGTTCTAGGTCATGTCTACATAGTTCTCGAACCCGTAGGGTCCGCACGCTTAAGGTTTCGATGACAGTTATATTATGAGTTTATGAGTTTTGATGTACCGAAGGAGTTCGGAGTCCCGGATGAGATCGGGGACATGACGAGGAGTCTCGAAATGGTCGAGACGTAAAGATCGATATATTGGACGACTATATTCGGAGTTCGGAAAGGTTCCGAGTGATTCGGGTATTTTTCGAAGTACTGGAGAGTTACGGGAATTCGCCGGGGAGTATATGGGCCTTATTGGGCCATACGGGAATAGTGGAGAGAGGCCAAAAGGAAGGAGGCCTGCGCCCCCCCCCCCCCTCTGGTCCGAATTGGACAAGGGGCGCAGCCCCCCTTTCCTTCTTCCTCTCCCCCTCTTTCCCCCTCTCCTACTCCAACAAGGGAGGTGGAATCCTACTAGGACTAGGGAGTCCTAGTAGGACTCCACACTTGGCGCGCCCCCTCCTAGGGCCGGCCTCCTCCCCCCTTGCTCCTTTATATACGGGGGCAGGGGGCACCCCATAGACACACAAGTTGATCTACGGATCGTTCCTCAGCCGTGTGCGGTGCCCCCCTCCACCATATTCCACCTCGATCATATCGTCGGGGAGTTTAGGCGAAGCCCTGCGCCGGTAGAACATCATCGTCGTCACCATGCCGTCGTGCTGACGGAACTCATCCCCGAAGCTTTGCTGGATCGGAGCCCGGGGATCGTCATCGAGCTGAACGTGTGCTGAACTCGGAGGTGCCGTACGTTCGGTACTTGGATCGGTCGGACCGTGAAGACGTACGACTACATCAACCGCGTTGTCATAACGCTTCCGCTTACGGTCTACGAGGGTACGTGGACGAACACTCTCCCCTCTCGTTGCTATGCCATCACCATGATCTTGCGTGTGCGTAGGAAATTTTTTGAAATTACTACGTTCCCCAACATGAAGTCCCAAGCACACAAGAAGAGATCTTTCCGCGAATTCCAAGTGGACGATCAAGTCTTCCTCAAGCTACAACCGTATATTCATATATCTGTTGCTCCGCGGGCAAATCAGAAGCTCTCGTTCAAGTTCTATGGGCCTTTTCCTATCATAAAGAAGATTAACGAGGTGGCGTATGAGCTCTAGTTACCAGCTACAACCACGGTGCACCCATTGTTTCACGTCTCGCAACTACGGCGAGCCCTGCAATCAGGTACACTGGTCGAACCTACTGTGTCGTTGTGTACTGACGACCTTGCTGTTCCTGTGGAAGTGCTTCAATCCCGTTGGCGCGCATGTTGGGGCTCTGGCATCGAGCAAGTTCAAGTGCGCTGGTATGGAGCTACCGGCATAACCTGGAAGGACAAGGAGGCGCTTCGAGCTCACTTTCCCCACGCGGCGGGACCGTCCACAAGGGCTCAAGGGGGCAGCGATGCACGGGCCAAGCGTCCACGGGTTGCCAACCCACGAGTCAGCGGGCCGGACTGGGTAACCGCGGCCCAACTTCTTCCGCCCGCTACTTAACCGGCATCGCTGGGAAGGGAGAACCATCTAGAGGATCAGGCACCCGACGGCTGGCTACCTACAGCCGTTCCCCATTGACATGAACCCTAGCTACGATACCTGCAATCGAGTTGTAATTGCCATCTTAAAATCATACTTCGTGTGAGAATTGCTGCCAAGTAATTGAGAGGCTAGTTCGTCCCTATCAAGCCGTGCACGCCTGCATGCGGCAATACGGCATGGAAGAGCATGGTGACCAAGGCAGAGTTCAATTTTTCAGCGCGACGCACGCGCCCACGGCGTGCACGAGCCGCCGGCCAGCTCGCGGCCAGTTCACCCGACAAGGGCGGCCTATGCTCTCACGGCATGTACGGACGTCCACTGTCCTAGGTTTTTGTACTCCCGTTGCATCCGTGCCGTGCCGTGGTCAGGTGAGGTCCAGCTCCCTCCGGCGGATCATGGTTAGATCCAACAACCAACCGGGGTCTCGTCCTCCTCGTCGCATTCACTTTCCAGCTGCCGCGTACTACGCACGTGCTGGATGTGCCTGGCGACACGCTCGAAGCCGGCAGACGCAACTCGGGACTGTCCGCCGGAGAAGAGCTCGCGCCGTGAGAAAAGGCTCAACAGAACGGCATGGTCGGCCGCGCAGCAGAGCACCTAAAAAACGCCACCATGCGAGCCACGCGCGTCACCGTCCGGCCGTCCTAGGATAGACGAGCCACACCCGCACCGTCATCCATCCGTGCTGCGGGCGCGCACCGGGTTCGGACTTCGGATGAGGGAAAAAACACATATTTGACTTGAGGACCAAAAGAATTCACAATCTAAACTCCTTTCGAAAAAATTGCACCGAGCTGACCGTTTCGAGTGGCGCCCGACAGATAGGCGCCACACTATATTGTGCAGCGCCTGGAGCTTAGGCACCACACGCCGGTCCAGTGTGGCAGCCCGGGCCCCACTCCTGGTTGTGCAGCGCCTAGCTGAAAGGAGTTGCACAGTGTAGTGCAGCGTCTAACCGAAAGGAGTTGCACTATCTTATATTAAAACTGTTGTAACTTTTAATCCATGCATCCGATGAAAACGTGCCTTATATGAAAGTTGTACATTTTTCCGTGTTCTACGCAATGGTTGCGTTTTCATCTATGTTAGGATCAATTTGTTTAATGAAAGCCCTGTTGCAAAAGTGCATCATAATACAACTGACAGAATCTGGTAAAATTTACAAACTTGGCATGATGATAGTCATTCACCTATAGCTCTTACGCGTTTTCAACCTACATGAGTTTTGCACTGCATAATGTGTACTTTCATGCCATGCCTATGCTTGCCATGTTAATCATCCTTAACATGTTCATTTATTGGATCTAAGTGACTAACATGATATAAGTGAACTTCTGTTACAGAAAGTTACATTCTGTAAGATCCATAGTAATTAATCCTAACATCATATGAATATGATCTAACCCGCCGTGAAGCCACGTGCCCCCCTCTCAAAGCTCCCAAATGCGGCACGGCCGAAAAGTGCAAGGCATCCGCGAAGATGAACAAGGCGGCGGACGGCTCCGGCTCTTCGAAGCCGTCGAGGAAGAAGCTTGCAGGGTGTGTGACGAGTGCGGCAGCTACCGAAGCGCCGACGAGCTCACTTGTTGAGCCGGCGGCCGACGCGCACAAGGTGTTCGAGGAAATGCCCCAAAGTAATAAAATTTCGCCAACTTTTTGTTGTTGTGATTTTTTGAATGCACACGTATAGATAGCTTATTTGCTTCATTGTATATACTTTGTAGCTTCAACGGTGAGGCATATATGTCAACTATGGGTGTTGGCTTCGACAATTCGCATTGGTCTCAAATCAATGACATGCATTTCGATGACCATGAGTTCGAGGTGGACGAGGATGGTGGGGCATTGTCGACGCACCGAAAGGAAGAGGAGGCAACTACACCAACGAAGAAGATGTCTTACTATGCAATACTTGGTTGCAAGGGTCGAAGGATCCATCCGTTGGAGGTGATCAAAGTAGAGATGCTTATTGGAACCGGATGAAGGAGCACTTTGATCTACACAACAAGAGTAGAATTGACCGCTCCGACCGATATCTTCGCTCCGCCGACAATCAACAAAGATTGTCAGAAGTGGGCGGCCGCACAAAAGACGGTTGACAAGTTGAACCCAAGTGGCAGAACTTTGCATTTTATCAGCACGGTCGTGGCTTGGTGACATCTAGTGACTTGGTGAAATTAACGTGTCAATCTGGCAGAACATTGCCTTAGTTACTTTAGTATCTCAAAACATAGTGATGCAAATATTTAGTGGGTACGAAAATGACATAGACTTAAGGTAGACATAAAATTTTCCAACTTTCATAGTTAGATCATATTCATATGATGTCAGGATTAATTACTATGGATCTTACAAAATGTAACTTTCTACAACAGAAGTTCACTTATATCATGTTAGTCACTTAGATCCAAGAAATGATCATGTTAAGGATGATTAACATGGCAAGCATAAGCATGGCGTGAAAGTACACATTATGCAGTGCAAAACTCATGTAGGCTGAAAACGTGTCAGAGCTATAGGTGAATGGCTATCATCATGCCAAGTTTGTAAATTTTAACAGATTCTGTCAGTTATATTATGATGCATTTTTGCAACAAGGTTTTCATCAAGCAAATTGATCCTAACATAGATGAAAATGCCACCATTGCGTACAACACGGAAAAATATACAACTTTCATATAAGGCACTTTTTCATCGGGTACACGGATTAAAGGTTACAGTAGTTTTAATATAAGGTAGTGCAACTCCTTTCGGTTAGGCGCTGCACTACATTGTGCAACTCCTTTCAACTAGGCGCTGCACAACCAGGAGTGGGGCCGGGCTGCCATGCTGGACCGGCGTGTGGCGCCTAAGCTCCAGGCGCTGCACAGTATAGTGTGGCACCTATCTGTCGGGCGCCACTCGAAACGGTCAGCTCGGTGCAATTTTTTTCGAAAGGAGTTTAGATTGTGAACTCTTTTTGCCCTTAGGTCAAATATGTGTTTTTTGCCTCGGATGGATGGATGGATAGATAGGGATGGCGCCGCCACCTCAGCCGGCAGTCACCACCGCCACCGTGCGCGCGCACCCGGAGCACGAGACGTGCCACGCCTCTCCCCGCGCATCTCATCCCATCCATCCATCGAGCAGAGAACCTTATCGCGGCGCCACACCACACACCGCACACCCCACTCCACTGTATTCCCTCGCCGGAGCCAAAAGGCACCCACGGAGACACGAGGGGCACCGGACCCATGAGACATACTTGCGCCCTGGACCAGGCAGGCAGGCAACCTGGTCATGCATCACCATCTCACTCACTCGCCATGGCCGCCTTCTGCTTAGCGCCAAGGCGGGCAGACAAGACAAGCGCCCGGCGCGAGACAGCCGGGCAGCGAGCAAGGCACACTCAGCCATCACATTCACAGGGGCGCTGTGGCCCGGCCAGGGATACGGTTGCAACTGCGCAAGATACACTCAGCCATCACAAGGTACACGCCGTCGGCCAGCACAATATCCATCGATGCACCACCACCGTACGCCGTGAAAGGGCAGTAGACAGTACTGCTACCGGAAGAGTAGTACCCACGCCCGTGCGTCCACTGTTACGAGCTGCATAAACAAAAATCTCTATAACAAAATTAGCCACGCCGCATCATGAATCAATGTTTGCAGGTACGTAATCTCACAAGTAGCAAGTACAAAATTTAATCTTGTCGTATCATGGGTGCTATGAAGAAAAGCAGCTCAGCGTATCAGTAGGGGCACTTGCATGCAAAAATCAGCTGCTCAGGAATCTCAAAAATTGCATTCCACAAGTGGCCAAAATCACTGTTTTGACACTTTATCCAAGGTTTACCACAATTTGACCCCTGTTTTACTCCCTCCGTAAACAAATATAAAGAGCATTTACATAACCGCCTTAGTGATCTAAACGCTCTTATATTAGTTTATAGAGGGAGTAGAGTTTATCCGGATCTGACCCTAAAGCAGTGCGGATAAATTTTCAAACACATGTCAAATCATGCTAAACTTTGAATAAAGGGTCAAAACATTGATTTTGGGCTCCACAAGTTGGAAACATTCACCAATGTTTATCTCACAAAGTTGCATTCCACCCAGGAGTCCTTTTGGTATGAATAGCACTTCAGCATAGTACTAGCATACATACAGAATGAGCTGCACAGCATCAACCCTCCAAGGATTCTCACAGGTTGCTTTCAACGAGTTGAAAACATCCATTGGTATGCAAGATACAAACAAATGAGCTGCCCATCGCTAATGCTGGAAGGTGTCCCACTGGCGTGCAATGTTACTACTAGAATAGCTCCCACGACACTAGCATTAGTGCCTAACACCACTGGTCAAACTATAACAAAACTAGCTCCAGCACAGCACAACATACAAAATGAGCACATCCAAGACGGCTCAGCAAGTAAGATGCATACAGATTCCTGAGCACAGTAAAGAGACCAATCTCAAAGAGAGCAGGAAATGCAGATGCAATGCATTCATCTCATCTTTCTTTTTCAGCATAGTAGTACTAGGGTACATGCAAAACGAGCTAAACAGCATCAATCCTGGATGGAATCACCCAAAATTTCATTCCAGAACTTGGAAACATCCATCAGCTGCTCGGCAACTAGTACCACAATACATACAAATGAGCAGGTAAGACATACCCATCTCAAAGAAAG
Source organism: Triticum dicoccoides (assembly GCF_002162155.2). Classification (NCBI taxonomy): domain Eukaryota; kingdom Viridiplantae; phylum Streptophyta; class Magnoliopsida; order Poales; family Poaceae; genus Triticum; species Triticum dicoccoides. The sequence goes on from NC_041385.1 coordinate 27,210,162, forward strand.
ACGGCAAGCAAGCGGCAAAACAAGGAGTATAATGCGAGCTTATTTTTCTTTTTCATTCATTCATACTACTAGGAGCAACAGCCACAAGACTTGTCTTGAGCTAGCTACAATGTCTGGACCAACATTGACAGATAACATGGAAGGAGGAACATAACATAACCAGCAGCTACTATAACTTATCACAAATGTAACCTACTATCAAAAATACTCTCTCACTCACTCACTCTCACCACCATAACGCTAATGTGCTCGGGAGACTAGGGAAAACAGACACCATCTTGGGCACGAGCTGGTTGAGCTGCCCGGGGAAAAACCCAAGACGGTCTCCTCCCTCCCAACGCACACGGATTGATTACACTCACAGGAGGCCCATCACACCACAGCATTTTACTACTTGAAGATAAACCTTGAACCTCTCTGAATTCACACGCAGAAATCGACGGTTTGCAGGAAATCATCCATGCCTCGGCCGAAGTCGCAGCCGGGCATCTCCAGGAAGTCGTCGCCGATGTCGAGGTCCATGCCCAGCTCCAGCTCCTCGTCGGCCAGGTCGCCCAGCAGCAGGTCCTGTTCGCCGTCCAAGTAAGCCGACGCCTCCGAGACGTCCAGGGCATCAAGCCCAGCGCGGAAGTCCATCGGGTCGATGTCCGGCAGCTGAAGCCCACGCAGGAGGTCCTGGTAGAACTCTGGGTCGTCGGGAAGCTGCGCGGTCTCAGCCGTGGTGGACACCATGACCGGAACTGGAGTCGGCTCAGGCGACAGGGACTCGGCTGCTGGCTTCGTGGCCTCCAGGACAGAGGAGGGCGACGGGTGCGCGAACGGAGCAGCCGAGGTGGAGGACGACGAAGATGCCGTCGGTGTAGTAGAAGACGACGTCGGTGTTGTTGACGCAGCAGACCGAGCGGGCGAGGCCGCGGCGACAGACTGGCCACGGCGGCGACGCTTCTCCTCGATAAAGCTCCGGGAGGCGGCCTGGTAGGCGGCGGAGGCCAAGTCGGCAGTGTCAAAGGTGCCAAGCCACTCCCTCTTGCCGGAGAACGGGTTGCGGATCTCGGCCGCCCACTTGCCCCACTTGCGGAGGCGCACCCCACGGTGGCCCTCGGCGCTGCTGGTGGTGCAGGCAGCGACAGCAGAAGCAGCGGGAGTCGGAGTGACCGGCTTGGCAAACACCTTGGCCGGCGGGGCCTTGCCAAGGAACAGCTCGAAGCAGCGCTTGGACGAAGCAGGTGCGGCGACCGCCGCCTCCTCCTCGTCGTCGGTGTCGGAGTCGGTGGCGTCGGGGTCCTCGTACAGGACGCGCACGCGCCGCCGCGGCGGCTGCGCAGCGGGCAGCAGCGCCTGCGCCTGCAGCTGCGCCGGCTTGGAGAAGGCGGCGGAGGGCTTGACGCCGAACCCGGCGAGCATCCTGGTCTTGGGCCTCTTGGCCAGCGCGTCCCTGATGCGCATGTGGTGCTGGCTCAACGGGGCCATGGATCCTGCCTCTTCTTCTTCCTCCTCTTAACACTGACTGACTAGCAAAACTGAAAGGGGAAAAACTGTACTAGGAAAAGGGGACAGCTTTTTCTCTCGGGTGTCAAAAATTTCGACGGACGGAATCGCCGGGAATCCGTCAGTCTCCTCGCAAGAAACTACACGGCCTTATGTGGAGGAATCCGGAATACTTCACCCCGAACCCGTCCCTGCAGCAGAAACAAGAGGAGCAAGAATCCATCCGTCAGAACCCCATGAAAAACCCACCAAGAACCTCCAGATCTGGGCGAAAAGGGCGGCGAAAAAGATGAGGAATTGACGGAGGGGAGAGGGGGAGGGGCGTGGGTACGGACCTGAGCATCGACGAGGACTTGTTCCAGCCGTGGAGCCCCTGGTGCATAGATCGGGGGGCGCAGGCGAGGGCGCGGAGGAGGACGACGGCGACGACGGCGAGGAGAAGCGCGACTACCACCAGATCGGCGAAGGGGCAAGAAGACATATACGAGCGGTTGGGGGGCGTCTCCTTCTTCTTCCCCGACGGCGGTCGGCGTCGTCGTCGCCTCCGGCCGGCCTCTCCGAGCTCGCTAAAACCCCGACCCAAAGCGGCGAGAGGAGCAAAAGGGGTTGGGATGGTCTCCTCCGACGATATTTAATCCCCTCCCGCTGCCCCTGCTCCTGCCCACCTAAATCGCCGCCCCACGCGTCCCACCCAACCACCCGCCCGCTGACCGGTGGGGTCCGCACCTCGCCGATCCCACATGTCATCGCGCTTTTCACGTCCATCGAAGAAATGGAAAGTGACACGGTTGATATTCGAGCGCTGTACGTACTAGCCATCGTCTCCACGTTTCAGACCGACATGCGGGACCCACGTAACTCCTAGTCCCACCGTCAGCGTACGAAACGTGCCTCACCACAGGTAACCCGGTGCAGTGCAGAACGGGTCTGGAACCACGCTGGCCTTTTGTCCGGCACGCGCGCCCATCTACCGCGGCCCCACCGGTCATCGACACGGCCAAATTTAGGTAAGAAACGCGAGCGGTGGGGGGTGGGTTTAAGCGAGAGCTTTACGGGGGTGCGCGGACGGGAGGCGGCTGGGGGGAAATGATAAATGCTTCACCCACACGCCTGCCCGTCCCCATCACCCCTACTCAATGACACGCGGGCCCGTCGTACGTCCCGGCCCCACTGACCGCACAGTCGCCAGATCTAGCTAGCGGTACTATGCGCGGGTGGGGATGGGCGTGCGGTTGGGATTTCTCGCCTCGGGGCGGTTTACTGCTGGGCTCTCCTGCTGGGTTCCAGCACGCACTATCGTGCAGGGTTAACCAGCGATCACCACGTGTCCCGATGAACCCACCACTTAATAAAACGTTTTTCTTTTCCTAATTTACTGAAAATAGTTTTTTTTTTGCCTTATCCGAACACACCGCTGCTGCCACTCCCTGTTCCATAGCCACTGAATCCACCGCAAGAGAGGATTATGACGAGGTGAAATCCATCGTCCGGGTCGTGGCCGGCGGCAAGGCCGGAGATGTTGCTGCTAGCGCCGCCCGTCTCTGACGCGCTTAGTGAACTGGAGCTGTCGCGGCTAGCGCGCCTGTCTCCGACGCGCTTCGCCGCCTGGAGCCATGGGGTTGGAAGGCGGTGAGGCGGGAGTCGTTGCCGCTAGCTAGTGTCGCTCGCCTCCGGCACGCTGCGCTGCCTGGGGCCGTGGTCTTGGGTGGAGGCGAGATGGGATCCGTCGTGGCTAGCTCTGCTCGCCTCAGGCGCGCTGCGGCACGCCCGTCCGTGTCCTTGGCCGGCGGCAAGATGGAAGTCGTCGAGGCTAGTGCTGACTTCTCCGGCGCACCAAAGGCCAGGCCAATGTTCTGGCCGGCCCTTTCCGTCGGAGATGGTTCCATGGTGGAACTGCTGCGCGGTCAGCCGGTGGCCAAGAAGCGCGGAGTCGCACTAGAGGGTGCGAGCTCGATGCAGACTCAACATCCAAAGGTGCGTCAAGATTCATTAGCACAGAGATACATCTAGCTCTATACTGGAGTAGTAGGTAACTAGCTACCGTACTGAACTTGGAAGTATGAGAGCTATCCATTTTCCTCTGCTTCTCTGCTTTTCAATAGCACAGTACAGTGGAAATCACCAATTGATGAAAGCGCTTTTTAGTAAATGTAGTGCCCAAGACCACATTTAATTGGAAAACAAAAGCACTGTTACACAGCTAACATATCAAAAGGAATAACCAGCAACTAATCCATATTCATGTATATAAATTTATTTGAGCATAAAACCATTGTGCATCTAACATCAAAAGGAATGGTACGATAAATTATTACATTGCAAGGTAACTGTTTTGTAGAGCAATCCTGAGATACACACTTTATATAGAGCTATTTAGAAGTGTTTATCTTGTATGTGACTTGATTAGCTACTCACGACCTGGAAGAACAAAGAAATGATTTCTTGTTAGATATAAACTTGAATTAGTTGAATATGACATGTAAGTGAACAATACCTTAATTGGCAGCTGGTCATTTTTTAGATGTTGGCCACCCCGAGTCCGAGAACATTTGGGAACTCTAGATACAATGTTGATCCAAAAGTCAATACAAGTGAATGACATGTGCATGTTCATTTTAATTTCTAGTGAGTAACTAATAAAATTATATCTGACTTGGTTGAGTGCTAGTTGGCAGCTGTTGATTTTGAGACGTTGGCCATCCCGAGTATGATGACACCAGAGAAGTCTATATAGTGTTAATCGAAAAGTAAATGACACACGCATGCTCGTCTTAATTTTAACGATTAACTAAATAAGTATACCTGGCTTGGTTGAGTGGTATGATAGAAATATGGTTGTTGTGGTCGCAAACCAAGCAATTGTTGAAAACTAGTAGTGTCTGCTTGCGATAGCGGAGGCAAGCCATGCTCTAAAACTTGCAAATTGTAGTTCCCGGGTTGTGGTACCGATGTCACATTACCCGGCAGTACATGCAAATTGTAATTATGTCCACGTGGTAATGGGGAAACAGCTTGTGGTAACGGAGGCATAGCACGCGGCAATACTTGCAGATTGTAATTCGCAACATTTGGTACTTGAGGCATAGCATGCTGCAATACTTGCAAATTATAATTAGCAGCATTTGGTAGTGGATCCATAGCATTCTGCATTACTTGCAAATTATAGTTCTCATTTGATATGTTGAAGCTAGCATTTGCTGCGGATGATGCAGAAGCACAATCACCACTCTTATTCTTGCATGTTGCTCCTTGACCTATTCGCGAAAGAATTTGTTAGATCTATTTCAATAACATGAACAAATATTTTGTTGCTATTTCTTGTGCAATACCATACCTTTCGTATTACGTTTATTCTTATTTGGTACGTTGAAGCTAGGATTTGCTCCAGATGATGCAGAAGCACAATCACCACTCTTATTCTTGCCTGTTGCTCCTTGACCTATTTGCAAAAGAAATTGTTAGATCTATTTCAATAACATGACCAGATATTTATGTAGCTCTTTCTTGTACAATACCATACCTTTCGTATTACGTTTATTCTTATTGTTCAGTTCCAGTCCAGATTTAATCCTCTTGTTGCTACTTCCTGGTTCTTTTCTCTTTATTCCCTGTGCTTGGACTACATTCTCAATGTTGCATTCAACTGGTTGCTTCTCTGCTTGTTCATGATTTAGTGATTCATCTTTTGATTGATTTCCACGTAAAATTTGGTCCACCTTTTCCATTAGTTCAATTGACATACTTTGCAGTAGTGCATATGCCTCTTTGTTTGCTGCTGCTTTGCTCAAAATGTTATTGTAAGTGCGGCATAGTGATCCATACTGTCTAGCTAGCACAACTCTTGCATCTTCATCATCAGAGCACTTTTGAATTGCTTCTGATGGCCCTGATTTTGCTCGCCTTGTCCATCTTTTCAAGATATATTCCGGTGCCAACTCCTTGATATTGTTGTGGTCCAACACCTTCAATGCATGACGACACAGTACCCCAACAAATTCAAACTTTTTGCATGAGCATGAAACTTTTGGTCCATTGGGATCAAATTTCACAGTATGACTATTTTGGCTAGCTGAATGGGTAACCTTGAATTCAGAAATAGAGCCAGTACGACCACTCTCGTACACACAATATCCCATTACCATGTCAAATTCTCCTTTAAATATCTCAAACATAGCAGGTGTATATACTTTCGAAGTTTGTATCAGCATCTGCACATATGGCACCTTTGGTGATGTTTGACTCGCATAGAAATCACTTTCCACTTCAGCATACCTTCTATCATCTATGGCCCTCTCATAGTGCTTGAAGAAATCTAATAAATCAAGTCGAACATGCAAGTACCGTTTCAATAGTGCATTCAGACTCTCGCTTCTTTGCGTGGATTTCATATCTGCAAAAAAGGTTTGTCGACCATAAACCAAAGCCCACTTCTCCTTGTTCTGGAATAATCTATGTAGCCATTCATTATCTTCCAAATTATATTTCACTAGCATATCATTCCAACCTGCTAAGAATTCATCAACTTCTTCAAAATCATAAACACATTTGCCAAAATCTTTCTTAAATGTCTTCGAACCTTGGAAAACATGACTCAAATGTTTTGCAGCATTCTGATACATGTGCCACACACATAGACGATGTATTGAGTTAGTAAAAACCTTGCCAATGGCGCTAATAATGGCAGCACATTGATCGGTCAATATTGTCTTTGGTTCTTTCCCTGACATGGCCCTTTTGAATGTTTCAAACAACCATTCAAATGTCTCAGATGATTCATCATACAGTAATGCAGCTTCAAAAACCACTGTTTGTTTATGATGGTTGACACCAACAAAAGGGGCAAATGGTCTGCCATAACTATTTGTCTTAAAGGTTGTGTCAAAGCATACCACATCACCAAAGTAGTGATAATCTAGTATTGATCTTGCATCTGCCCAGAATATATTGGTTATCATCTCATCTTCATCTACTTGTATTGCATAGAAAAAGGAAGGATTTTCCATCTGCTTGTCCTGAAGGTATTGAAGAATGGCACCCGTGTCTCCTTCTTGGATGGATTGCATACGCTTTGATCGGAGATAATTTTTATAATTTTTTTGACCGAAGCTAAGAGACTGTCGACCCCCTGCTTGTCTACTCATCACTTCATGACCAGATTTTGGTCTAATACCTGAATCATTCAAGATGTCAATTTGGGCCTTCTGACCTTCTGTAATTCTTCTTTGGGATCGCAGTAGATGGGCTTTGCTTGGAGTTACGAGTTCATGATTATGAGCATCCTCAAAGCTACTTACGACATATTTTCCATTAGCACTTATTTTGATGGTCATCTCTGCCAGACAACCAACTCTTGTTTCTGCTCGCTTCCTCTGACATTGTTCCTTGCTCTTGTCCTTGTGACCTTCCTTTGAGCATACAAATTTCTTTGTTCGAATAACATTAGTCGTTGAGGATTTATCATGCCAAGATTTCCTGACACTGAAACCTACATGTCCTGCGTATGTATTGTAAAACTCATATGCAATATCGTCATTCTCAAATTCCATTCCTATCTCTGGTTTTAACCTTTTGATGTAATAATCATTTGTATTTCCACATGCCTCTCCCACATTTGCGGTCTCATGATCTGCAAACCATAAAAATTTATCATATACTGATTAGTTTATGATCCATCTGCCATTCTTCTTTAGTAGGCATTAGCAAAATAACACACGGTATTGACAAGAGCATTAGCAAAATATTGATTTTTTCTTTGATACAAAAATAAACTTAGGTGGTACTCTGTTAGTACTCAACTTTGATTCTCAGTAAGATCGAGCTGATGTCTCGTTACTAAACCAACTCATGATGATTCCATATACTGATGGATAAGAAGCAAATAAATTCACATGATCTAGAGTTTCAAACCTTAAGCATGTTTGTTTATCTACATAGACGAAGGGTAATGATATAACTTGCACTGAACCTAACAGTTCGTCCTGGTTTCAGTTTCAGTGTCAGGATTTGCCCTCTGATGCATAGTGTGTGCAGCAACGTAGGAGTCATCATCCTTCACAGAATTATAATGCAATTCCGAAGGATTAATTTGCATGTGTTTGAACAAAAGAAACGGGCTATTGAAGATGAAGCACAGAGAGTTATTTCTGAAGGATTAATTTGCATGCCATAGATTGAAATTATTTTTTGGTTGTGTGCTTGTTTTAATCTTATCAACTTCATATGATAAAAGAGTGTTCACAATCTGTAGGTTCCATGCACAGAAAGGTACCTATGGACGATGAAGTGCCAGCAGCTTCCATGCTGAAGAACACGGAAAAAATTATATGAGACCAGGTCTCATATAAATCAGGTGAGACCCGCCCTGATGAATGACATGTGGCATTCACAAATCACAAAGCATCTAATCTCTCCCCCCTGATTTCAGGTGGGGGGTGGGGTGGAT
>NC_041385.1:27218209-27223107 GCF_002162155.2 Triticum dicoccoides
CATCAGGATGGATCTCACCTGCTAATCCGTGAGACCTGGTCTCATAGAATTTTTTTCCGAAGAACACAGTAGATGCTGATCCACGGAGAAGGCAATTTTTCTCTATCAATCCTGATCTAGTCTCATGTGATCCAGCGGCAATGTAGTAGATTCGCAGGAGAAAGATGTAAGCCGCAGATGTATGCGACAAAGAGATTTTGGCGGCAATCAGTTGTTACCCGGGAGAAAAAAATATCGCTTTGCTGATTTTCTGGAACGTAACTGCAAGTATGGAGATACGCTGTGTTGTTTGTGAGATGGGGGTCCACCGGGACACGTGGTGATCGCTGGTTCGCCCTGCACGGTAGTGCGTGCTGGGAACCAGCAGGAGAGCCCGACCCGCGCAGCGCCAACGATAATTAGTTTTCCCTCTGACTTTCCTCCGATATCTGACATATCTGAAACGGCCGTGGAAAATAATCTCGCGGAAATAATAACAATAAATGAGTAAGTAATTGTGCTGCTGCTGGAATGGTAACTGAATACGCGGGGCCCACCGTCAGCCTCGGAGCGGTGAGCTGTAAAAATAAAAGGAGAAATGGTCAGCTGGCTTGGCGGCCAAGCCGCCACCCAGAGCGCGACGGAAAGGAGCGATTTTTTGGGGTGGAAATCTTTTTCCTTCTTTTTTTTTGGTAAAAAGTGAAACAAAAAGAAAGTTGAACGTGGAGATTTTGTTGCTTTCTTTTTGTGATACGTATGACACGTACGTATGTGCGGGAATATTTCGCTCCACGTTTGACATTTTCCGGGTCACGTTTTCCGTGGAGGAAATAATAATGTTTTTAGGTGGGATGGGATCCCACATGATTCGATGATGATGTTGCGAATATAAGTATCATGCTATCAATGTCGTGGAATATAGGCGAATATCGAGCCCCTAAAGTCCCATTAAATATCTCTATTAAGGAGCACATATATTCTCTCTTTTTTTGAGTTCTGAGCACATATATTCTTTCATGGAAAAAAGATGTGTAAAGTAATGTACACATACTACTGCATGTGCTAGAGCCCATAGATGGAAGTAAATTGATGAGATTGATGTATGGAGGCGATATATGGGGAAAGAAACATGTGTTTCCTTTAAGTGAAGATTGCTTGTAACGCCGATGGTCAATGTGCGTCTTCCCAAAGATGGAAGCAAATTAATCCCATTAAAAGTTGCCCATCTGTAAACCAACGCGATCAAAACGCGTCGCGGCCGTATTTGGAATCCGATCAATGGCTCGTAAATATATGCCACAAATGGCCGAAAGATTTGCTCTCGGTCCCATGGTTAATTTCGGAATAATGGAGTAGAAGTAAATTTTCTTGGTCGCGAAGGCGATGGCATGCATGGGCGTCGTCCGCTCGCTGCGGCAGTTGGCGCGCCGAGATGCGTGCCGTCGTGGGCGGCCCCGCCACGTAGGCAAAAGCTTGTAGGATTGTGCGGTGGGGCCCGGGTGGAAGCCCGTGTTGGTAGGGTAGGTGCATGCGAGCGCGGGAATTGACCGGTCTTTCCCGCCTTTCCTTCCCTCCCCGTCCGTCACCTTTCCCGCCATCCAGCCTGGCCGGTCACGTGCGAGGCGCGTGCGAGATTTGTTTTTCCTTTTTTTTTTTGCGTTCAAGCGAGATTTGTTTAAGGATGGCCCCGTGGGGTGGTACGACGGCGACGAGTACACACACACACTCAGCATCTGTATATACGCTCTTATAAATAAAATATTATATACGCGGTACCAGAATCACGCTCGAAAGGCTGCTTCTGCCGGGGAGATATTTTTTATTATGTTTTTCCTTGTCGGAGGAGAGGCGTGGGTGTGGCGCACGGGCCGGGCCGGCGGCTTTGGGACACGTATACGTGCGTGCGCGGGCCGTTGGCAGAGGAGGGCAGCATCGACGTCGCTCTGGATCTGGATCTGCTTTGACGTCGCTCGGCCGCTCGACGGAGCGTGGAGCCGTTCCCGCGGGGTGGACAGTGGACTGTGGAGCTCAGCATGTGTGGTCGGGCGCATGTGGATGGGTGGAGTGGAAATGGTGGACGGTAAAAGTAGGATCCATGGAGTATGTACCGCCGGGGTGTGGATCGGAGGTGCGTGCCATGCCGACCTCCGAAGTTACCGTTGGAATGGGCACTTCACTTGGGCCTTCTTGTTTGACTTTGTGATGAAAGGACAGGCACCCGATGTCTCGGATCGTTGCGGATCGTTGCGGGGTAATAAAAGTTCGGCGAGGTGTACGCATTCCGCGTATATGCACTGTTTTTCTTTCGGCCAAGAGATTTGGTGGCTTCATCAGACAGTGAGATTTGTACGATCAGATCAACTATTAGTACATGATCAAAGATTAAGCTTCCAGAGATTTTGAGTGCTGTGCTGCTGTACGAATAGCTTAATCCCATTCGCGAAATAAAGAAAACTGAACTCTACTGCAAATCCCACTTTTTTTTATAAACTTCTTCTCCTTTATTCATTCATAAGTAAAGTAGCATCGTTTACAAGTAAAGGGATAACCTCATCAGGGGCGTTATCAATCCAAACACTTGGAGAAAAAAACCTAGCTAACCTTAGGGCCTGTTTGGTTTCAATAAGTCACCTGACTTATAAGTCAGGTGACTTAAAACCAGTGACTTATAAGTCACGCCTGTTTGGCTGTCACCTGACTTATAAGTCACCTGACACACTTTCCCACATCAATCAACATCATGCAAGTTATGGGCCCCACGCAAAAGGGAGTGACTTATAAGTTTTAAGTTGGGGTGGAGCAACTTATGACTTATAAGTTGGGGTGACTTATAAGTTGGGTCTGTTTGGCAAAATAAATCACTTTTTTCACTTTTCGACTTATAAGTTGGTGACTTATTTGGAACCAAACAGACCCTTACTAGTTCATGAGCTACTCGATTACGTTCCCTATTACAATGATCATAAATGACATGGGAAAAACCTAATGACATGAAATAGCAGTCATCTATAATGGATGAAGAGACTGAAGAAGAGTAGTCTTCGCTCAACGCATTCACCACCTCCACGCTATCCGAATTCACTTCAATCTTACTGCATCCGATGGCACTAGCAAGATTCAAACCAAACCTCACAGCAATTGCTTCTGCTGTGAACGAGTCGAAGCAAAGGTCCATCTTTTCATTAGCAGCCGCTATAAATTCCCCCCTATGGTCCTGGATAACTGCTCCCAATGTTGCTGCGAGTGTGTCACTATCAAATCCCGCGTCAACGTTTAATTTCACGTAACCATACTTTGGTTCCAACCAAACATCTGAACGGACGTGAGCCTTTGGGCTATAAGAGATGGTATAATTTGCTACTAAGCCTCTCACTGACATATTGATTTGACATGCGCTTTGAGTTTCTTCGTCATGTGTCAATTTTCGCCTTTCATACCACAAATACCAAGCCGTCGTTGCCATCGTTTCTCTGAACTTCGGCAATCCCAACACTTGGATTTGTTGTTCTGGAAGGCACAAAAGATGTGCCAACACAAGCTCATCCGCCTTGTCAACTTTCAGTGCATGTTTGATAACAAGCTCAAGACCGAGCATCTTCCACACGTCCATTGCCAATTTGCATTCAAACAACATATGTCTTATGTCATCAGGCCCCTAGTTATAGGCCGGGCAACTCGGATTTATTTTCATGTGCTTATTAGCCAGGATAGATCGACAGGGAATAGCACTCTGGAGCGTGCGCCACATAAATATTTTTATCTTTGCTGGGCAGACTAAGTTCCATACCGAGTCCCATGTATAGATCGACAGGGAATAGCACTCTGAAGCTCCATCTGTTGATTCCAACTTGTGCCCAAATTGAAATTCCTATTCTGTATGGTATGCAAATCGCACTGTGAAAGTCCCTGACTTTGTCATGTTCCATGCCAGGAAATCTGTCATCTCATGTAATGGTAGTGGAATGGCCAAAATCCTTCGAACATCCACTTGCCAGAACGTTTGGTTAACCATCTGCTCATCCCAACTCCCTGTCAGCGGATCAATGAGGTCAGAAACTCTAGAAATAAGATTGTTGCCCCTTGGTGAAATCACCTTTCTGAAGGAAATATGCCCTAGAGGCAATAATAAAGTTATTATTTATTTCCTTATATCATGATAAATGTTTATTATTCATGCAAGAATTGTATTAACCGGAAACATAATACATGTGTGAATATATAGACAAACAGAGTGTCACTAGTATGCCTCTACTTGACTAGCTTGTTAATCAAAGATGGTCATGTTTCCTAACCATAGACAAAAGAGTTGTTATTTGATTAACGGGATCACATCATTAGTTGAATGATCTGATTGACATGACTCATTCCGTTAGCTTAGCACCCGATCGTTTAGTATGTTGCTATTGCTTTCTTCATGACTTATACATGTTCCTATGACTATGAGATTATGCAACTCCCGTTTACCGGAGGAACACTTTGTGTGCTACCAAACGTCACAACATAACTGGGTGATTATAAAGGTGCTCTACAGGTGTCTCCAAAGGTACTTGTTGGGTTGGCGTATTTTGAGATTAGGATTTGTCACTCCGAATGTCGAAGAGGTATCTCTGGGCACTAGGGCAGAACCGGGCAATAGCACCGGTTCGTAAGGCCCTTTAGTGCCGGTTCCATAACCGGCACTAAAGTGTGGGCACTAAAGCCCCCCCCCCTTTAGTACCGGTTCAGCATGAACCGGTGCTAAAGGGAAACCACGTGGCACGAGCCAGCTCCAGGGGCCTGGAGCCCTTTAGTACCGGTTGGTCTTACCAACCGGTACTATAAGGTTTGTGGGGTTTTAGTTTTATGATTTCTTTTTCATTTAATTTTGTGTTTCCATTTTAATTCTTTTTCGTTTGCTGGTATTTTACGATACTACATAT
>NC_041385.1:27223428-27228823 GCF_002162155.2 Triticum dicoccoides
AGTAGAACCAATCATGCATATATATATCATCAATGTCTCACAAACCATCATATTAATTAATTCACACATACACACATGTATAGCTATATACAATTTCTCCTACATATGCATGTTGCCTTCGGAGCTAGTGGCATTATAGCCTAATTGGTGCCTTCGGAGCACGATGACAATTGGAAGTGGTTTTCATGGGGGCGGTAGCGGGTAATAGTATTCTCCCTTTGGATTTATGACCTGGTCGAGCAAAAATCCCGCTATTTCCTCTTGAAGTGCTTCTACGCGCTCCGTTTCTAGGAGCTTCGCCCGCACCTCTCTGAACTATTAAGAAGGAGATCAATATGCATGTGTATTAGTTGTGTGACTAGATATCGATAATGGTGTAAAAATTGTGAATAGTGTTTTGACAAGCGTACCCATTCCTGTCTTTGAGATCTGCTCCTTGCGGACGCCATCATGCGAATGTTCTCACAAACGCAGAATGCACACAGATCAGTCCCCTGCGCCTGCTTCAGGGCCTTTACGAGAATGGAATTTGATCAGATAATAATTAATCAAGCATGATAATTAAAGAGATGGCAGCTAGCTAGCTAGCTAGTACTACTTAATTACTTACCTTGGGTCTTCCCCATTTAAGCTTTTCTTTCCATTCGCCGTCCGTGACCCTGATGAACCTTGCCCAAGCCCTGCCCGCCGACTAAGAAAATGAATAAAGGGGTTATTAAATAGTTCATGTCATGAAATGACGAACTAAATAGGCCGAGATATATAGTTAATAATGATTGAAATTACCTGTTGACTATCCCAAACAAGATGTTATAGTCAGTTTTTTCTTTGAGTAGTAAGTCCAGTATTTCAACTGTTCCGGCGTCAACTTTAATGATACACAAGACCCAGTGATATCTGCATGCACACACGTTTGCATGTCTTAATTAAGAGGGCATATGTAAGCAAAAACATGTAGCTAGCTAGTAGACAAAAACAGAGAATTTGTAGTACAAGACAGTGTGACTCACTGGAAGTTGTAAGGAAGTAGTATATCTTCATTGTATTTGAGGCCGTTCAAGAACTCTAGCATGTTGTCCTCTACGGCCTTTTGATGACGTTCATCTATTTTCCATGTGTATTCATTAACGGTGTTTGGGTCAATGAACCCAATGCCATAGCGTCCATCTTTTTCTCATTTCATACATCTTCATCCTGCATATAATACCACAGAAAAGAATATAGTGAGGATAATTACAGGTAATGATTGATCAAAAGGATCACTACAGCTAGCTTGAGACTTAAATTACAGAAAGAAATCACTTACAGACAATAGCAACTGACAATAGATTTGTCGAGTGCGTCTTGATTGTATAACTGAAACAGTTCAGAATACTCAACGGACACAACTTTCTCATGGTAGTAATGATCCTCCTTGACATTCACCATGAGGGACAATCGATCGGAAATCTTGGTAATGTTCATGTATCATTGATGCAATTCATACATTCTCGTTGGGAGGTTCTTGACCTTGTCTGGCTCGACCAAAGGTTGGCCCCGGACATATTTCCGTTTTATTTGATCCTCTCTAAGCACAGGCATGGGCTCGATCTCGAGGAGTTGTCCAACAGTGATTTTGAGAACTTCAGCCAGCATTATATGCTCCTCCGTTATTACCACATTGCCCTACTCAGGAACGTAAACTGTTTGCCCACAATAATATTGGGCGCGCGTACTGTCACGTGTTATTGGCACAACAAGCGAGGGGATCGATTGCGCTGCCTGTTCTCCCAGCCGGGGAATGGTTTTCCCGCATTTTTTGACAGCTGCTTCTTGTTTGCTCGATCCCGAGCTCGCCTCCTTACGTACACGTGCTCGATTTAACTTCCTGATGTGGCGCTCATAGTCTGTGTCAACAGGCTTGGGAGCTGGTGGTTGAGCCATACGAATGAAGTGGTCAATCGTTTCCTCAGGCACTTTCTCCCTTGGCGGTGTTGGCGGTTTCGGTGCAAAATGGGCTTCCACCTCGGACTTTGATATGGCTGCGATTTCCTCCTCGGACCTGTCATAAGCCCTCTGCGGAAGAGGCGTGAGGCTTGGACCATATTTATATCGCTTGCCTCCGCCTGTACTTCCTGTACTACCTCGACTCGTACCGCTACGCACCATAGCTGCGGGGTGTCTCTTCTGTGATTGCTGAGGCGGCGGAGACGACTGACAGGGTTGAGTTGGACGAGGAGGAGTGGCCGCCTGAAGCTGTGCCGGACTTGGAGGAGGAGTGGCCTGAGGTTGTGCCGGACTTGGAGGAGGAGTGGATGTCTGACGCTGTGGCGGACTTGGAGGAGGAGGAGTGGCCTGACACTTTGCCGGACTTGGAGGAGGAGTGGCCTGACACTTTGTCGGACTTGGTGGACTTGCAGGAGCGGGAGACTACTGACTCGGTGGCGGACTTCGACGAGGAGTCGGCTGACGCGGTGTCGGTGGCCTTCGAATGATGATGCAATCCTTTTTCCATAGGAAGATACGATGTTTGGCGTCTCCGAGAAAGCGCTCGTCGTCACCTCCAGGATAGTCAAGCTCTAGCTCCGAATATGGGTCCACCACCTCATCAACCAAGACACGAGCATAGCCCGCTGGAATCAGGTTGCAATGGAAGGTTGCCTCGGGGGGATTTGTAAAAGCAATGGCGTCCGCCACCTTCACGGATATGTTCTTCATTTTGACGTGTAGCTCACAGCTAGTGTTCTCCGTGATGTCATCCACGGGGTATCTACCCAGCATTGCATCATCCGGGGCGAAACCCACGCTGCTTCTCGGCATGGATGGGGCGGTACTATCCAATGCTGGATCATTCGCTAGCTGCTGCAGCTGCTGAGACCCCCTTTGCTGGGTAAGTGAGTCGATCTGCTCCTGCTGCCGCTGAAATTTGACTACCAATTCCGCTTGACTTGCTTCTAGGCCTTGACGGCGTTCATAGTCCCGCTTCCTCTGCTCCTCCTCCATCTTCCTCTTCTTCTCCTCCGCAATCTTCTTTCTCGCACGGGTTCTGTAGTCGGTGTTCCAGTCTGAGAACCCCTCATACCACGGAATAGCGCCCTTGCCTCGTGTTCTTCCCGGGTGTTCAGGATTTCCCAGGGCACGCGTAAGCTCGTTGTTCTCTCTATTGGGCTGGAACACCCCCGATCGTGCCTCTTCTATTGCAACAAGTATCGCATCGTCGGCTCCCTTCAGACTTGCCCTCGTCGAAACATTGCCTGTCTTCGGGTCCAACTCCCCCCCATGCGCATAGAACCAAGTCCTGACCCTGGGGGGCCAGCTCTTAGTAACCGGAGTGGCACCTGCATCCTCCATCTCTTTCTCAGACTTATCCCACTTAGGCATTGCCACCGCATAGCCACCCGGCCCCAGCTTATGGAACTTATCCTTTTTTTCGGCATTCTTCTTGTTTATTCTCGACCGTTCCTTAGCTAATTTTGAATCCTTGAATTTCACGAAATCGTCCCAATGAGCATGTTGGTTCTCTAGTGTTCCCTCGAATACTGGAGTCTTCCTTCCTCCCTTGACGTACTTGTCCCATTCACGATTCTTGTGGTTCTTGAATGCAACCGCCATCTTCCTAAGAGCAGCGTCCTTGACTTTCTGCACATCTGCTTCTGTGAAATGATCTGGTAGGGTGAAATATTCCATGAGAGTATCCCAAAGCAGATCTTTTTGATTCTTGTCGACAAAAGTAACATCTGGACGTGGAGCAGCGTCCTCTTTGCCTTTTTGTCTTTTGTCTTTTGCTGGCTCTCTCCATTCTTGAAGGGAGATCGGGAGTTGGTCCTTCACAAGAACTCCGCACTGACGAATGAACTTGTCCGCAATCTTCTTAGGCGCTAATGGTTCGCCATTAGGTCTGACTGCCTCGATATTGTACTTTACGCCCTCCTTCAACTTTTTGTTCGGGCCTCCTTTCGTCCATTTGCCCGAAGATTTGCTCGATCCGGATGGCTGAAAGAACAAAGATCGATTCGTTAATATATCTTCAAGTCATTTAAAACATGTGATGATCACCAGATACCTGCTTATATAAATATATATACCTCGCCGGTCTTTGTTGTTTCAGGATCAACATGTTCTTCATCATCGTCATAATCGTAGTTCATGACTTCATCAATTCGGTCGTCGTGATCGAATATCATATCACCCTCTCCGGTGTTGTTTAGAAATTCAGAGCCGTCATAATCTTCTTCATTCTGATCATCATTTGGCCCGCGTATCATATCGAACATGGTCTGTTCTCCCTCTCTGTCGGTATTGTCTGCCATAGCTTTTATTTAACTAATTCAAAAGAAATATAAAACAATTTAGTATTCAAATTACATCGTCTCGAATAATAGATATAATCTCGAATACTTCGTCTAGAATAATTGATATAATCTCGAATACATCGTCTCGAATAATATATAATATTGAATAGTACATCACTGGCTAGCTAATTAAAGATCGAATACTACAGAAGAATCTAGGACACTCGCGGTTCCTGCAGCGCGGGCGGTGGACACCCAAAGAGAAGGAACCCTCACAGGATCATAGCTGAAGTGAGATCCCCGAAGATACTGCCAGGTATTGGAGAACCTGCCGCCCTCTAACGCAACCATGTAGCGATGGACGTGCTCGTCCTCCTCCCTGACACGGCGACGTACCACCTCCGGCGGGGCCGGGTCCCTCCGCACCGAAACTGGCCCACGCGAACGCCACCAAACGAGATCAGGGTCGACGACGGGACCCGGGGCCGGGTTCCTCATCAAGCGGCGCGCCCCTCCAGGCAGCACCTCCCAGTGCTAGCCCGGCGGAGCCCAGTCCCGGACATGGGTCGGCTGGACGTCATCGCGGATGGGTCGACGGCGAGGATGCGGGCCGGGCATCGTCGAGAACAAATACTAGCTATATGCCCGCAAAAAGTAATATTTTTTTAATGATTGGATTTTGATAACTAAAATTTCTAACATTTCTACAATTTCAAAAATCTATATACTATTTCATACTAATTAAGCATCTAACACTAAAAACAGAAAACACAACTTCTATACATCCATTAAAAAACTGAAAAACAACATTATATAAAAAAATTCCATACTAATTAAACACTAATTATATCCATCTAACATGCATTCATACATATATAATAGTGAAAAAATAATAATATAAATAATCTAAACTAATTAAACATACAAAATACGTATATACTAATTAAACACTAAATAATCTAAACTAATTAAACATACAAAATACATATGTACGTGTGTGTGTGTGTTCATGCATGCTTGTGTGTGTGTGTGTGTGTGTGTATGGGCTCGGGGACGGGCGGCGCCCATGGTGGCCGCCGGGGGAGAGGGAGGGGTTAGAGGGGGAGAGCTCACAGCGGGCGACG
>NC_041385.1:27229158-27269862 GCF_002162155.2 Triticum dicoccoides
CGGGGCGGCGACGGCGGGGACGGCGCGACGGGGACGGGCCCGGGGCGGCGACGGAGACGAGGGCGGCAACGGGGACGGGGGCGGCGACGGGGACGGGGGCGGCGACGGAGATGAGCGGCGACGGAGACGATCGAGGGCGGTGGCGACAGCGACGGAGACGGAAACAGAGGAACAAACAGAGAGGGAAACTGAAATTTTCGTAGCTGTTGTATATATAAAAGACACCTTTAGTACCGGTTGGAGCCACCAACCAGTACTAAAGGCCTGTTTTGGCCAGGCCAAGCGGCGGGAAGCGACCCCCTTTAGTACCGGGTGGTGGCACAAACCGGTACTAAAGGACCCCCCTTTAGTACCGGTTTGTGCCACGACCCGGTACTAAAGGGGATGCGCTGGCGCAGGTGCGGTGCGGCAAGTTTAGTCCCACCTCGCTAGCCGAGGGGCGACCGCACTGGTTTATAAACCCCCGTGCGGTCGCTCTCTCGAGCTCCTCTCCAAAGCAGGCTTACTGGGCCTACGTGTTCTTTGCAGTCCTGTGGGCCCACTTGGCCTTTGCGGGTCTGCATCCTGGCCCAACGACAGGTTAGGTTTCTAGTCGTATGCAGGCCGCTCTGGCCTAGTAGGCAGGCTTTTTTTTATTTTATTTTTTGCTTTATTTATTTTTGTGTTGTTTTTTTGTGTATTTAGAGTTTCTTTGTGAACATTTTTGTTTTAGGTACAAAAAATTACAAACTTTCTGTTAGGGCTTTTTTTATTATTATTTTGGTTTATTTATTTTTGTGTTGTTTTTTTTGTGTATTTAGAGTTTCTTTGTGAACATTTTTGTTTTAGGTACAAAAAATTACAAACTTTCTGTTAGTGCCCGTAGTTTTCAAATTTGAATAGTTTAAATTTTGAATTATTTGAAATTAGTGTGAATCACTAGTTTGTGAATAACTTAACTTTAAAAATCAGTAAAGGCATGAAAGAATTTGTTTGCACATAAAATTTCTTCGCGTTTCAAATGCCAAAACACATAACTACCCTAACTATTACAGAGATTCCCCTCTCGATGCGAAACACAGAAGAAAGTGATGATAGCTAGTGAAGCCGATCACATCCCAGATCTTTGGGTGTGAAACTTTTTCTTCGCGTGTGTCCCTTTGCGCCGTAACCATGGAAAATCTTCATCATTTAACGGGATGCTCGGGTCAATATTCATTGTGAATGGAGCAATTTCATCAAACTTTTCATAATCTTCTGACTTGTCTGTCTTGTCATCCACTCCCACGATGTTTCTCTTCCCAGAAAGAACTATGTGCCGCTTTGGCTCATCGTACGATGCATTCGCTTCCTTATCTTTTCTTTTTCTTGGCTTGGTAGACATGTCCTTCACATAGAAAACCCGTGCCACATCATTGGCTAGGACGAATGGTTCGTCTGCATACGCAAGATTGTTGAGATCCACTGTTATCATTCCGTACTGCGGGTTTTCCGTTACCCCGCCTCGTGTCATATTGACCCATTTGCACCCAAACAAAGGGACCTTTAAACCACGTCGATAGTCAAGTTCCCATATGTCCTGTATATAACCATAATATGTTTCCTTTCCCGTCTTGGTTTTTGCATCAAAGCGGACACCACTGTTTTGGTTGGTGCTCTTCTTATCTTGGGCGATCGTGTAAAATGTATTACCATTTATCTCGTACCCTTCGAAAGTCATTATATTCGAAGATGATAACTGGGACAGCAAGTACATGTCATCTTCAATAGAGGTGTCATGCATGGTACGTGTCTGCAACCAGCTGGCGAAACTCCTGGTTTGTTCACGTGTAATCCAGTCATCAGACCGCTCCGGGTGTTTGGAGCGTAGCAAATTCTTGTGTTCATCCATATACGGAGCCACCAAGGCGGAATTCTGTAGAACTGTGTAGTGTGCTTCAGTGAGAGAATGTCCGTCCATACATATTATTTGTTCCCCTCCTAGCGTGCCTTTTCCATCCAGTCTGCCCTTATGCCGTGATTCAGGAACACCAATCGGCTTAAGGTCAGGAATAAAGTCAATACAAAACTCAATGACCTCCTCATTTTGATGGCCCTTGGAGATGCTTCCTTCTGGCCTAGCACGGTTATGAACATATTTCTTTAAGACTCCCATGAACCTCTCAAAGGGGAACATATTGTGTAGAAATACAGGACCCAAAATGTTAATCTCTTCGCACAGGTGAACTAGGACGTGTGTCATGATGTTGAAGAAGGATGGTGGGAACACCAACTCGAAACTGACAAGACATTGCACCAAATCATTCTGTAACCTTGGTATGATTTCTGGATCGATTACCTTCTGAGAGATTGCATTGAGAAATGCACATAGCTTCACAATGGCTAATCGAACGTTTTCCAGTAGAAGCCCCCTCAATGCAACCGGAAGCAGTTGCGTCATAATCATGTGGCAGTCATGAGACTTTAGGTTCTGGAACTTTTTCTCTGCCATGTTTATTATTCCCTTTATATTCGACGAGAAGCCAGACGGTACCTTAATACTGAGCAGGCATTCAAAGAAGATTTCCTTCTCTTCTTTGGTAAGAGCGTAGCTTGCATGACCCTGATGTATGCCGTCTTCTCCGTGCATACGTTGCTGGTCCTCCCGTGCCTCAGGTGTATCTTTTGTCTTCCCATACACGCCCAAGAAGCCAAGCAGGGTCACGCAAAGATTCTTCGTCACGTGCATCACGTCGATTGCGGAGCGGACCTCTAGGTCTTTCCAATATGGCAGGTCCCAAAATATAGATTTCTTCTTCCACATGGGTGCGCGTCCGTCAGCGTCCTTTGGAACAGGTTGTCCGCCAGGACCCTTTCCAAATATCACCTTCAAATCCTTGACCATATCATGTACATCAGCACCAGTACGGTGGCGAGGCTTCGTCCGGTGATCCGCCTCACCTTTGAAACGCTTGCCTTTCTTTCTTACGGGATGCCTGCTCGGAAGAAATCGACGATGTCCCAGGTACACATTCTTCTTACAACTATTCAAATATATACTATCGGTATCATCCAAACAGTGCGTGCATCCGTGGTATCCCTTGTTTGTCTGTCCTGAAAGGTTATTGAGAGCAGGCCAATCATTGATGGTCACGAACATCAATGCCTTTATGTCAAATTCTTCCTGTTTGTGCTCATCTCATGCACATACACCTGTTCCATTCCACAATTGTAAGAGTTCTTCAACTAATGGCCTTAGGTACACATCAATGTCGTTGCCGGGTTGTTTAGGGCCTTGGATGAGCACTGGCATCATAATGAACTTCCACTTCATGCACAACCAAGGAGGAAGGTTATACAAACATAGAGTCACAGGCCAGGTGCTATGGTTGCTGCTTTGCTCCCCAAAAGGATTAATGCCATCTGTGCTTAGACCAAACCATACGCTCCTTGCGTCATCTGCAAACTCCTTCCCATACTTTCTTTCGATTTTCCTCCACTGCGACCCGTCAGCGGGTACTCTCAACTTTCCGTCTTTCTTACGGTCTTCTCTGTGCCATCGCATCGCCTTGGCATGCTCTTTGTTTTGGAACAAACGTTTCAACCGTGGTATTATAGGAGAATACCACATCACCTTGGCAGGAATCTTCTTCCTGGGGCGCTCGCCCTCGACATCACCATGCTCATCGCGGCTGATCTTATAGCGCAATGCACCACATACCGGGCAAGCGTTCAAATCCTCGTACTCACCGCGGTAGAGGATGCAATCATTAGGGCATGCATGTATCTTCTGCACCTCTAACCCTAGAGGGCAGACAACCTTCTTTGCTTCATACGTACTCTCGGGCAATTCGTTGTCCTTTGGAAGCATATCCTTTATCATTACCAGCAACTTTCCAAATCCCTTGTCAGATACATCATTCTCTGCCTTCCATTGCAGCAATTCCAGTGTGGTGCACAGCTTTTTCTTGTCACCTACGCAATCCGGGTACAATAATTTTTTGTGATCCTCTAACATGCGCTGCAACTTCTTCTTCTCCAAATCACTTGCGCAGTTTCTCTTTGCATCGGCAATGGCCCGACCTAGATCATCAACGGGCTCATCTGATGCCTCTTCTTCAGCTTCTTCCCACATTGCCGGCTCAGCTTCTTCCTGCATTACCGGCTCAGCTTCTTCCCCCATTGTTGTATCATCGTATTCAGGGAACCCATGGCCAGGATAGCTGTTGTCGTCCTCTTCTTCTTCATTGTCTTCCATCATAACCCCTCTTTCTCCGTGCTTGGTCCAAACATTATAGTGGGGCATGAAACCGGACTCAAACATGTGGATGTGAATGGTTCTTGACGTAGATTAATTGCGACCATTCTTACAGCCAGCACATGGACAAGGCATAAAACCATCCGCCCACTTGTTTGCCTCAGCCGCAAGCAGAAAAGTATGCACGCCCTCAATGAACTGGGGAGAGCATCGGTCATCGTACATCCATTGCCGGCTCATCTTCATTACACAACACCGAATAGACCAAATTAATACAAGTTCATACATAAAGTTCATACAACACTTAAATGCAACAAACAAATAACTCTCTAGCTAAAGCATTTAAATGCAACAACAAATGCAATCAAGATCGCAACTAAGGTAACAATTGATCCAACAGCATAATGATACCAAGCCTCACTATCGATGGCATATTTTCTAATCTTTCTAATCTTCAAGCGCATTTTCTCCTTCTTGATCTTGTGATCATCGACGACATCGGCAACATGCAACTCCAATTCCATCTTCTCCCCCTCAATTCTTTTCAATTTTTCTTTCAAGTACTCGTTTTCTCTTTCAACTAAATTTAACCTCTCGACAATAGGGTCGGTTGGAATTTCCGGTTCACATACCTCCTAGATAAAAATATCTATGTCAACTTGATGGGCATAATTTGTCATAAACACGAAATGCAACAAATAGTTTTAAAAGAGAATATACCACATCCGAATCATAACAAGGACGAGGGCCGACGGGGACGGATATCAAAACCATGGCACTATGTATAACAAAGAACGTACGGGTAAGATAATTATTATACGAGTAACTATATATCCAAATCACACAAACATCAATTTTTTATATAAAATTTAATGAACAAGAGGCTCACCACAAGGTGGTGCCGGTGACGGGACGGTGCGGGAGATCGACGGTGGTTACGACGGAGATTTAGAAGGCACTAAGTAAACCACACCTACATATGCAAACTAAGTGTTATTTTAACCTCAGATTGCATATAAATCAAATACTAGCACATATATATATATATATATATATATATATATATATATATATATATATATATTTCCTCCCAAATTACTAAACTCACAAATTAATAACTATATAAAGCATTGCAAGAGCTAATCTAGCAATGAGAGATGAAAGGACAAAGTTGCTAACCTTTGTGATCATTTGAATGGATGGGGGTCTTCAAATCTTGACAAATTTTGGGCAAAATGTGTGATGAGCTCGAGGGGAAGAGGGGAAGAACAGAGAGGAGAGGGGAAAGGGGAAGAACAGAGCGAGCTCGGGTGGACGAAGGGTTTATGTAGGACGACCTTTAGTACCGGTTCGTGCCAAGAACCGGTACTAAAGGTGCTGGAGGGGGCCCAGACTGACAACATCCTGCCACCACTCTCATTAGTATTGGTTTATGGCACGAACCGGTGCTAAAGGTTAGCCACGAACCGGTACTAATGAGAGCGGCCCGGCTAGCCGTTGGAACCAGCACTAATGTATACATTTGTGCCGGCACAAATACAAACCGGCACTAATGTGCTTCACGTTTGACCCTTTTTCTACTAGTGGGGCCCTCTCGGTAATGCACATCACATAAGCCTTGCAAGCAATGCAACTAATGAGTTAGTTGCGAGATGATGTATTACGGAACGAGTAAAGAGACTTGCCGGTAACGAGATTGAACTAGGTATTGGATACCGACGATCGAATCTCGGGCAAGTAACATACCGATGACAAAGGGAACAACGTATGTGGTTATGCGGTCTGATCGATAAAGATCTTCGTAGAATATGTAGGAACCAATATGGGCATCCAGGTCCCACTATTGGTTATTGACCGGAGACGTGTCTCGGTCATGTCTACATTGTTCTCGAACCGTAGGGTCCGCACGCTTAAGGTTTCGATGATTGTTATATTATGAGTTTATGTATTTTGATGTACCGAAGGTTGTTCGGAGTCCCGGATGTGATCACGGACATGACGAGGAGTCTCGAAATGGTCGAGACATAAAGATTGATATATTGGACGGATTTATTTGGACACCAGAAAGGTTCCGGATGAGATTGGGACTATACCAGAGTTCCGGGAGGTTACCGGAACCCCCCCGGTAAGTATATGGGCCTTATTGGGCCTTAGTGGAAAGGAGGGAGAAGGAGCAAAGGAGGGGGCGCCCCCCCCAAGCCCAATCCAAATTGGGAGGGGGGCCGGCCCCCCTTTCCTTCTTCCCTCCCCTCTCTTCCTTCCCTCTCCTACTCCTAATAGGAAAGGGGGGCCAAACCTACTTGGAGTAGGTTTGCCCCCCCTAGGGCGCGCCTCCCCTCTTGGCCGGCCCCCTCCTCCTCTCCCCCTTTATATACGGAGGAGGGGGGCACCCCATAGACACACAAGTTGATCTTCGTGATCGTTCCTTAGCCGTGTGCGGTGCCCCCCTCCACGATATTACACCTCGGTCATATTGTAGCGGTGCTTAGGAAAAGCCCTGCGATGGTTGAACATCAAGATCGTCACCATGCCGTCGTGCTGACGGAACTCCTTCATGAAGCTTTGCTGGATCGGAGCCCGGGGAGCGTCATCGAGCTAAACGTGTGCCAAGAACTCGGAGGTGCCGGAGTAACGGTGCTTGGATCGGTTGAACCGGGAAGACGTACGACTACTTCCTCTACGTTGTGTCAACGCTTCCGCTTCGATCTACGAGGGTACGTAGACATCACTCTCTCCTCTCGTTGCTATGCCATCACCATGATCTTGCGTGTACGTAGGAAATTTTTTGAAATTACTACGTTCCCCAACAGTGGTATCAGAGCCTAGGTTTTATGGTTTGATGTTATATGCACGAGTAGAACACAAATGAGTTGTGGGCGATATAAGTCATACTGCTTACCAGCATGTCATACTTTGGTTCGGCGGTATTGTTGGATGAAGCGGCCCGGACCGACATTACGCGTACGCTTACACGAGACTGGTTCTACCGCCGTGCTTTGCACACAGGTGACTAGCAGGTGTCAGTTTCTCCAACTTTAGTTGAACCGAGTGTGGCTACGCCCGGTCCTTGCGAAGGTTAAAACAACATCAACTTGACAAACTATCGTTGTGGTTTTGATGCGTAGGTGAGATTGGTTCTTGCTTAAGCCCGTAGCAGCCACGTAAAACTTGCAACAACAAAGTAGAGGACGTCTAACTTGTTTTTGCAGGGCATGTTGTGATGTGATATGGCCAAGACATGATGCTATATTTTATTGTATGAGATGATCATGTTTTGTAACCGAAGTTATCGGCAACTGGCAGGAGCCATATGGTTGTCGCTTTATTGTATGAAATGCAAACGCCCTGTAATTTCTTTACTTTATCACTAAGCGGTAGCGATAGTCGTAGAAGCAATAGATGGCGTAAACGACAAAACGATGCCACAATGGAGATCAAGGTGTCGCGCCGGTGACGATGGTGACCATGATGGTGCTTCGGAGATGGAGATCACAAGCACAAGATGATGATGGCATATCATATCACTTATATTGATTGCATGTGATGTTTATCTTTTATGCATCTTATCTTGCTTTGATTGACGGTAGCATTTTAAGATGATCTCTCATTAAAAATTATCAAGAAGTGTTCTCCCTGAGTATGCACCGTTGCCGAAGTTCGTCATGCCCAGACACCACGTGATGATCGGGTGTGATAAGCTCTACGTCCATCTACAATGGGTGTAAGCCAATTTTGCACACGCGGAATACTCAGGTTAAACTTGACGAGCCTAGCATATGCAGATATGGCCTCGGAACACGGAGACCGAAAGGTCGAGCGTGAATCATATAGTAGATATGATCAACATAAGATGTTCACCATTGAAAACTACTCCATCTCACGTGACGATCGGTTATGGTTTAGTTGATTTGGATCACGTGATCACTTCGATGACTAGAGAGATGTCTGTCTAAGTGGGAGTTCTTAAGTAATATGATTAATTGACTTTAATTTATCATGAACTTAGTCCTGGTAGTATTTTGCAAATTATGTTGTAGATCAATAGCTTGCGTTGTTGCTTTCATATGTTTATTTTGATATGTTCCTAGAGAAAATTGTGTTGAAAGATGTTAGTAGCAATGATGCGGATTGGATCCGTGATCTGAGGTTTATCCTCATTGCTGCACAGAAGAATTATGTCCTGGATGCAACGCTAGGTGACAGACCTATTGCAGGAGCAGATGCAGACATTATGAACGTTTGGCTAGCTCAATATGATGACTACTTGATAGTTTAAGTACACCATGCTTAATGGCTTAGAATCGGGACTTCAAAGACGTTTTGAACGTCATGGACCATATGAGATGTTCCAGGAGTTGAAGTTAATATTTCAAGCAAATACCCGAGTTGAGAGATATGAAGTCTCCAACAAGTTCTATAGCTAAAAGATGGAGGAGAATCGCTCAACTAATGAGCATGTGCTCAGATTGTCTGGGTACTACAATCGCTTGAATCAAGTGGGAGTTAATCTTCCAGATAAGATAGTGATTGACAGAATTCTCTAGTTACCATCACCAAGTTAGTAGAACTTCGTGATGAACTATGGTATGCAAGGGATGATGAAAATGATTCCCGAGTTTTTCATGATGATGAAATCGATGAAGGTAGAAATCAAGAAAGAACATCAAGTGTTGATGGTTAACAAGATCACTAGTTTCAAGAAAAGGGCAAAGGGATAGAAGGGAACTTCAAGAAGAACGGCAAGCGAGTTGCTGCTCAAGTGAAGAAGCCCAAGTCTGGACCTAAGCCTGAGACTAAGTGCTTCTACTGCAATGGGACTGGTCACTGGAAGCAGAACTACCCCAAGTATTTGGCGGATAAGAAGGATGGCAAAGTGAACAAAGGTATATTTGATATACATGTTATTGATGTGTACTTTACTAGTGTTTATAGCAACCCCTCGATACTTGGTACTGGTTCAATTGCTAAGAGTAGTAACTCGAAACGGGAGTTAGAGAATAAACAGAAACTAGTTAAGGGTGAAGTGACGATGTGTGTTGAAAGTAGTTTCAAGATTGATATGATCATCATCGCACACTCCCTATACTTTTGGGATTAGTGTTGAACCTAAATAAATGTTATTTGGTGTTTGCGTTGAGCATGAATATGATTTGATCATGTTTATTGCAATACGGTTATTCATTTAAGTAAGAGAATAAACTGTTGTTCTGTTTACATGAATAAAACCTTATATGGTTACACACACAATGAAAATGGTTCATTGGATCTCGATCATAGTGATACACATATTCATAATATTGAAACCAAAAGATGCAAAGTTAATAATGATAGTCCAACTTATTTGTGGCACTGCCGTTTTGGTCATATTGGTGTAAAGCGCATGAAGAAACTCCATGCTGATGGGATTTTGGAATCACTTGATTATGAATCACTTGATGCTTGCGAACCATGCCTCATGGGCAAGATGACTAAGACTCCGTTCTCCGGAACAGTGGAGCGAGCAACTGACTTATTGGAAATAATACATACTGATGTATGCGATCCGATGAGTGTTAAGGCTCGCGGCAGGTATCGTTATTTTCTGACCTTCATAGATTATTTGAGCAGATATGGGTATATCTACTTGATGAAACATAAGTCTGAAACATTTGAAAAGTTCAAAGAATTTCAGAGTGAAGTGGAAAATCATCGTGACAAGAAAATAAGGTTTCTACGATCTGATCGCAGAGACAAATATTTGAGTTACGAATTTGGTCTTCAATTAAAACAATGTGGAATAGTTTCACAAATTCATGCCACCTGGAACACCACATCATAATGGTGTGTCCGAACGTCATAACCGTACTTTATTGGATATAGTACAATCTATGATGTTTCTTACCGATTTACCAATATCGTTTTGGGATCATGCATTAGAGACAGCTGCATTCACGTTAAATAGGGCACCATCTAAATCCGTTGAGACGACACTATATGAACTGTTGTTTAGCAAGAAACCAAAGTTGTCGTTTCTTAAAGTTTGGGGTTGTGATGCTTATGTGAAAAAGTTTCATCCAGATAAGCTCAAACCCAAATCGAAGAAATGCGTCCTCATAGGATACCCAAAGGAGACTGTTGGGTACACCTTCTATCACAGATCCGAAGACAAGACATTCGTCGCTGAGAATGGATCCTTTCCAGAGAAGGAGCTTCTCTCGAAAGAAGTGAGTGGGAGGAAAGTAGAACTTGATAAGGTAATTGTACCTTCTCCCTTATTGGAAAGTAGTTCATCACAGAAATCTGTTCCTGTGACTACTACACCAATTAGTGAGGAAGCTAATGATGATGATCATGTAACTTCAGATCAAGTTACTACCAAACCTCGTAGGTCAACCAGAGTGAGATCCGCACCAAAGTGGTACGGTAATCCCATTCTGGAGGTCATGTTACTTGACCATGACGAACCTACGAACTATGAGGAAGCGATGATGAGCCCAGATTCCGCAAAATGGTTTGAGGCCATGAAATCTGAGATATGATCCATGTATGAGAACAAAGTATGGACTTTGATGGATTTGCCTGATGATCGGCAAACCATAGAAAATAAATGGATCTTCAAGAGAAAGACGGACGTTGATAGTAGTGTTACTATCTACAAAGCTAGACTTGTCGAAAAAGGTTCTTGACAAAGTTCAAGCTGTTGACTACGATGAAATTTTCTCACTGGTAGCGATGCTTAAGTCTGTCCAAATCATGTTTGCAATTGCCGCATTTTTATGAAATCTGGCAAATGGATAAACAAAACTACATTCCTTAATGGATTTAAAGAAGAGTTGTATATGATGCAACCAGAAGGTTTTGTCAATCCTAAAGGTGCTGACAAAATACGCAAGCTCCAGCGATCCATCTATGGACTGGTGCAAGCATCTCGGAGTTGGAATATACGCTTTGATAAGTTGATCAAAGCATATAGTTTTATACAGACTTGCGGTGAAGCCTGTATATACTAGAAAGTGAGTGGGAGCACTACAGCATTTCTGATAATTATATGTGAATGACATATTGTAGATTGGAAATAATGTAGAATTATTCTGCAAAGCATAAAGGAGTGTTTGAAAGGAGTTTTTCAAAGAAAGACCTCGGTGAAGCTGCTTACATATTGAGCATCAAGATCTATAGAGATAGATCAAGACGCTTGATAAGTTTTTTTCAATGAGTACATACCTTGACAAGATTTTGAAGTAGTTCAAAATGGAACAGTCAAAGAAAGAGTTCTTGCCTGTGTTACAAGGTGTGAAATTGAGTAAGACTCAAAACCCAACCACGGCAGAAGATAGAAAGAGAATGAAAGTCATTCCCTATGCCTTGGCCATAGGTTCTATAAAGTATGCCATGCTGTGTACCAGATCTATTGTATACCCTACACTGAGTTTGGCAAGGGAGTACAATAGTGATCTAGGAGTAGATCACTGGACAACGGTCAAAATTATCCTTAGTGGAATAAGGATATGTTTCTCGATTATGGAAGTGACAAAAGGTTCGTCGTAAAGGGTTACGTTGATGCAAGTTTTGACACCGATCTGGATGACTCTAAGTCTCGATCTAGATACATATTGAAAGTGGGAGCAATTAGCTAGAGTAGCTCCGTGCAGAGCATTGTAGACATAGAAAATTGCAAAATACATAACGGATCTGAATGTGAAAGACCCGTTGATTAAGATTCTCTCACAAGCAAAACATGACCACACCTTAGTACTCGGGTGTTAATCACATAGCGATGTGAACAAGATTACTGAATCTAGTAAACCCTTTGGGTGTTGGTCACATGGCGATGTGAACTATGGGTGTTAATCACATGATGATGTGAACTATCGATGTTAATCACATGGTGATGTGATCTAGATTATTGACTCTAGTGCAAGTGGGAGACTGAAGGAAATATGCCCTAGAGGCAATAATAAAGTTATTATTTATTTCCTTATATCATGATAAATGTTTATTATTCATGCTAGAATTGTATTAACCGGAAACATAATACATGTGTGAATATATAGACAAACAGAGTGTCACTAGTATGCCTCTACTTGACTAGCTTGTTAATCAAAGATGGTTATGTTTCCTAACCATAGACAAAAGAGTTTTTATTTGATTATCGGGATCACATCATTAGTTGAATGATCTGATTGACATGACCCATTCCGTTAGCTTAGGACCCGATCGTTTAGTATGTTGCTATTGCTTTCTTCATGACTTATACATGTTCCTATGACTATGAGATTATGCAACTCCCATTTACCGGAGGAACACTTTGTGTGCTACCAAACGTCACAACGTAACTGGGTGATTATAAAGGTACTCTATAGGTGTCTCCAAAGGTACTTGTTGGGTTGGCGTATTTCGAGATTAGGATTTGTCACTCCGAATGTCGGAGAGGTATCTCTGGGCCCTCTCGATAATGCACATCACATAAGCCTTGCAAGCAATGCAACTAATGAGTTAGTTGCGAGATGATGTATTACAGAACGAGTAAAGAGACTTGCCGGTAACGAGATTGAACTAGGTATTGGATACCGACGATCGAATCTCGGGCAAGTAACATACCGATGACAAAGGGAACAACGTATGTTGTTATGCGGTCTGACCGATAAAGATCTTCGTAGAATATGTAGGAACCAATATGGGCATCCAGGTCCCGCTATTGCTTATTGACCGGAGACGTGTCTCGGTCATGTCTACATTGTTCTCGAACCGTAGGGTCCGCACGCTTAAGGTTTTGATGATCGTTATATTATGAGTTTATGTATTTTGATGTACCGAAGGTTGTTCGGAGTCCCGGATGTGATCACGGACATGACGAGGAGTTTCGAAATGGCCGAGACATAAAGATTGATATATTGGACGGATTTTTTTGGACACCGGAAAGGTTCCGGATGAGATTGGGACTATACCGGAGTTCCGGGAGGTTACCGGAACCCCCCGGTAAGTATATGGGCCTTATTGGGCCTTAGTGGAAAGAGGGAGAAGGAGCAAAGGAGGGGGCGCCCCCCCAAGCCCAATACGAATTGGGAGGGGGTCCGGCCCCCCCTTTCCTTCTTCCCTCCCATCTCTTCCTTCCCTCTCCTACTCCTAATAGGAAAGGGGGGCCAAACCTACTTGGAGAAGGTTTGCCCCCCCTAGGGCGCGCCTCCCCTCTTGGCCGGCCCCCTCCTCCTCTCCCCCTTTATATACGGAGGAGGGGGGCACCCCATAGACATACAAGTTGATCTTCGTGATCATTCCTTAGCCGTGTGCGGTGCCCCCCTCCACGATATTACACCTCGGTCATATTGTAGCGGTGCTTAGGAAAAGCCCTGCGACGGTTGAACATCAAGATCGTCACCACGCCGTCGTGCTAACGGAACTTCTCCCCGAAGCTTTGCTGGATCGGAGCCCGGGGAGCGTCATCGAGCTGAACGTGTGCCAAGAACTCGGAGGTGCCGGAGTAACGGTGCTTGGATCGGTTGAACCGGGAAGACGTACGACTACTTCCTCTACGTTGTGTCAACGCTTCTGCTTCGGTCTACGAGGGTACGTAGACATCACTCTCTCCTCTCATTGCTATGCCATCACCATGATCTTGCGTGTACGTAGGAATTTTTTTGAAATTACTACGTTCCCCAACACTTTCTTGTTGGGCTCTGCAGTATCCAGGGATCATCCCATATGCTAATTTTCTCACCATCACCAACTCTCCAAATATACCCACGCCTGAGCGTATCAACTCCGGCCATAATACTCTGCCATGTATATGAAGCCTTCTTTTTTAAAGTTGCATTCATGAGATCTCCATCAGGAAAATATTTCGCCTTAAGGATCAACGCACACAAAGAGTCCGGGTTGTCAATAAGGCGCCATGCCTATTTTGCCAGAAGTGCAAGATTAAAGCAGTGAATATCTCTGAAGCCCATACCCCCTTCTTTCTTGGGAATACACATCTTCCACCATGCAAACCAGTGCATCCTCTTATGAGTTGCGTCATCACCCCACCAAAAACGAGATATCGCATATGTGATTCCTTTAGAAATTTTCTTAGGAATTTGAAAGACCGACATCGCATAAGTTGGTATTGCTTGAGCAACAGACTTAATAAGAACTTTCCCTCCTGAAGAGAGACACTTCTCCTTCCACCCGGTAAGCTTCATAATTAAATGATCTATTAGATATTGAAAACTATCACTTTTATCAAGTCCAAGAGTAGAAGGCAGTCCCAGATACTTGTCATTTAAGGCCTCGGTCATGATATTCCGACAAGAGCAAATCTGAGCCTTCATATTTACCTCGGTGCTGGGACTAAAAAAGATACTTGATTTGTCCACACTAACAAGTTGCCCGGACGCAACACAATATGAATCCAGAATTGATCTCAAGCACATTGAATTCTGAATATTAGCTTTCATCAAAATTTATGAATCATCAACAAAGACTAGATTTGTTACCGCAGGTGCATCTCTACTGACCTTGACCCCCATTAAGTCTCCACTCTGTTCCGCATGAGAAAGTAGGGCTGTCAAACCCTCTGTACATAGGAGAAACAGATATGGGGAAAGTGGGTCACCCTGTCGAAGACCTCTGGAGGGTTTGAAATATTTCCTCTCCACTGAGTTATATCTCACTTTATATTCAACAGAAGACACACACACCATTATCATGTTAACCCAGTCCTCATGGAATCCCAGCTTCAACAACATTGCTTCCAGGAAAACCCACTCAACTCTGTCATAGGCTTTATGCATATCAAGTTTCACCGCACACCAATCATATTTGCCCACCTTTTTTTGTTTTATTGCATGTAAACTCTCATAAGCTATTAGCACATTATCCATAATGAGTCGACCAGGAACAAAGGCACTCTGGATAGGGCTAATGATCTCTGGGAGTAACGCCCTGAGTCTCGCAGCTATCATCTTAGAAATTACCTTGTATACCACATTGCATAAACTGATCGGTCTGAATTGAGTAACTTTCTCCGGGGAATTTATTTTTGGGATCATGACAGTAGTAGTGTCATTCCAACCTTGTGGCATAACCCGGGAATTGATCGCATTCAGAACTTCCATGACCAAGTCATCACCCAACATAGACGAGAACCGTTTATAAAAGACCGCATGAAGGCCATCCGGTCCTGGTGCCTTGAAATCTCCAATGGAAAAGAGAGCCTTTTGTACCTCCTCGGCCGTGTATGGCGCCATCAGGGCCGTATTCATTGCTTCTGAAACTCGCCTATGGACTTTACTCAAAACATTAATATCGGGTACGGACACCTGGGATGTAAAAAGCTCTTTGAAATAACTCGTAATGATACTGTTTATATCATCCAACTCCTCCTTCCAAAACCCTGTATCGTCAAGCAATCTTCGGATACAATTCCTTTTCTTACGGGGTGTAGCTGCTTTGTGGAAATAAGATGTATTTATGTCACCATGTAGTAGCCAGTTGGCTCGTCCACGTTGCATGCACACTAGCTCGTCCTGATCCAATAGGTTTTCTATTAGGATTTGTGCCTCCTTGATTTTCTGTCTTACTTCTTATGTCAATGTACATCTTCTCAACTTTTCTAGCACTTTCTTCAACTTATTAATTCTCTCACGGTCCCAAATGAACATGTCATCCTTAACTGACTTGGTTCTGGACGCAAGCGAAGGACCGATCCCTGCCAGCTTCGCTCTTTCCCAGGCGCTTTTAACAATTTCATCAACTGTAGATTCACTCAACCATCTTTCTTCAAACCTTATTTCACCTCTTTGCTTCTGTCCCATAACTGCGGAATAATATTCTGTA
The DNA here is from genome assembly GCF_002162155.2 of Triticum dicoccoides. Classification (NCBI taxonomy): domain Eukaryota; kingdom Viridiplantae; phylum Streptophyta; class Magnoliopsida; order Poales; family Poaceae; genus Triticum; species Triticum dicoccoides. Next base: position 27,245,171 of record NC_041385.1, read on the forward strand.
TCTAGCAGTATTGGTCTCTGGTCTGAATGTACATGATGTTCATGGATAACCGCTGCATAAGGAAAAATATCAGCCCACTTTTCGTTGCATAAGGCTCTATCCAGCCTTTCTCTGATCACACCTCTACTCCAAGTAAAAGGGTCCCCTATAGACATGATTTCTTGTAAACCACAATCATCCACATAGTCTCGAAAATTCTGCATATATTGTTGCGGTCTGATGTTTCCACCCTCCTTCTCGCTAGCAACTAGTATCTCATTAAAATCTCCAAAGATCATCCATGGTCCTGTTGAGTTGTGATGAAGGGTTCTCATATTCGTCCATGACAAGTGTTTCATGTCCCAGTTTGGCTCTCCATAAAAACCAGTCAGCCGCCACGACACGTTGATTCCATCCATGACGAAACCATCAATGAAATTAGGCGATGAATAATTTAACACCACTTCATTTGAAAGGTTGTAAAAAAGTGCAAGACCTCCTGATCGTCCATCACTATCAACAATATGAAAATGATCAAAACCTAGCTTCACCCTTAGCTCAGTTGCCTTAGCTGTATTCAGATGGGATTCAGACAAGAAAATCACATCCGCTTTCACACGCCCTTGAAGATCCAAGAGCTCTTGAATTGCCGTGGGCGAAAGCATACCACGACAGTTCCAACTGATTAGCTTCATTGCGTCCGGTCGCTGGAGAGGACGGTGTACGATGAACGAAAAACTCTCGGACAGCTGTAGCCGCCGGAGGACAGCAAACCCTAGTTTTAACACTAGGGGATAACAGGTCTAGCAAAAAAAATCCCCGTCAAAACATCAAGCTAGCATCCAACTCTCAACATCCAACACAGTCACCTTGTGCTGTGATTGCATGCGTACATAGCCTTCAAAACACGTAGGACTTGCACTTACATGCACCAGATCAGATCCATGCAGCGGGAGACAAACAACAAGTAATCTCCGGATGAACGCTAATCATGACCTATCACAACATGGAGGGTCGGAAGGAGTAGCGGCGGCCGCTGACCTAGATCGCCCTGCGTCGGCGGCGGCTTCGTTCCGATACACGGGATGGCTCTTTCATCATGAGTTATTTTAGTTGTAATAACACCACACTACAAATCCCACTTAGTGTTGCATTTTCTCTTTGAGAGTCGTACCCCATCTATTTAGGACGTGTTCGGTTGCCTGCATTTGGCCAAACCAAGCCCGCGTGGGAAGAATCCCGTCTATTTGGTAGCCCGCATACACTATTTGGCTTGCATCGCATAAAGTTTAAAGCACCTCCTAGCGAGACCCAACAGCTACACCCGAATTAGCAGTTTCTGGAGAGTCGGGCTCGGCCGAAGCAGGGGAGCGGAACGCTACGCTGAGCTCGTCTGACCATGGAGATACGGCGAGCTCGCACGCATCTCTGAAAAATCGGCAGGAGGATTTTGGCTCACTTCCCACTGATTCGGTCGCCCCTATTTAGCCCCCTCCTCCCACCGCCCAAAGTCCCGCCGCCCTTCTCCCCCCTTTCGAGATTTCCCGCCGACGCGCATCGGCACCGACAAGCAGGTAAGCGGTGTTGGGGATCATAGCAGAAATTTAAAATTTTCTATGCATCACCAAGATCAATCTATGGAGTAATCTAGCAACGAGGGGAAGGATAGTGCATCTATATACCCTTGTAAATCGCTAAGCGGAAGCGTTGCAAGAACACGGATGAAGGAGTCGTACTCGTAGCGATTCAGATCGCGGTTGATTCTGATCTAAGCGCCGAACCACGGCGCCTCCGCGTTCAACACACGTGCAGCCCGGTGACGTCTCCCACGCCTTGATCCAGCAAGGGGAGAAGGAGAGGTTGGGGAAGACTCTGTCCAACAGCAGCACAACGGCGTGGTGGTGAAGGAGGAGCGTGGCAATCCTGCACGGCCTCGCCAAGCACCGCGGGAGAGGAGGAGGACTTGGGAGAGGGGAAGGGCTGCGCCAGAACTTCGGTGCGGGTGACCTCCCACCCCCCACATATATATAGGGGCAAGGGAGAGGGGGGCCGACCCCCTCAGATCCAATCTTAGGAGGGGGCGGCGGCCAGGGGGGTTGCCTTGCCCCCAAAGGCAAGGGGGCGCCCCCCTTAGGGTTCCCCCCAAACCCTAGGCGCATGGGCCCTAAGGGGGGAGGCGCCCAGCCCACTAAGGGGCTGGTCCCTCTCCACAAACAGCCCAAAGGGCTCTCCAGGGCAGGTGGACCCTCCCGGTGGACCCCCGGAACCCCTTCGATGGTCCCGGTACAATACCGGGAACCCCCCGAATTATTATGGTGACCGTATGATGACTTCCCATATATAAATCTTTACCTCCGGACCATTCCGGAACTCCTCGTGACGTCAGGGATCTCATCCGGGACTCCGAACAACATTCTGTAACCACATACATCTATTCCCTATAACCCTAGCATCATCGAACCTTAAGTGTGTAGACCCTACGGGTTCGGGAGACACGTAGACATGACCGAGACAACTCTTCGGCCAATAACCAACAACGGGATCTGGATACCCATGTTGGCTCCCACATGTTCCACGATGATATCATCGGATGAACCACGATGTCAAGGATTCAATCAATCCCGTATTCAATTCCCTTTGTCTACCGATATAGTACTTTCCCGAGATTCGATCGTCGGTATCTCCATACCTTGTTCAATCTCGTTACCGGCAAGTCTCTTTACTCGTTCTGTAACACATCATCCCGTGATCAACTCCTTGGTCACATTGCGCATATGATGATGTCCTACCGAGTGGGCCCAGAGATACCTCTCCGTCAAACGGAGTGACAAATCCCAGTCTCGATTCGTGCCAACCCAACAGACACTTTCGGAGATACCTGTAGTGTACCTTTATAGCCACCCAGTTACGTTGTGACGTTTGGTACACCCAAAGCATTCCTACGGTATCCGGGAGTTGCACAATCTCATGGTCTAAGGAAATGATACTTGACATTAGAAAAGCTTTAGCATACGAACTACACGATCTTTGTGCTAGGCTTAGGATTGGGTCTTGTCCATCACATCATTCTCCTAATGATGCGATCCCGTTATCAAGGACATCCAATGTCCATGGTTAGGAAACCATAACCATCTATTGATCAACGAGCTAGTCAACTAGAGGCTTACTAGGGACATGGTGTTGTCAATGTACCCACACATGTATCTGAGTTTCCTATCAATACAATTATAGCATGGATAATAAACGATTATCATGAACAAGGAAATATAATAATAATAACTAATTTATTATTGCCTCTAGAGCATATTTCCAACAAGCAGCACTCCTCACCGGCAGGCGATCCACGGCGACGACGACTCCTGTCCTCAACTTCTCTGACCGTTCCTGCACCCCCTCGAGCTGCAGCCATGGCCTCTGTGAGTTCAATCATGAAGGAAATATGCCCTAGAGGCAATAATAAAGTTATTTTTTCCTCATATCATGATAAATGTTTATTATTCATGCTATAATTGTATTAACCGGAAACATAATACATGTGTGAATGTGTAGACAAACTTAATGTCACTAGTATGCCTCTACTTGACTAGCTCATTAATCAAAGATGGTTATGTTTCCTAACCATAGACATGTGTTGTCATTTGATTAATGGGATCACATCATTAGGAGAATGATGTGATTGACTTGACCCATTCCGTTAGCTTAGCACTTGATCATTTAGTTTGTTGCTATTGCTTTCTTCATGACTTATACAAGTTCCTATAACTATGAGATTATGCAACTCCCGTTTATCGAAGGAACACTTTGTGTGCTACCAAACGTCACAACGTAACTGGGTGATTATAAAGGAGCTCTACAGGTGTCTCCAAAGGTACATGTTGATTTGGCGTATTTCGAGATTAGGTTTTGTCACTCCGATCGTCGGAGAGGTATCTCTGGGCCCTCTCGGTAATGCACATCACTATAAGCCTTGCAAGCAATGTAACTAATGAGTTAGTTACGGAATGATGCATTACGTAACGAGTAAAGAGACTTGCCGGTAACGATATTGAACTAGGTATTGGATACTGATGATCGAATTTCAGGCAAGTAACATACCAATGACAAAGGGAACAACGTATGTTGTTATGCGGTTTGATCGATAAAGATCTTCGTAGAATATGTAGGAGTCAATATGAGCATCCAGGTTCTGCTATTGGTTATTGACTGGAAACATTTCTAGGTCATTTCTACATAGTTCTCGAACCCGTAGGGTCCGCACGCTTAAGGTTTCGATGACAGTTATATTATGAGTTTATGAGTTTTGATGTACCAAAGTTTTTTCGGAGTCCCGGATAAGATTACGGACATGACGAGGAGTCTCGAAATGGTCGAGACATGAAGATTGATATATTGGAAGCCTATATTTGGATATCGGAAGTGTTCCGGGTGGAAATCGGGATTTTACCGGAGTACCGGGAGGTTACCGGAACCCCCCGGGAGCTTAATGGGCCTACATGGGCCATAGTGGAGAGGAAGAGAGGAGGGAAGAGCTCGGCCGCACCCCCTCCCCCCTAGTCCGAATAGGACAAGGAGAGGGGGGCGGCGCCCCCCCCTTCCTTCCTCTCTCCCTCCTCCTTCCCCCCTTCTCCTACTCCAACTAGGAAAGAAGGGAGTCCTACTCCCGGTGGGAGTAGGACTCCCCCTTGGCGCGCCCTCCTTGGCCGGACGCCCCCTTCCCCTTGGCTCCTTTATATAGGGGGCAGGGGGCACCTCTAGACACAACAATTGATCTCCAAGATCTCTTAGCCATGTGCGGTGCCCCCCTCCACCATAGTCCTCGATAATATTGTAGCGGTGCTTAGGCGAAGCCCTGCGACGGTAGAACATTAAGATTGTCACCACGCCGTCGTGCTGAAAGAACTCTTCCCCGACACCCTGCTGGATCGGAGTCCGGGGATCATCATCGAGCTGAACGTGTGCTAGAACTCAGAAGTGCCGTAGTTTTGGTGCTTGATCGGTCGAGCTGTGAAGACGTACGACTACATCAACCACGTTGTTCTAACGCTTCCGCTTTCGGTCTACGAGGGTACGTGGACAACACTCTCCCCTCTCGTTGCTATGCATCACCATGATCTTGCGTGTGCATAGGAATTTTTTTGAAATTACTACGTTCCCTAACAGTGGTATCAGAGCCAGGTTTTATGCATAGATGTCATATGCACGAGTAGAACACAAGTGAGTTGTGGGTGATATAAGTCATACTGCTTACCAGCATGTCATACATTGGTTCAGCGGCATTGTGAGATGAAGCGGCCCGGACCGACATTACGCGTACACTTACGCGAGACTGGTTTCACCGCTACAAGCACTCGTTGCTTAAATGTGACCAGCGGGTGTCTGTCTCTCTCACTTTAGTTGAACCGAGTGTGGCTACGCCCAGTCCTTGCGAAGGTTAAAACAGCACCAACTTGACAAACTATCGTTGTGTTTTTGATGCGTAGGTAAGAACGGTTCTTGCTAAGCCCGTAGCAGCCACGTAAAATTTGCAACAACAAAGTAGAGGACGTCTAACTTGTTTTTGCAGGGCATGATGTGATGTGATATGGTCAAGACGTGATGCTATATTTTATTGTATCAGATGATCATGTTTTGTAACCGAGTTATCGGCAATTGGCAGGAGCCATATGGTTATCGCTTTATTGTATGAAATGCAAACGCCCTGTAATTGCTTTACTTTATCACTAAGCGGTAGTGATAGTCGTAGAAGCAATAGATGGCGTAACAACAACGATGCTACTATGGAGATCAAGGTGTCGCGCCGGTGACGATGGTGATCAGGACGGTGCTTCGGAGATGGAGATCACAAGCACATGATGATGATGGCCATATCATATCACTTATATTGATTGCATGTGATGTTTATCCTTTATGCATCTTATCTTTCTTTGATTGACGGTAGCATTTTAAGATGATCTCTCACTAATTATCAAGAAGTGTTCTCCCTGAGTATGAACCGTTGCGAAAGTTCTTCGTGTTGAGACACCACGTGATGATCGGATGTGATAGGCTCTACGTTCAAATACAACGGGTGCAAAACAGTTGCACATGCGGAATACTCAGGTTAAACTTGACGAGCCTAGCATATACAGATATGGCCTCGGAACACGAAGACCGAAAGGTCGAACGTGAATCATATAGTAGATATGATCAACATAGTGATGTTCACCATTGAAACTACTCCATCTCACGTGATGATCGGACATGGTTTAGTTGATTTTGATCACGTGATCACTTAGATGGCTAGAGAGATGTCTGTCTAAGTGGGAGTTCTTAAAGTAATATGATTAATTGAACTTAAATTTATCATGAACTTAGTACCTGATAGTATTTTGCTTGTCTATGTTTGTTGTAGATAGATGGCTCATGCTGTTGTTCCGTTGAATTTTAATGCGTTCCTTGAGAAAGCTAAGTTGAAAGATGATGGTAGCAACTACACGGACTGGGTCCGTAACTTGAGGATTATCCTCATTGTTGCACAGAAGAATTATGTCCTAGAAGCACCGCTGGGTGCCAGGCCTGCTGTAGATGCAACTGACAATGTTAAGAACGTCTGGCAGAGCAAAGCTGATGACTACTCGATAGTTCAGTGTGCCATGCTTTACGGCTTGGAACCGGGTCTTCAACGACATTTTGAACGTCATGGAGCATATGAGATGTTCCAGGAGTTGAAGTTAATATTTCAAGCAAATGCCCGGATTGAGAGATATGAAGTCTCCAATAAGTTCTATAGCTGTAAGATGGAGGAGAATAGTTCTGTCAACACATACTCAAAATGTCTGGGTATAATAATCACTTGATTCAACTGGGAGTTAATCTTCCTAATGATAGTGTAATTGACAAAATTCTTCAGTCACTGCCACCAAGCTACAGGAGCTTCGTGATGAACTATAATATGCAAGGAATGGACAAGACTATTCCCGAGCTCTTCGCAATGCTAAAGGCTGCAGAGGTAGAAATCAAGAAGGAGCATCAAGTGTTGATGGTCAATAAGACCACCAGTTTCAAGAAAAAGGGCAAAGGGAAGAAGAAAGGGAACTTCAAGAAGAACATCAAACAAGTTGCTGCTCAAGAGAAGAAACCCAAGTCTGGATCTAAGCCTGAGACTGAGTGCTTCTACTGCAAGCAGACTGGACACTGGAAGCGGAACTACCCCAAGTATTTGGCGGATAAGAAGGATGGGAAAGTGAACAAAGGTATATGTGACATACATGTTATTGATGTTGTACCTTACTAATGCTCGCAGTAGCACCTCGGTATTTGATACTAGTTCTCTTGCTAATATTTGCAACTCGAAACAGGGACTACGGATTAAGCAAAGATAGGCTAAGGACGAGGTGACGATGCATGTGGGAAATGGTTCCAAAGTCGATGTGATCGCGGTCAGCACGCTACCTCTACATCTACCATCGGGATTAGTTTTAGACCTAAATAATTGTTATTTGGTGCCAGCGTTGAGCATGAACATTATTTCTGGATCTTGTTTGATGCGAGACGGTTATTCATTTAAATCAGAGAATAATGGTTGTTCTATTTATATGAGTAATATCTTTTATGGTCATGCACCCTTGAAGAGTGGTTTATTTTTATTGAATCTCAATATTAGTGATACACATATTCATAATGTTGAAGCCAAAAGATGCAGAGTTGATAATGATAGTGCAACTTATTTGTGGCACTGCCGTTTAGGTCATATCGGTGTAAAGCACATGAAGAAACTCCATACTGATGGACTTCTGGAATCACTTGATTATGAATCACTTGGTACATGCGAACCGTGCCTCATGGGCAAGATGACTAAAACGCCATTCTCCGGAACTATAGAGTGAGCAACTGATTTGTTGGAAATCATACATACTGATGTATGTGGTCCAATGAATATTGAGGCTCGCGGCGGGTATCGTTATTTTCTCACCTTCACAGATGATTTGAGCAGATATGGGTATATCTACTTGACGAAACACAAGTCTGAAACATTTGAAAAGTTCAAAGAATTTCAGAGTGAAGTGGAAAATCATCGTAACAAGAAAATAATATTTCTACGATCTGATCGTGGAGGAGAATATTTGAGTTACTAGTTTGGTTTACATTTGAAACAATGCGGAATAGTTTCACAACTCACGCCACCCGGAACACCACAACGAAATGGTGTGTCCGAATGTCATAATCATACTTTACTAGATATGGTGCGATCTATGATGTCTCTTACTGATTTACCGCTATTGTTTTGGGGCTATGCTTTAGAGGCGACCGAATTCATGTTAAATAGGGCACTATCAAAATCCGTTGAGACGACGCCTTATGAACTATGGTTTGGCAAGAAACCAAAGTTGTCGTTTCTTAAAGTTTGGGGCTGCGATGCTTATGTGAAGAAACTTCAACCAGATAAGCTCGAACCCAAATCGGAGAAATGTGTCTTCATAGGATACCCAAAAGAGACTATTGGGTACACCTTCTATCACAGATCTGAGGGAAAAAATTTTGTTGCTAAATTCGGGTCCTTTCTAGAGAAGGAGTTTCTCTCGAAAGAAGTGAGTGGGAGGAAAGTAGAACTTGATGAGGTAACTGTACCTGCTCCCTTATTGGAAAGTAGTTCATCACAAGAACCGGTTCCTGTGACAACTACACCAATCAGTGAGGAAGCTAATGATATTGATCATGAAACTTCAGATCAAGTTACTACCAAACCTCGTAGGTCTACCAGAGTAAGATTCGCACCAGAGTGGTACGGTAATCCTATTCTGGAAGTCATGTTACTTGACCATGGCGAACCTACGAACTATGAGGAAGCGATGATGAGCCCAGATTCCGCTAAATGGCTTGAAGCCATGAAATCTGAGATGGGATCCATGTATGAGAACAAAGTATCGACTTTGGTTGACTTGCCCGATGATCGGCAAGCCATCGAAAATAAATGGATTTTCAAGAAGAAGACTTAAGGGAGTTGTTGCGAAAGGTTTTCGACAAGTTGCCCGATGATGAGCCCAGACACTGATAGTAATGTAACTATCTACAAAGCTCGACTTGTTGCGAAAGGTTTTCGACAAGTTCAAGGAGTTGACTACAATGAGACCTTCTCACCCATAGCGATGCTTAAGTCTGTCCGAATCATGTAGAAATTGCCGCATTTTATGATTATGAAATTTGGCAAATGGATGTCAAAACTGCATTCCTGAATGGATTTCTGGAAGAAGAGTTGTATATGATGCAACCAGAAGGTTTTGTCGATCCAAAAGGTGCTAACAAAGTGTGCAAACTCCAGCGTTCCGTTTATGGACTGGTGCAAGCATCTCGGAGTTGGAATAAACATTTTGATAGTGTGATCAAAGCATATGGTTTTATACAGACTTTTGGAGAAGCCTGTATTTACAAGAAAGTGAGTGGGAGCTCTATAGCATTTCTAATATTATATGTAGATGACATATTGTTAATTGGAAATGATATAGAATTTCTGGATAACATAAAGGGATACTTGAATAAAAGTTTTTCAATGAAAGACCTAGGTGAAGCTGCTTACATATTGGGCATCAAGATCTATAGAGATAGATCAAGACGCTTAACTGGACTTTCACAAAGCACATACCTTGATAAAGTTTTGAAAAAGTTCAAAATAGATCAGGCAAAAAAAGGCTTCTTGCCTGTATTACAAGGTGTGAAGTTGAGTCAGACTCAATGCCCGACCACAGCAGAAGATAGAGAGAAAATGAAAGATGTTTCCTATGCTTCAGCCATAGGCTCTATCATGTATGCAATGCTGTGTACCAGACCTGACGTATGCTTAGCAATAAGCTTGGCAGGTAGGTACCAAAGTAATCCAGGAGTGGATCACTGGACAACGGTCAAGAATATCCTGAAATACCTGAAAAGGACTAAGGATATGTTTCTCGTTTATGGAGGTGACAAAGAGCTAGTCGTAAATGGTTACGTCGATGCAAGCTTTGACACTGATCCGGACGATTCTAAATCGCAAACCGGATACGTGCTTTTATTAAATGGTGGAGCTGTAAGTTGGTGCAGTTCTAAACAAAGCGTCGTGGCGGGATCTACATGCGAAGCAAAGTACATAGCTACTTTGGAAGAAGCAAATGAAGGAGTCTAGATGAAGGAGTTCATTTCCGATCTAGGTGTCATACCTAGTGCATCAGGACCAATGAAGATCTTCTGTGACAATACTGGTGCAATTGCCTTGGCAAAGGAATCCAGATTTCACAAGAGGACCAAGCACATCAAGAGACCCTTCAATTCCATCCGGGACCAAGTCCAGGTGGGAGACATAGAGATTTGCAAGATACATACGGATCTGAATGTTGCAGACCCGTTGACTGAGCCTCTTCCACGAGCAAAACATGATCAGCACCAAGACTCCATGGGTGTTAGAATCATTATTGTGTAAACTAGATTATTGACTCTAGTGCAAGTGGGAGACTGAAGGAAATATGCCCTAGAGGCAATAATAAAGTTATTATTTATTTCCTCATATCATGATAAATGTTTATTATTCATGCTATAATTGTATTAACCGGAAACATAATACATGTGTGAATGTATAGACAAACTTAATTTCACTAGTATGCCTCTACTTGACTAGCTCATTAATCAAAGATGGTTATGTTTCCTAACCATAGACATGTGTTGTCATTTGATTAACGGGATCACATCATTAGGAGAATGATGTGATTGACTTGACCCATTCCGTTAGCTTAGCACTTGATCGTTTAGTTTGTTGCTATTGCTTTCTTCTTGACTTATACAAGTTCCTATAACTATGAGATTATGGAACTCCCATTTATCAGAGGAACACTTTGTGTGCTACCAAACTTCACAACATAACTGGGTGATTATAAAGGAGCTCTACAGGTGTCCCCAAAGGTACATGTTGAGTTGGCGTATTTCGAGATTAGGTTTTGTCACTCCGATCATCGGAGAGGTATCTCTAGGCCCTCTCGGTAATGCACATCACTATAAGCCTTGCAAGCAATGTAACTAATGAGTTAGTTACGGAATGATGCATTACATAACGAGTAAAAAGACTTGCCGGTAACGAGATTGAACTAGGTATTGGATACCGATGATCGAATCTCGGGCAAGTAACATACCGATGACAAAGGGAACAACGTATGTTGTTATGCGGTTTGACCGATAAAGATCTTCGTAGAATATGTAGGAGCCAATATGAGCATCCAGGTTCCGCTATTGGTTATTAACCGGAAACAGTTCTAGGTCATGTCTACATAGTTCTCAAACCCGTAGGGTCCGCACGCTTAAGGTTTCGATGACAGTTATATTATGAGTTTATGAGTTTTGATGTACCGAAGTTTGTTCGGAGTCCCGGATAAGATTACGGACATGACGAGGAGTCTCGAAATGGTCGAGACATGAAGATTGATATATTGGAAGCCTATATTTGGATATCGGAAGTGTTCCGGGTGAAATTGGGATTTTACCGGAATACCGGGAGGTTACCGGAACCCCCCGGGAGCTTAATGGGCCTACATGGGCCATAGTGGATAGGAAGAGAGGAGGCAAGAGGTGGCCGTGCCCCCTCCCCCCTAGTACGAATAGGACAAGGAGAGGGAGGCGGCGCCCCCCTTTCCTTCCTCTCTCCCTCGTCCTTCCCCCCTTCTCCTACTCCAACTAGGAAAGAAGGGAGTCCTACTCCCGGTGGGAGTAGGACTCCCCCTTGGCGCGCCCTCCTTGGCCGGCCGCCCCCTCCCCCTTGCCTCCTTTATATACGGGGGCAGGGGGAACCTCTAGACACAACAATTGATCTCCAAGATCTCTTAGCCGTGTGCGGTGCCCCCCTCCACCATAGTCCTCGATAATATTGTAGCGGTGCTTAGGCGAAGCCGTGTGACGGTAGAACATCAAGATCGTCACCACGCCGTCGTGCTGACGGAACTCTTCCCCGACACCCTGCTGGATCAGAGTCCGGGGATCGTCATCGAGCTGAACGTGTGCTAGAACTCGTAGGTGTCGTAGTTTTGGTGCTTGATTGGTCGAGCCGCGAAGATGTACGACTACATCAACCGCGTTGTTCTAACGCTTCCGCTTTCGGTCTACGAGGGTACGTGGACAACACTCTCCCCTCTCTTTGCTATGCATCACCATAATCTTGCGTGTGCGTAGGAATTTTTTTGAAATTACTACGTTCCCCAACAAATCATCCTCTTCTCACTATTCATTGTAGCTAGATCTGAGAGCATGTGGTCGTCGGGTTTGATGTGCAAGCATGTGGTAGGTTTGATTCATGTATTTCGTGTGCTATGCTTACTGTCAATGCGGTAGATTGTGATGTTGTGGTAGCTATTGGTGGTGGATTTGTATCATGGTAAGTAGTGTGATAGGGATGAACACAATGGATTCATGGCTAGTTGTGATGTATGATCCTCCATTCATAGATCGTTGGGTACTGTGTGTGCTATCATTACTGTCAATGTGTGCCACGATTGTAGGACATGACCATGCAAACCCAAGATCTTAGTCATACCCTAGTCCTGTCTGGCAACCAGTACGATGCGTCCTATGTCGAGGACTCCCAATCCCCCCTCAATGATCAGATGCCTCCTGATTCAGGTGTGTTCGAGGTATCAGCCGATGGTTCCCTTTTTGTGCCAGTTGTGCTCATTGAGCCAACTACCGCCGGTGCTGCCGCTGCACTGACGACATCCACAAAGGCAAAGAAGGATGGTAGGAGGAACAATATGAAGTGGATGCCGTTCATGTCCACGTTTGTGCTGAACAAGATGTGTTATCTCATCTCTAGTGGGGTTAGGACTGACAAGGGCTTCAAGGAGGTGCACTTGAACACCATTGTGAAGTAGGTGTTCGAGTTCTGTGGCCAGGAGGTGACTGCCACCCAGGTGTACAACCACCGCAGGAAATGGAGATCTCGATGGATCCAAGTGTCCAAGCTCGGAGACCTTAGCAGCACCTCATGGGATCAAAACACGTGTTCGATCGTTCTGGAGGCAGAGCACTACACCGTCCATGTCGCGGTTAGCTCACCCCCCCCTTGTTTTTCACACTGACTACCATTGCCTACTCGCAACTAACAACACTTGTGCTTATTTCTTACAACCACCCAAAGACATTGAGTTCCTCGACACACCCATCTAGAACTAAAACCAGATGCAAAACATCTTCTTCTTCGGGCTGGCAACCGGCAAGCATGCATGGTCTCCGGTGAGCCTCTCGGTTCTCTCATGCCTAAGTTCCCAGGCACCCCGGACGAAGAGGCAGTCCTTAATGGTCCTGACAAGCCATTTGAGCATGTCCCTGTGATCGATAGGAAGAGGAAGAGGGGCAGCCTCATGGAGGAGGAGATCAGTGTCTTCACCAGCAAGACTGGGACCGTGAAGGAGGTGGCAACCGCCATCAGGGAGAGCAAGTCCATCGATGTCCACCCTGACCTATACAACACCATCATGGAGCAAGGTGGCATCTACGATGATGCTCTCATGGTAGCTCTGAGACACCTGCTGGACAACAAGGCTCAGGGTGTTGGATTTTTTGCCAAGGCAGATGCTCACAGGGTGCTCTGGCTCAGGGTTTGGCTGGGAAAGCACTACTACTAGAGCTTGTTGCTGGTTACCGTGTGCATGATCCTCGACGATGATGGCGATGGCGATGGCGACAAGGACAATGATTGATACATCCATTTTGTATCATGTTTTTACGTTGATATTTATTGCATTATGGGCTATTATTACACTTTAAGATACAGTTCTTATGCCATTTATCTCTTATTTTACAAGGTTTACATGAAGAGGGAGAATGCCGACAGCTGGAATTCAGGACCGGAAAGGAGCAAATCTGATGGATATTCTGGTTTTTCACAACTACGTGTCTTTTTGGAACTTATGCTTATAGATGTATGTCTTTTGGTTTATGCAATGCACCTGCTACCTTTCAAAGATGTATGACTGCTATATTCTCTAACTTTTGTGAGAAGATTATCGAGGTTTTTATGGATGACTTTTCTGTTTATGGGAAGTCTTTTGATGATTGTTTAATCAATCTTGATCGAGTTTTGCAGAGCAAACGAATCTTGTCTTGAATTGGGAGAAGTGGCATTTTATGGTTAAGGAAGGTATTGTTTTGGGACATAAAATTTTTGAAATAGGTATTGAGGTGGACAAATCTAAGGTTGATGCAATTGAGAAAATACCATGTCCTAAAGATATCAAAGGCATTTGTAGTTTCCTAGGTCATGCTAGTTTCTATAGGAGATTTATCAAAGACTTTTCTAAAATTTCTAGGCCTCTTACAAATCTTTTGCAAAAGGATATTTCTTTTGTTTTTGATGATGATTGTTTAGAAGCCTTCGAAACACTCAAGAAAGCCTTAATTTCTGCACCTATTGTTCAACCACCTGATTGGAACTTGCCTTTTAAAATTATGTGTGATGTTAGTGATTATGTTGTTGGTGTTATTCTAGGACAAATAGTTGATAAAAAACTGAATGTTATTCACTACGCAAGTAATAAATTTAGATCCTATGTTGTAGATTCAAAAGTAATTGTTCACACTGATCATGTTGCAATAAAGTATCTTATGGAAAAGAAAGTTACCAAGCCTAGGCTTATTTAATGGGAATTCTTGCTACAAGAATTTGATTTGCATATCACTAATAGAAAAGGAGCGGAGAACCCCGTAGCTGATAACTTGTCTATGTTGGGGAATGTTCTTGATGACTCACTACCTATTGATGATAGTTTTCCTGATGGGCAATTAGTTGCAATAAATGTTTCTAATAGTACACCTTGGTATGCTCACTATGCTAATTATATTGTTGATAAATACATCCCTCCTAGCTTTACATATCAACAAAATAAAAAATCTTCTATGATTTAAGACATTATTTTTGGGATGACCCACATCTTTATAAAGATGAGTAGGTGGTATTATTAAACATTGTGTATGTGAGCACGAACAGGGAGAAATCCTACGGAAATGCCACTCTGAAGCTTATGGAGGACATCATTCGGCAGACAGAACTGCTCACAAGGTATGCAATCTGGGTTTTATTGGCCTACTCTCTTCAAGGATGCTCGTAAGTTTGTCTTATATTGTGATGAATGTCAAAGAATAGGTAATATCATTAAGCGTCAAGAAATGCATATGAATTATTCACGTGATGTTGAACCATTTGATGTTTGGGATTTGATTACATGGGACCTTGTCCTTCCTCTAATGGGTATACTCATATTTTGGTTGTTGTTGATTATGTTACTAAGTGGGTAGAAGTTATTCCAACTAGTAGTGTTGATCACAACACCTCTATTAAAATGCTTAAAGAAAGTTATATTCCTAAGGTTTGGAGTCCCTAGATACTTAATGACTGATGGTGGTTCACACTTTATTCATGGTGCTTTCCGTAAAATGCTTGCCAAGTATGATGTTAACCATAGAATTGCATCACCCTATCATCCTTAGTCTAGTGGTTAGGTTGAACTTAGCAATAGAGATATAAAATTAATTTTACAAAAGACTGTCAATAGGTCCCGGAAGAATTGGTCTAAGATATTATATGATGTACTTTGGGCCTATAGAACATCATATAAAAATCCTATGGGTATGTCTCCTTATAAAATGGTTTATGGAAAGCTTGTCATTTTTTTCTTGAGTTAGAACATAAAGCTTATTGGGCAATTAAAGAACTCAACTATGATTTCAAACTTGTTGATGATAAGAGGTTATTTGATATTAGCTCATTAGATGAATGGAGAACCGAAGCTTATGAAAATGCCAAGTTATTTAAAGAAAAAGTTAAAATATGGCATGATAAAAGAATCCAAAAGCGTGAGTTCAAGGATGGAGATTTATGTTCTTTTGTACAACTCTCATTTCAGATTCTTTGTAGGAAAACTCTTCTCCAAATGGGAATCACCCTATGTTATCGAGGAGGTTCATCGATCTGGAGCTATCAAAATAAATAATGTTGAAGGTACTAACCCGAGGGTTGTTAATGGACAACAAATAAAACATTATATCTCAGGTACGCCCATTAATGTTGAAAGCAATATTATCCAAAATATGACACCGGAGGAACACATAAAAGAGACCTTTCGGAACACTCCAGAATCGTGAAAAAGGGGAGGTACGTGATACAGTAAGTAAACGGACTTCAAAAATCTGCAAAAATATTTTTTGTCTGTTTTGGAATATAACAAAAATTAGGAAAATAAGAAATAAACAGGAAGGCACCCTGGTGGGCATGGCCCAGGTGGGTTGTGCCCACCTCGGGTACCTTATGGACTGCGTTTTTCTTCTGTTTGCTTGTTTCCCAAGATAAAAAATCTTTATATACCCCCCGAACCCATTGACCACCGTATCGCGGAGAAATCTTATGTTTTCTTTTCTTGCTGTTTTCGGTCAGATCTGTTAAGCCAGGCATTATGTCTTCTTCCTCCTCCAACAACGTGGAAGAGTATTCTTGGTTGATGAAGATCGAGCTGAAGAGAGAAGAGCCCGTAGAAGCCATCAAAGGGGACAAGAGCAAGGAGGCTACTGATACGTCCATTTTGCCTCATGCTTTAATATCAATATTTATTGCATTATGGGCTGTTATTACACATTATATCTCAATACTTATGGCTATTCTCTCTTATTTTACAAGGTTTACCATGAAGAGGGGGAATGCCGGCAGCTGGAATTCTGGCTAGAAAAGGAGCAAATATTGGAAACCTATTATGCACAGCTCCAAAAATCCTAAAACTCCACAGAAGTTAGTTTTGGAATTAATAAGAATTATTGAGCGAAGAAAACACCAGAGGGGGCCCACACCCTGGCCAGGAGGGTGGGGGACGCCCCCACCCCTACTAGGCGCGCCCCCTGTCTCATGGGCCCCCTGGTGGCCCTCCGATGCCCATCTTCTACTATATGAAGGCTTTTACCCCGGAAAAAATCAGAGGCAAGCTTACAGGACAAAACTCCACCGCCACGAGGCGGAACCAATCTAGGGCTCCGGCAGAGCTGTTCTGCTGGGGAAACTTCCCTCTAGGAGGGGGAAATCATCACCATCGTCATCACCAACAATCCTCTCATCGGGAGGGGGTCAATCTCCATCAACATCATCACAAGCACCATCTCCTCTCAAAACCCTATTTCATCTCTTGTATCCAATCTTGTATCAAAACCACAAATTGGTACCTGTGTGTTGCTAGTAGTGTTGATTACTCCTTGTAGTTGATGCTAATTGGTTTACTTGGTGGAAGATCATATTTTCAGATCCTTAATGCATATTATTACTCCTCTGATTATTAACATGAATATGCTTTGTGAGTAGTTACGTTTGTTCCCGAGGATATGGGTGAAGTCTTTCTATTAGTAATCATGTGAATTTGGTATTCGTTCGATATTTTGACGAGATGTATGTTGTCTCTCCTCTAGTGGTGTTATGTGAATGTCGACTACATGACACTTCACCATTATTTGGGCCTAGAGGAAGGCATTGGGAAGTAATAAGTAGATGATGGGTTTCTAGAGTGACGGAAGCTTAAACCCTAGTTTATGCTTTGCTTCGTAAGGGGCTGATTTGGATCCATATGTCTAGTGCTGTGGTTAGGTTTACCTTAATACTTATTTTTTAGTTGTGGATGCTTGCAATAGAGGTTAATCATAAGTGGGATGCTTGTCCAAGTAAGGGCAGTACCCAAGCACCGGTCCACCCACATATCAAATTATCAAAGTACCGAATGCGAATCATATGAGCGTGATGAAAACTAGCTTGAGGATAATTCCCATGTGTCCTCGGGAGCGCTTTTCTCATTATAAGAAATTGTCCAGGCTTGTCCTTTGCTACATAAAGGATTGGGCCACCTTGCTGCACTTTATTTACTTTCATTTCTTGTTACTCATTACAATTTATCTTATCACAAAACTATCTGTTACCTACAATTTCAGTGCTTGCAGAGAAAACCTTACTGAAAACCGCTTGTCATATGCTTCCTCTCCTTGTTGGGTTCGACACTCTTACTTATCAAAAGGACTATGATAGATCCCCTATACTTGTGGTTCATCAAGACTCTTTTCTGGCGCCATTGCCGGGGAGTGAAGCGCCTTTGGTGAGTGGAACTTGGTAAGGAAATATTTATATAGTGTGCTGAAATTTTCTGTCACTTGTCACTATGGAAACTAATCCTTTGAGGGGCTTGTTCGGGGTATCTTCACCCCGACCAGAAGATCAAGGAGTTGCTCCTCAATCTACTGAACCTACTGAAAATATTTACTTTGAGATTCCTTTGGGTATGATAGAGAAACTGCTAGCTAATCCTTTTGCAGGAGATGGAACATTGCATCCCTATTTACACCTTATCTTTGTGGATGAAGTTTGTGGATTATTTAAGCTTGCAGGTATTTCCGATGATGTTGTCGAAAGGAAGGTCTTCCCTTTATCTTTGAAGGGAGATGCATTGACATGGTATAGGCTATGTGATGATACGGGATCTTGGAACTATAAACGATTGAAGTTGGAATTTCACTAGAAGTTCTATCCTATGCATCTTGTTCATCGTGATCGTAATTACATATATAATTTCTAGCCTCGCGAAGGAGAAAGCATCGCTCAAGCTTGGGGGAGGCTTAAGTCAATGTTATATTCATGCCCCAATCATGAGCTCTCAAGAGAAATGATTATTTAAAAAATTTATGCTTGGCTTTCTCCCAATGATCGCAACATGCTCGATACTTCCTGTGCTGGTTCTTATATGCTGAAGACTATTGAATTCAAGTGGGATTTATTGGAAAGAATTAAACGCAACTCTGAACATTGGGGTTCCGACGATGGTAAGGAGTCAGGTATAACACCTAAGTTTGATTGTGTTAAATCTTTTTTGGATACCGATGCTTTTCGTGGATTTAGCGCCAAGTATGGACTTGACTCTGAGATAGTAGCTGCTTTTTGTGAATCTTTTGCTGCTCACGTTGATCTCCCTAAGGAGAAGTGGTTTAAATATAATACACCTGTTGAAGTAAAAGTAGTTGCACCTATTACAGTTGAAGAAAAAACTCTCACTTATAGTGATCCTATTATTCCTACTACTTATGTTGAGAAACCTCCTTTTCCTGTTAGGATAAAGGATCATGCTAAAACTCCGACTGTTGTTCGTAAGAGTAATACTAGGACTTATACACTTCCTGAGCAAATCAAAGTTGAACCTAGTATTGCTATGGTTAAAGATCTCTTGGATGATGATTTAGATGGGCATGTTATTTATTTCTGTGGTGAGACTGCTAATATTGTTAGACCAGATGCTAAGATACATATACCTATTGTAGGCATGCATGTTATTTCTGTTAAAATAGGAGGTCATTGTTATCATGGCTTATGTGATATGGGTGCTAGTGCTAGTGCAATACCTTATGACTTATATAAAGAAATTATGCATGATAGTGCACCCGCTGAAATAGAAGATATTGATGTTACCATTAAGCTTGCTAATAGGGACACCACTAAACCAGTTGGGATTGTTAGAGATGTCAAAGTCTTGTGTGGGAAGGTTAAATATCCTGCTGATTTTCTTGTTCTTTGTTCCCCACAAGATGATTTTTGTCCCTTTATTTTTGGTAGACCCTTCTTGAATACTGTTAATGCTAGGATTGATTGCAAAAAGGATATTGTTGAAATTGGCTTAGGGGATTTGTCTCATGAGTTTAATTTTGCTAAGTTTCATAGACAACCCCATGATAAAGAATCACCTAGTAAGGATGAGATTATTGGTCTTGCTTCTATTGCCGTGCCTCCTACAGATCCGTTAGAACAATATTTGCTAGACCATGAAAATGGTATGTTTATGAATGAAAGAAGGGAAATAGATAAAGTGTTCCTTCAACTGGAACCTATTCTGAAACACAACCTACCCGTTGAAATTCTAGGGGATCCCCCTCCACCCAAGGGTGATCCCGTGTTTGAAGTCAAACCATTACCTGATAATCTTAAGTATGCTTATCTTGATGAAAAGAAAATATATCCTGTTATTATTAGTGCTAACCTTTCAGAGAAAGAAGAAGAAAGATTATTGAAAACTCTGAAGAAGCACTGTGCTGCTATCGGATATACTCTGGATGATCTCAAGGGCATTAGTCCCACGCTACGCCAACACAAAATTAAATTGGAGGAAGATGCCAAACCAATTAGAGATCCTCAACGACGATTGAATCCTAAGATGAAAGTGGTAAGAAAGGAGATACTAAAGCTCCTTGAGGCAGGTATAATTTATCCCATTGCTGATAGTAATTGGGTAAGCCCTGTCCATTGTGTTCCTAAAAAGGGAGGTATTACAATCGTTCCTAATGATAAAGATGAATTGATCCCGCAAAGAATTATTACAGGTTATAGGATGGTAATTGATTTCCGTAAATTAAATAAAGCTACTAAGAAAGATCATTACCCTTTACCTTTTATTGATCAAATGCTAGAAAGACTATCCAAACACACACATTTCTGCTTTCTGGATGGTTATTCTGGTTTCTCTCAAATACCTGTGTCAGCGGGGGATCAATCAAAAACTACTTTTACTTGCCCTTTCGGTACTTTTGCTTATAGACGTATGCCTTTTGGTTTATGCAATGCACCTTCTACCTTTCAAAGATGTATGATGGCTATATTCTCTGACTTTTGTGAAAAGATTTGTGAGGTATTCATGGATGATTTCTCCGTTTATGGATCCTCTTTTGATGATTGCTTGAGCAACCTTGATCGAATTTTGCAGAGATGCGAAGACACTAGTCTCGTCTTGAACTGGGAAAAGTGTCACTTTATGGTTAATGAAGGCATTGTCTTGGGGCATAAGATTTCTGAGATAGGTATTGAAGTTGATAAAGCTAAAGTTGATGCTATTGAAAAGATGCCATGTCCCAAGGACATAAAAGGTATAAGAAGTTTCCTTGGTCATGCCGGTTTTTATAGGAGGTTCATTAAGGACTTTTCTAAAATCTTTAGGCCTCTGACTAATTTATTGCAAAAAGATATTCCTTTTTTCTTTGCTGATGATTGTGTAGAAGCATTTGAAATACTTAAGAAAGCTTTGATCACTGCACCTATTGTTCGGCCACCTGATTGGAACTTACCCTTTGAAATTATGTGTGATGCTAGTGATTATGCTATAGGTGTTGTTCTAGGGCAAAGAGTTGATAAGAAATTGAATGTTATCCGATATGCTAGTAAGACTCTTGATACTGCCCAGAGAAATTATGCTACCACTAAGAAAGAATTCTTAGCAGTTGTGTTTGCATGTGATAAGTTTAGACCTTATATTGTTGATTCCAAAGTTACTATTCACATTGATCATGCTGCTATTAAATATCTTATGGAAAAGAAAGATGCTAAGCCTAGACTCATTAGATGGGTTCTCTTACTCCAAGAATTTTATTTGCATATTATTGATATAAAGGGAGCTGAGAACCCCGTTGCAGACAACTTGTCTAGGTTAGAGAATGTTCTTGATGACCCATTGCCTATTGATGATAGCTTTCCTGATGAACAATTAGCGGTCGTTAATGCTTCTCGTACTACTCCTTGGTATGCTGATTATGCTAATGACATTGTTGCTAAATTTATACCACCTAGTTTCACATACCAGCAAAAGAAAAAGTTCTTTTATGATTTAAGACATTACTTCTGGGATGACCCACACCTTAATTTATAAAGAAGGAGCGGATGGTGTTATTAGACGTTGTGTACCTGACCATGAACATGAACAGATCCTACACAAGTGTCACTCAGAATCATACGGAGGACACCACGCTGGAGATAGAACTACACATAAGGTATTGCAATCCGGTTTTTATTGGCCTACTCTCTTCAAAGATGCTCGTAAGTTTGTCTTATCTTGTGATGAATGCCAAAGAATTGGTAATATTAGTAGACGTCAAGAAATGCCTATGAATTATTCTCTAGTTATTGAACCGTTTGATGTTTGGGGCTTTGATTATATGGGACCTTTTCCTGCCTCTAATGGTTACACACATATTTTAGTTGCTGTTGATTATGTTACTAAGTGGGTAGAAGTTATTCCAACTAGTAGTGTTGATCATAACACTTCTATTAAGATGCTTAAAGAAGTTATTTTTCGAGGTTTGGAGTCCCTAGATATCTTATGACTGATGGTGGTTCACATTTTATTCATGGTGCTTTCCGTAAGATGCTTGCTAAGTATGATTTTAAACATAGAATCGTATCTCCTTATCACCCGTAGTCTAGTGGTCAAGTAGAGTTGAGAAATAGAGAGCTCAAATTAATTTTGCAAAAGACTATGAATAGATCTAGAAAGAATTGATCCAAAAAACTTGATGATGCATTATGGGCCTATAGAACTACGTATAAAAATCCTATGGGTATGTCTCCGTATAAGATGGTTTATGGAAAAGCGTGTCACTTACCTCTTGAACTTGAACATAAAGCATATTGGGCTATTAAAGAGCTCAACTATGACTTCAAACTTGCCGGTGAGAAGAGGTTATTTGATATTAGCTCACTTGATGAATGGAGAACCCAAGCCTATGAGAATGCCAAGCTATTCAAAGAAAAAGTCAAACACTGGCATGACAAAAGGATACAAAAGCGTGAGTTTAACGTAGGTGATTATGTGTTATTATTCAACTCTCGTTTAAGATTTTTTGCAAGAAAACTTCTCTCTAAATGGGAAGGTCCTTACGTTATCGATGAGGTCTATCGTTCCGGTGCCATAAAAATCAACAACTTCGAAGGCACAAGTCTGAGGGTGGTGAACGATCAAAGAATCAAACATTATATCTCAGGTAATCCTATCAATGTTGAAACTAATATTGTTGAGACCGTAACCCTGGAGGAATACATAAGGGACACTTTCCAGAATATTTCAGACTCCGAAAAGGAATAGGTATGTGGTACGGTAAGTAAACCGACTCCAAAACAATTCTAATGGCAATTTTTATCCGTTTTGGAATATTTAAGAATTTTGGAACGAAGGAAGTAGTTCGGGAAGGACACGAGGCCTCCACGAGGGTGGAGGGCACGCCCACCCTTCCTGGGCGCGCCCCCTGTCTCTTGGCCACCTCGTGTGCCTACCAGACTCCGTTTTCTTGCACGTTACGTATTTTGGTCGGGAAAATTCATTATATAATCTCCCGAAGGCTTTGAACACCGTATCATGCAAATATCCTCTGTTTTCGTTCCGAGCTGTTTCTGTTATAGATCTAGAGCACCATGATGTTGCCCTCCTTCAACAATGAAGACAAGGATGATTGGCTATTGAGGATAGAGCTGAAAAGACAAGAACCGGAAGAGATCAACAAGGATGAAGGGATCAAGAAGGCCATGGAGGTTCAAGCTCCGGTGGTGAAAGAAGAAGACATCCCTCAACCCTTACCTAACCTCTTTACTCCAAGTAAGATTGAAGATTTCAAGATGATTGAGTTAGCTCGCATACAGAATAAGTATCTCACACAAGAGAATATTTTGTTGAAGGATCATATCGTCGGACTCAAGGGCATTATCCGCAAGTTGGAGGAGATTTTATGCTCGATGTGCGATTATCCACCATCATCATCACCACCTCCATCACCTCCGAGGACACAATCACATGGGTATGGGCACTCCCCTTGGCAACTGCCAAGCTTGGGGGAGGTGCCCCGGTATCGTATCACCATCACACTCCTATCTTTACCCTTTTACTTCATTCGATCCTTTTAGTAGTATCTTGATCTAGTAGATTGAAGCTTTAGTATCAATTAGTTTTGAGTTTTGCTTGGTGATCTATTTATGTAATCGAGTCCATGAGCTATCTATAATAAAGATTAGTGTTGAGTCAAGGGCTTTGCTATCTTGCCATGATCTTGAGAAAGTAGAAAGAATAAAAAGAATAAAAGAGTTCATATTGATCTTATGGATAGTAATGACTTCACACATAAAAAGTATGAGGCATAAAAGTTGTTGAGAGTTGACAAGCATAGTTTTGGTCATTGTTGCAATTAATAGGAAGTAATAAGGAAAGAGAGGTTTTCACATACAAATATACTATCTTGGATATCTTTTATGATTGTGAGCACTCATTAAGTATGACATGCTAAAAGAGTTGATGTTGGACAAGGAAGACAACATAATGGTTTATGTTTTCTCACATCTCAGTTAAAGTATATTGTCATTGATCTTCCCAACATGTTGAGCTTGCCTTTCCCCCTCATGCTAACCAAATTCCTTGCACCAAGTAGAGATACTACTTGTGCTTCCAAATATCCTTAAACCCAGTTTTTGCCATGAAAGTCCACCATACATACCTATGGATTGAGTAAGATCCTTCAAGTAAGTTGTCATGTTGCAGGCAATAAAAACTGCTCTCTAAATATGTATGACTTACTAGTGCAGAGAAAATAAGCTTTATACGATCTTGTTATGGAAGCAATAAAAGCGACGGACTGCATAATAAAGGTCCATATACAAGTGGCAATATAAAGTGACGTTCTTTTGCATTAAGATTTTATGCATCCAAGCCTAAAAGCACATGACAACCTCTGCTTCCCTCTACGAAGGGCCTATCTTTTACTTTATGTTTTTTTTTCTTTATGCTTGAGTCAAGGTGATCTTCACCTTTTCCTTTTTCATTTTATCCTTTGGCAAGCTCCTCGTGTTTGAAAGATCTTGATATATATATATATATATATATATATATATATATATATATATATATATATATATATAT
>NC_041385.1:27270563-27347354 GCF_002162155.2 Triticum dicoccoides
ATATATCCAATTGGATGTAAGTTAGCATGAATTATTATTGTTGACATCACCCAAAGGTGAATACGTTGGGAGGCAACACAATACGCCCCTATCGTTCTCAGTGTCCGGTTGAAACTCCATAACCACAAGTACTGCGTGAGTGTTAGCAATTGTAGAAGACTATATGATAGTTGAGTATGTGGACTTGCTGAAAAGCTCTATTCTTGACTCTTTCTGATGTTATGATAAATTGCAATTGCTTCAATGAGATTATAGTTTGTTAGTTCCCAATGAAGTTTTTGAACCACACTTGACATTGTGAATTGATTGTTACTTGAGCATAAGAAATCATATGACAAAATCTATATATGTTGCTGTTATAAGAATGATCATGATGCCCTTATGTCCGTATTTTATTTTTATCGACACCTCTATCTCTAAACATATGGACATATTTTTCGATATCGGCTTCCGCTTGAGGACAAGCGAGGTCTAAGCTTGGGGGAGTTGATACGTCCATTTTGCATCATGCTTTTATATCAATATTTCTTGCATTATGGGTTGTTATTACACATTATATCTCAATACTTATGGCTATTCTCTCTTATTTTACAAGGTTTACCATGAAGAGGGGGAATGCCGGCAGTTGGAATTCTTGCTGGAAAAGGAGCAAATATTGGAAACCTATTTGCACAGCTCCAAAAATCCTGAAACTCCACGGAAGTCAGTTTTGGAATTAATAAGAATTATTGAGCGAAGAAAACACCAGAGGGGACCCACACCTTGGCCGGGGTGGGGGGGGGGCGCCCACCCCTACTGGGCGCGCCCCCTGTCTCCTGGCCCCCTAGTGGCCCTCCGGTGCCCATCTTCTGCTATATGAAGGCTTTTACCCTGGAAAAAATCAGAGGCAAGCTTACGGGACAATACTCCGCCGCCACGAGGCGGAACCTTGGTGGAACCAATATAGGGCTCCGGCAGACCTGTTATGCCGGGGAAACTTCCCTCCGGGAGGGGGAAATCATCACCATCGTCATCACCAACGATCCTCTCATCGGGAGGGGGGAAATCTCCATCAACATCTTCACCAGCACCATCTCCTCTCAAAACCCTAGTTCATCTCTTGTATCCAATCTTGTATCAAAACCACAAATTGGTACCTGTGGGTTGCTAGTAGTGTTGATTACTCCTTGTAGTTGATGCTAATTGGTTTACTTGGTGGAAGATCATATGTTCAGATCCTTAATGCATATTATTACTCCTCTGATTATGAACATGAATATGCTTTGTGAGTAGTTACGTTTGTTCCTGAGGACATGGGTGAAGTCTTGCTATCAGTAATCATGTGAATTTGGTATTCGTTCGATATTTTGATGAGATGTATGTTGTCTCTCCTCTAGTGGTGTTATGTGAACGTCGACTACATGACACTTCACCATTATTTGGGCCTAAAGGAAGGCATTGGGAAGTAATAAGTAGATGATGGGTTGCTAGAGTGACAGAAGCTTAAACCCTGGTTTATGCGTTGCTTCGTAAAGGGCTGATTTGGATCCATATGTCTAATGTTGTGGTTAGGTTTACCTTAATAATTCTTTTGTAGTTGCGGATGCTTGCAATAGGGGTTAATCATAAGTGGGATGCTTGTCCAAGTAAGGGCAGTACCCAAGCACCGGTCCACCCACATATCAAATTATCATAGTACCGAACGCGAATCATATGAGCGTGATGAAAACTAGCTTGACGATAATTCCCATGTGTCCTCGGGAGCGCTTTTCTCATTATAAGAAATTGTCCAGGCTTGTCCTTTGCTACAAAAAGGATTGGGCCACCTTGCTGCACTTTATTTACTTTCATTGCTTGTTACCCGTTACAATTTATCTTATCACAAAACTATCTGTTACCTACAATTTGAGTGCTTGCAGAGAAAACTGAAGGAAATATGTCCTAGAGGCAATAATGAAGCTATTATTTATTTCCTTATATCATTATGAATGTTTATTTTTCATGCTAGAATTGTATTAACCGGTACAATAATACATGTGTGAATACATAGACAAACATAGTGTCACTAGTATGCCTCTACTTGACTAGCTCGTTGATCAAAGATGGTTATGTTTCCTGACCATAGACATGAGTTGTCATTTGATTAACGAGATCACATCATTAGGAGAATGATGTGATTGACTTGACCCATTCCGTTAGCTTAGCACTTGATCGTTTAGTATGTTGCTATTGCTTTCTTCTTCATGACTTATACATGTTCGTACAACTATGAGATTATGCAACTCCCGTTTACTGAAGGAACACTTTGTGTGCTACCAAACGTCACAACATAACTGGGTGATTATAAAGGAGCTCTACAGGTCTCTCCAAAGGTACATGTTGAGTTGGCGTATTTCGAGATTAGGTTTTGTCACTCCGATTGTCGGGGAGGTATTTCTGGGCTCTCTCGGTAATGAACATCACAATAAGCCATGCAAGCAATGTAGCTAATGAGTTAGTTATGGGATGATGCATTACATAACGAGTAAAAAAACTTGTCGGTAACGAGATTGAACTAGGTATTGAGATACCGACGATCGAATCTTGGGCAGGTTACATACCGATGACAAAGGGAACAACGTATGTTGTTATGTGTTGTCGGTGTCAAAACCGGTGGATCTCGGGTAGGGGTCCCGAACTGTGCGTCTAGGCGGATGGTAACATGAGACAAGGGACAGATTTACCCAGGTTCGGGGCCTCTTGATGGAGGTAAAACCCTACGTCCTGCTTGATTAATACTGATGATGTGGGTATTACAAGAGTAGATCTACCACGAGATCAAGGAGGCTAAACCCTAGAAGCTAGCCTATGGTATGATTGTTGTTCTATATCTCTATCTACTAGCCTGGCCTCGGTTTATATAATGCACCAGAGGCCTAGGATAACAAGAGTCCTAGCCGAATACGCCGGTGGGGGAGGAGTCCTTGTCTTGATTGCCAAGTCTTGTGGAATCTTCCTTGTATGCGGCAACTGTCCGGACTGGCCCATGAGTATACGGCCATGGGGATCCTCAGCCCAATCCACCTGATCGGGAGACGACGTGGTGAGTACCCCCTAGTCCAGGACACCGTCAGTAGCCCCCTGAACCGGTCTTCAAGTTGGGGACGCTCCTCGATTTTTCCGAACTGTTCTTCATCTTCGGTCGTCGGTCTTGAAAACTGGTTCAACAAATCTTCTCATCTTCGATCTTGAGGATCGCCGAAATGCATTTGACAAGTTTATACGTCGGGTATCCGAGGAGCCCCTTTAAGTTTCCGGCCTTTATCAATGCCTTGTTATTTTTATGCCACACCTCGGGTTTGAAGTTGTTCCCGGGCGGCAACGTCCTCTTGGGTCCGAGCTCCAACGCCGGACTGCATACGGGGTATCTTTTGTAGCCGAGCACCAATGCCGGACTGCTTCCCAGCTTTAACGCCGGACTATGTATCCGAGCTCCAACGCCGGACTGTATCCGAGGTGTCGTAAATCACCTTGGTCCAAAAAAGTTTGAAGGAGTTTAGCCGAGCTTAATGCCAGAAATGCCCTCTATGGAGCCAGCCACTAGCGCCCGAGTTTTATGCCGGACTGCTTCCGAGGTGGTTCAGCACCTCGGTCATGGGATGATTTTTGGTAAATATTTTTTATTGATGCAATTTATTCTCTGACGAGATACATAACCAGTAGCCCTCAAGGTGGGTATCGGTCTAAAACCCGAGATGCCCATGAAGGATGACATAAGACCGCTGATCCCCGTAGCTGCTGAGACTCAAGTTGATTTGCAAAATCGGTCTGAGGACCAAGTCCTAGCTCGGCAGAATACTTCGGGATACAAAAAGCAGCGTGCTCAGTCCTCAAGACTCAGGTTGGGTGCGGCCGACCAACCTGAGGATCAAAAACTCCTCGGAAACTGTATTGCACTTAAAATTTGCTGCATAGAACAGGCAATGCAGTAGCCCCGGAGACACTGGTCGGGTGGCAACACCAGATCAGGGGATCGATGTGCCCCTTTAATATTTGTAAATAATAAGCCTGAAGGCCAGTAGCCCCCGAGCCTTAATGCGGGCACGGGAGGCCGAATTAAGGATCGATATCCATAGTAAAATCACAAATTGTGTGTAATGACTCTATGTATGCAAGTACTTTACGTCATTAATGCTCGGATCCACATTGTACAAAACTTTGTTGACCGACCATCGGCTTCCACCTCCTCGGCCAATAGCCGAGGAGTGTTTGTCCTACTTTATAAAGCCTTTATGAGGGCAAAGATTTACAACAAACAAAGCAATCTGGCCATACGGTTTTATAAACAAAGGTACGCGGAGAGACATGTTATATTACTGTTTAACAGAAGAAATGTCTTCCAAAGAAAATAGTCCCGCTATTGGTTCCTTTCTTTGGGTTGTCATGCTAAGCATGATCATGAAACCTCAGCTCCAATGTAAGAGAAAAATATCAAGGATTTAGTTTGGGAGGCCAGTTAATAGCCCCCGGTAGTGTTCGGCGACAGTCGAGGTCAAGCCGAAAACACTTCGGCCAATGTTATGAATGGCCCATCATTTAATATAGTCATCGGATCGCTGACCAGTTTACACCTATTGTGACAGTCAGTTTTCGGCTTTCTCCACTGAGGTGCTTGACCATGCGAGCTGGAAGCACAATCGCAGTGGTTCTCCCTTTGCACACCTAGCCGAACAAAGCGAAATGTAGGAGGCAAGCGCAGGAGCCGGGCAACCCAACTAATGACCGAAGACACAATTCGAAATTGATGCATATATAGCAATATCCGAGAATGTTTTTGCCGAATCTGTAAAGGTGTCCGGCGTTGCACTGCGAGACTTGTGCATAAAACACACAAATAGTTTAAAAGTGCCATGGGCTCAAAAAGCCAAAAAACTTATTCAAAAGGTTAATGTCCGAACTAGATCAAGTGTTCGGTGCCAATACGAAAATTGGACTTTAGAAAAAAAAGCTTCTACCGTGCTTTAACATGACACGTCCTATCTCAAAACTTCAAGCGGGTCAGCCTACGGCTTCAAACTCCTATCCCGAAGGCGGAGTGCTTCTTACTAGGCCAGTTTAGCAAACTAAACTCTAGCGGCTTTGAGAGAGAAATTAGGCTCCCCGGCTAGTGACCGCACACTTGTGTCGAAAAAAGGAGTGATAAATAATAATAAAAACTTTGCAACGACTAAGAAGAAAAACACTTAGCATAAAGCGGCTCGTATAAATTGAAGAGCCCCCAAGTGACTTGGGTAAAAGAACGATTGCATGTACCAAAGTACTTATATCATATCTATGTTCAACCGAACTTTAAACGCGTCTTAACCGACCGTCGGCTTCTCCCTCTTCGGTCAAGGACCGAAAAGTGTAATGTACTCCATCTGTCGAGAATATCGACGGTGTTTCCAATAACCAGGCAATCAGGCCATAAGGCTGTAACAGACAAAGCGCGCTCAGAGAACTTATGCTATATTATTGCGAAGTGTAAGAAGCATCTTCGAAGAAAATAGTACCCCCACCGATACCTTTCTTCGGTGCTCATTGTTATTATGAGACTTGTGCAATAGATTTTTTGTACTCATGAGTTCTGTTGTGTGCCGACCATGATTGAAAACAATAAGAGCGCTAGCTTTTGGCTTCACCCAGTCTGAGGTCCGGCTCGGTTGACCCGATCGTGACAATCGCAGAGGTGCTCCCTTTACTCCCTAGCCGAACAATCGGGAACGTAGGGGTAAGCACAGGAGCCAGGCAACCCAGCTTGCAAATCGCTTAAGTCAATATGGTGCATATTGTGGCGTAATACACGAACAAGGAATGAAGCCGTACAAGTATAATCATATGCAAGAGGAAAAAGCTTCATGAAGGAAGCCCCCAAGTGAACGGGGTATTTGAATTTGCGCGTCACAAACAAAGTTTGGACAAGGAAATTTTTACAAGCAACTTTTTTCCGAAAAAGTATAATGCTTGGTCAAGGCGAACACAAGTTAAAAATTTAAAACTTTGAGCATGAAGGCAACTTAGCTGGTTAATGTGTTCAGTATTGATGACGCGGTCCGAGCTTGATGCGGGACAAGGTTCCATCCCCAAAGCCGGTCCCAAGGTGGCGGAGCAAAGAGCTCGGCACTCCGAAGTGGTGACATAGCACGGTCAATGCAGGAGGACAGGGTGATGCCGAAGTCCCCGGCATGGGGTAATGAAGTGTTGACGAAGCCCCCCGTCCAGCCGAGGTGACGCCAAAGGATATAGTCCGGCTGGATCATTTTCCTGTGCACAAAAATAGTGCAAAACGGAGATAATAGTAATAATAATAAAAATAAAAACATTCATTGCATGCCAAATAATTTATGCAAAGTGAGTAATAAAAGAAATATGGCCTGGCGCCGAAGTCAATGTCGATGCAGGGAGGCGGCGTGATGCGGTAAAGGCATGGCAAGGCCTGAATTCACAAGTCGGTTTGAGTTCCAGATGCAGCGTTCGCCAGACTATTTACGGAAACTATCGCTTGATGGGCGATAAAGCAACGGCATGGCGATGCTGGCAAAGGTTGGCTCGCCGAGGCAAAGCCCTCGGTCCAGCTAACGTGACGGAGCTGGTCGGCTAGCGACACCGAAGTCTCCGGAGTAGGTTGATGAAGAGATGATGAAGCCCCCGGTTCACCTAGCGTGATGAAGCCTTGGTGTCAGCCGATGAGTCAAAGTAGGTCGACGTGATGGACAACAGCTTGAAAAAGCAACAGTGCGGCCCTGCCGATGCAGGTCGTGATGTGGTCGATGCCGGCTTGATGAAGTGACTGTGCGGTGATGCAGGTGTGCCCGCTCCGTGTAATCCGTGGGACGGCGATGTTGGTGATGATTTATCCTTCGCGATGCCGAACTATTGTTTGGCTGGCCGAGATGATGATCCGAAGAAATTTATCTCGGCTCAACAAAGCGACGACGTGTCTAACGCAGGTCGGCCGCTGTGGAGTGATGTTGTCGGGCTGGTTTGACACCGGCGCGACGGTGAAGTTTGTATTGCAAGAATACTTTTAATACTACTGGGATGTGTTTGAGAATAAAACAGAACACCCCATACGAAAACTTCCTTCAAAAAGGATGTCCGAGATCCCGTTCATAAAGAAGATGAATTCGGGTCGGATTCGTTCTCGCGCAGAAAACAGATCCAAAAAGTGATGCACTAATCGGAAGTTTCCCGAAGTTTGGACGGTCGGATCGAGCTGAAGTTTTGACAGGTGGTAGATATGGGAATTCCGCAGCAAATCAACGGTTGGATCCTCCAAAGGACATCCGAGCTAGATGCTGGATACCACGCCCTAAACTCGTCCGGATTCTCGTCCAGATTCAACAGGGCTCCGGTATACCGGAGATTGCCGGAGATTCCTCCATCGGAACTCGACGAAATTTTTGCAGGGCTGTTGTAGACGTAATTCCGCACTATTCCACCGAAGCAATCGTCAAACCAATGCTCGAGGAGGTGGTGACGGCGGATACAAGTTCGTTGTCCAGAAAAACAGCAAGGTCGACCGAGGGCAATGTTGACGTTGAGCCCCAGGGCTCCCTGGATGATTCTTCCATGATCTTGATAGAGATCGGAGCTGATGTTGATGAAGGCCCTCATCGGAACATGACGATCGGAGGTCTGGCGCAGTCCTTGGTCGAACCAAGGTGACCATTCGAGCTGGTGACGAAGATGCCGAAGTCGCAGTTGATCTGTAAGCGAGCCATCGACCTTTTGCCGAACACACAGCGGAACTCTCAATGAAAGCACCAATGTCGGTGTCAAAACCGGCGGATCTCGGGTAGGGAGTCCTGAACTATGCGTCTAGGCGGATGGTAACAGGAGACAAGAGACAATTTTACCCAGGTTCGGGCCCTCTTGATGAAGGTAAAACCCTACGTCCTGCTTGATTAATATTGATGATGTGGGTATTACAAGAGTAGATCTACCACGAGATCAAGGAGGCTAAACCCTAGAAGCTAGCCTATGGTATGATTGTTGTTCTATATCTCTATCGACTAGCCTGGCCTCGGTTTATATAATGCACCATAGGCCTAGGATAACAAGAGTCCTAGCCGAATACGCTGGTGGGGAGGAGTCCTTGTCTTGATTGCCAAGTCTTGTGGAATCTTCCTTGTATGCCGCAACTGTCCGGACTGGCCCATGAGTATACGGCCATGGGGATCCTCGGCCCAATCCACCTGACCGGGAGACGACGTGGTGAGTACCCCCTAGTCCAGGACACCGTCATGCGTTTTGACCATTAAACATCTTCATACGGTATGTAGGAGCGAATTTGAGCATCCAGGTTCCGCTATTGGTTATTGACCAGAAACGTGTCTCGGTCATGTCTACATAGTTCTCGAACCCGTAGGGTCCGCACGCTTAAAGTTTCAATGACGGTTATATTATGAGTTTATGAGTTTTGATGTACCGAAGATTGTTCAGAGTCCCGGATATGATCACGGACATGACGAGGAGTCTCAAAATGGTCGAGACATGAAGATTGATATATTGGCAGCCTATATTTGGATATCGGAAGTGTTCCGGGTGAAATTGGGATTTTACCGGAGTACCGAGGGGTTACTGGAACCCCCCGGGGGCTTAATGGACCATAGTGGGCCTTAGTGGAGAAGAGGAGAGGAGGCCAGGGCAGGGCCGCGCACCCCTCCCCCCTAGTCTGAATAGGACAAGGAGAGGGGGGGGCGGCGCCCCCCCTTTCCTTTCGCTCTCTCCCTCCTCTTTTCCCCCTTCTCCTAATCCAACAAGGAAGGGAGGGAGTCCTACTCCCGGTGGGAGTACGACTCCTCCTGGCGCACCTCCTCCTGGCCGGCCGCACCTCCCCCCTTGCTCCTTTATATACGGGGGTAGGGGGGCACCCTAGACATAACAACAACAAATCATTGATCTCTTAGCGGTGTACGGTGCCCCCCTCCACCATAGTCCTCCTCGATAATATTGTAGCGGTGCTTAGGCGAAGCACCGTGACGGTAGAACATCATCATCGTCACCACGCCGTCGTGCTTACGGAACTCTCCCTCGACACTCGGCTAGATCGGAGTTCGAGGGACGTCATCGAGCTGAACGTGTGCTAGAACTCGGAGGTTCCGCGCTTTCTGTGCTTGATCGGTCGGGCCGTGAAGACGTATGACTACATCAACCGCGTTGTTCTAACGCTTCCGCTTTCGGTCTACGAGGGTATGTGGACAACACTCTCCCCTCTCGTTGCTATGCACCACCATGATCTTGCATGTGCGTAGGATTTTCTTTTTTAAATTACTACGTTCCCCAGCAGTGGCATCCGAGCCTGGTTTTATGCATAGATTTTATATGCACGAGTAGAACACAAGTGAGTTGTGGGCGATACAAGTCATACTGCTTACCAGCATGTCATACTTTGGTTCAGCGGTATTGTTGGATGAAGCGGCCTGGACCGACGTTACGCATACGCTTACGCGAGACTGGTTCTACCGACATGCTTTGCACACAGTTGGCTGGTGGGTGTCAGTTTCTCCAACTTTAGTTGAACCGAGTGTGGCTATGCCCGGTCCTTGAGAAGGTTAAAACCGCACTAACTTGACAAACTATCATTGTGGTTTTGATGCGTAGGTAAGAACGGTTCTTGCTCATCCCGTAGCAGCCACGTAAAACTTGCAACAACAAAGTAGAGGACATCTAACTTGTTTTTGCAGGGCATATTGTGATGTGATATGGTCAAGGCGTGGTGCTATATTTTATTGTATGAGATGATCATGTTTTGTAACCGAGTTATCGGCAACTGGCAGGAGCCATATGGTTGTAGCTTTATTGTATGCAATGCAATCGCCCTGTAATTGCTTTACTTTATCACTAAGCGGTAGCGATAGTCGTAGAAGGAATAGTTGGCGAGACGACAACGATGCTACGATGGAGATCAAGGTGTCGCGCCGGTGACGATGGTGATCATGACGGTGCTTCGAAGATGGAGATCACAAGCACAAGATGATGATGGCCATATCGTATCACTTATATTGATTGCATGTGATGTTTATCCTTTATGCATCTTATTTTGCTTTGATTGACGGTAGCATTATAAGATGATCTCTCACTAAATTTCAAGGTAAAAGTGTTCTCCCTGAGTATGCACCGTTGCGAAAGTTCTTCGTGCTGAGACACGACGTGATGATCGGGTGTGATAGGCTCTACGTTCGAATACAACGGGTGCAAAATAGTTGCACACGCGGAATACTCAGGTTAAACTTGACAAGCCTAGCATATATAGATATGGCCTCAGAACACTGAGACCGAAAGGTCGAGCATGAATCATATAGTAGATATGATCAACATAGTGATGTTCACCATTGAAAACTACTCCATCTCACGTGATGATCAGACATGGTTTAGTTGATTTGGATCACGTGATCACTTAGATGATTAGAGGGATGTCTATCTAAGTGGGAGTTCTTAAGTAATATGATTAATTGAACTTAAATTTATCATGAACTCAGTACCTGATAGTATTTTTGCTTGTCTATGTTTGTTGTAGATAGATGGCTCGTGTTGTTGTTCTGTTGAATTTTAATGCATTCCTTGAGAAAGCTAAGTTGAAAGATGATGGTAGCAATTACACGGACTGGGTCCGTAACCTAAGGATTATCCTCATTGCTGCATAGAAGAATTATGTCCTGGAAGCACCGCTGGGTGCCAGGCCTGCTGCAGATGCAACTGACGATGTTAAGAACGTATGGCAGAGCAAAGCTGATGACTACTCGATAGTTCAGTGTGCCATGCTTTACGGATTAGAACCGGGACTTCAACGATGTTTTGAACGTCATGGAGCATATGAGATGTTCCAGGAGTTGAAGTTAATATTTCAAGCAAATGCCCGGATTGAGAGATATGAAGTCTCCAATAAGTTCTATAGCTGCAAGATGGAAGAGAATAGTTCTGTCAGTGAACATATACTCAAAATGTCTGGGCATAATAATCACTTGATTCAACTGGGAGTTAATCTTCCTGATGATAATGTTATTGACAGTATTCTTCAATCACTGCCACCAAGCTACAAGAGCTTCGTGATGAACTATAATATGCAAGGGATGGACAAGACTATTCCCGAGCTCTTCATAATGCTAAAAGCTGCGGAGGTAGAAATCAAAAAGGAGCATCAAGTGTTGATGGTTAATAAGACCACCAGTTTCAAGAAAAAGGGTAAAGGGAAGAGGAAGGGGAACTTCAAGAAGAACGGCAAACAAGTTGCTGCTCAAGAGAAGAAACCCAAATCTGGACCTAAGCCTCAGACTGAGTGCTTCTACTGCAAGCAGACTAGTCACTGGAAGCGGAACTGCCCCAAGTATTTGGCAGATAAGAAGGATGGCAAGGTGAACAAAGGTATATGTGATATACATGTTATTGATGTGTACCTTACTAATGCTCGCAGTAGCACCTGGGTATTTAATATTGGTTCTGTTGCTAATATTTGCAACTCGAAACAGGGACTATGGATTAAGCGAAGATTGGCTAAGGACGAGGTGACGTTGCGCGTGGGAAATGGTTCCAAAGTCGATGTGATCGCGGTCAGCATGCTACCTCTACATCTACCTTCGGGATTAGTTTTAGACCTGAATAATTGTTATTTGGTGCCAGTGTTGAGCATGAACATTATATCTGGATCTTGTTTGATGCGAGACGGTTATCCATTTAAATCAGAGAATAATGGTTGTTCTATTTATATGAGTAATATCTTTTATGGTCATGCACCCTTGAAGAGTGGTCTATTTTTATTAAATCTCGATAGTAGTGATACACATATTCATAATGTTGAAACCAAAAGATGCAGAGTTGATAATGATAGTGCAACTTATTTGTGGCACTGCCGTTTGGGTCATATTGGTGTAAAGCGCATGAAGAAACTCCATATTGATGGACTTCTGGAATCACTTGATTATGAATCACTTGGTACTTGCGAACCGTGCCTCATGGGCAAGATGACTAAAACGCCGTTCTCCGGAACTATGGAGCGAGCAACAGATTTGTTGGAAATCATACATACTGATGTATGTGGTCCAATGAACATTGAGGCTCGCGGCGGGTATCGTTATTTTCTCACCTTCACAGATGATTTAAGCAGATATGGGTATATCTACTTAATGAAATATAAATCTGAAACATTTGAAAAGTTCAAAGAATTTCAGAGTGAAGTGGAAAATCATCGTAACAAGAAAATAAAGTTTCTATGAAATGATCGTTGTCGGTGTCAAAACTGGCGGATCTCGGGTAGGGGGTCCCGAACTGTGCGTCTAGGCGGATGGTAACAGGAGACAAGGGACATGATGTTTTACCCAGGTTCGGGCCCTCTTGATGGAGGTAAAACCCTACGTCCTGCTTGATTGATATTGATGATGTGGGTATTACAAGAGTAGATCTACCACGAGATCAAGGAGGCTAAACCCTAGAAGCTAGCCTATGGTATGATTGTTGTTATTGTTATTATGTCCTACGGACTAAAACCATCCGGTTTATATAGACACCGGAGAGGGCTAGGGTTACACAGACTCGGTAACAATGGTAGGAGATCTACATATCCGTATCGCCAAGCTTGCCTTCCACGCCAAGGAAAGTCCCATCCGGACACAGGACGAAGTCTTCAATCTTGTATCTTCATAGTCTTGGAGTCCGGCCGATGATGATAGTTCGGCTATCCGGACACCCCCTAGTCCAGGACTCCCTCAGTAGCCCCTGAACCAGGCTTCAATGACGATGAGTCCGGCGCGCATATTGTCTTCGACATTGCAAGGCGGGTTCCTCCTCCGAATAATTTGTAGAAGATTGTGAACACTAGGATAGTGTCCGGCTCTATAAAATAAATTCCACATTCCACCGTAGAGACAATAATATTAACACAAGTTCAATCTGCTGACGTATTTCGTGGCGTGACATCACACCATAACCAAGCCTTTACTTGAATCGTTTTTATCATACCACCTCAGCGTGTTTAGCGAAGCGGTTTCCTTGGCACGTCTTGTTGAAGCAGAGACCGTGTTCCCCTTATTCCGGGATTCTCATCAATACGGACGTGGGTAACCCAACCGCGCCATTGATTGTGGCGCTTGGAAAAAAAGCGAGTTTTATCAGGCCGGTGGGGACGCATAGTTTCCTCCGCCCATATATAAGGGGATAAGGATCCGCCTTTTTACCTACGCCTTCTTCCTCCTTTGCTTATCCATCTCCGCGCACTCGAGCTCCAGCGCCCAAGTTCACACATCTCACCTCAACCTCCTCCAACTATGTCCGGAGCGGGAGGCAAGTGGCTGGCCTCCTCCGTTACGGAGGGGCACATCAAGAAGCTGCGCAGCACCGGATATCTGTCCAGCGACATCGCGCACCAGCTCCCTGACGAGGGGCAGCCCATCCCCACCCCCAGGCCCCATAAGAGGGTAGTATTCATTCCCCATTTCCTCCACGGACTGGGCTTACCACTCCACCCCTTTGTCCGGGGGCTCATGTTCTACTACGGCCTGGATTTCCATGATCTGGCCCCAAATTTCATCCTCAACATCTCGGCGTTTATCGTCGTGTGCGAGGCCTTCATCTGCATCCAGCCCCACTTCGGCTTGTGGCTCAAGACCTTCAATGTCAAGCCGAAGGTTGTAAAGGGCCGCCAAGCGGAATGCGGAGGCGCCATGGTGGGTAAGATACCCAACGTTACTTGGCTCGAGGGCGCCTTCGTGGAAACCATCAAGGGGTGGCAATCGGGGTGGTTCTACATCACCGAGCCGCGTGACCCTAAATGGGCAGTGGCCCCCGAATTCAGATCTGGCATCCCCACACGGCTCACCTCTTGCAAAGAGAGCGGCCTAACTTGGGGCGATTCGGAGGAGCTGACCGGACTCCAAGCCTGCATCCAAAAGCTGGTGAACAAGAAGCTCAAGCCCATCAACGTAGTCCAGGTCATGCTCATCCGCCGGATTCTCCCGTGCCAACAACGGGCCTTCAAGTTGTGGGAGTTCGATCCGGCCCAGCACCAATCCTTGAGCGGGCTCTTCGACACAAGGTACGAAGATGCCTGGAAGGTGCTGTTCAAGGGTGCCGAGGCTCCCGCATCCGCTACCGAAGACCGCGGATTCCGCTCGTAGCGCCAGGCTAGCGAGGTAAGCGATTCTACCCCTTACGGGACACTTGTTTTTCATAGTTTGACTCTATGCGGGATCTAAACTCCCTCTCCTTTGACAAGACTGGCTGAAGAAGGCCGAGCAGACTAACTGTCCGGCTCCTTTGCCAGAAGACCCAACGGACGCCCGTTTAACGGGGCTACTGGTTCCGGCACCTCATGTGGTGCCGGAGAAGAAGGCCAAGAAGGAGGCCACGGGCACTCGAAAGAGTTCCCGTTATCAGGTGTCTGATGACTCTGAGGCGGACTCCTCCCCCGAGGACGAGGAGGAGAAGAAGAAGGCCTCTTCCCCAGCGGGGGGAGGGAAGAAAAGGAGGGCCTCCCCAACGAGGGAGGCCGAAGGGTCCAAGAAGGGAAGAACTCTTCCCCCGGACTGTTCCGCCAACGCCGGTGACGACGACGAGGATTGGCCTCCAAGGGCCAAGCCCCTGGCGAGATCGAAAGTATCCGGACTCCCGAATGACTTCATGATTTTTTATTTTTG
Organism: Triticum dicoccoides; assembly: GCF_002162155.2. Classification (NCBI taxonomy): domain Eukaryota; kingdom Viridiplantae; phylum Streptophyta; class Magnoliopsida; order Poales; family Poaceae; genus Triticum; species Triticum dicoccoides. The sequence goes on from NC_041385.1 coordinate 27,285,191, forward strand.
CCACATGGTGTCTTTCTAATGCCGCATACAACCCTACAGTCCGCCCAAGGACGATCTTCCCGCTTCGTCGAGCGGGTCCTTGGGCTCGTCGGATGTGAACAGTACTTCACTTCCAACCGCCTCCTCTCCCCGTGACGCTGACGACGCCAAGGTGGGATCCCAGAGAGGGACCCACCTGGAGGAGGAGGACCCGGAGGTGCCACAGGGCAACCTCCCGGACTTCGTGCTGGACTCGGCACCGGAACCTGCAGTGGTTCCGTTGTCCGGCGGGCGGCCCCTTCGTAAGAATGGCAAGACCGTGGCACCGGCGGCCTCCGTCCAAGGCGCCGGATAACTTGCTGGAGGCGCTCAACAGCGCTTCCATCAAGGAGGAACACCACACTGTCATGAGTGCGGTGATTCAGAAGGTCCAACTCGCTAAAAGCGGGCTGACCGAAGCCTGCAGCAGCCTTCTATCAGGCTTTGAGGTAAGAATATTAATATATGTAAAATAGTACCGCATAGACAGTAGCCCCGGATGCTTTGTTCGGTGTTCGGAAAGAAAAGCCGGACTGAGGATCTAAAAAGATATACGCAGGAGTCTTAATAAATATGTCAATATGGGATTGCAGGCTGCGCTGCTGACCTCTGCCGCACTGACTGCGGAGGTCAATGCTTTGAAGCAAAGCCTCGAGCGGTCCGAGAACGAGCTCGGCCGTGCCAAGAAGCAGCTCGAGGACAAGGAAGGTGAGTAACACCTTATTAAAGTTGCACCTTACAAAAAAGGATTTGGTTGCAATATAAATGACAAGGATAACATGGGTACTTCAGGGGCCACGAACGAGGTGGCGACCTTGAAGGAGGCGGTGTCCGCGGCCGAACGTAATGCGGCCGTGGAGCGTGCTGGGCGAGCGAAGCATGAGGCGCGGGTGGCGGAGGTACAGCAAGAGCTCCAGGCTCTCATGGAAAAGCATGAGGGTTTGGAGCGTGACTCGAAGACTCGAGAGTCCGAGCTTGCATGGGCTCTTGAGAATGCCAAAGCCGCTAAAGCCGAAGCCCACAAGGCCCTTCAGGAGATCGAGGCGTTGAAGAAAATAGCGGCGGGTAAGGCATTTTTCATGCAAAGCAAGCATGTGAATGTGAATTACCTGTTACTTACCCGAATTCGGAGCTCTCCAGGAGCGTTCGCAGATCTACCCCGCAGCGTGTCCGATGCTGCCGCTTTATACAGGGCCGAGGAGGGGAGCTGGACGGAGAAGGTCTTTTGGTCTCAGTATGCTGAGGCCGGACATCCGGTGCCCCTTAGCGACCAGCTGAAGCAGCTGGTCGAGTTCCACAAGGTGGCCGAACAGGCCATGAAGGGCCTCATAGTTCGGCTTTGGCCCGATGAGGCCATGCCTGGGAGCTACTTTGGCCTGGTGCGGCGGCTGGTGGATGCTTGTCCATGGGTTGAGGTCATCAAGCGATCCGCCTGTATTGAAGGTGCCCGTCGGACCCTTGCCCGTGCTAAGGTGCACTGGGGCAAGATGGATGCTGAGAAACTTGTGACGGACGCGCCACCGCCGGGCAAGGAGTATCGCACACCCGAGATGTATTACAAGAGTGTCCTGAAGGGTGCCCGCACTATTGCGGGTGAGTGCTCCAATAATGTAATATTTGAGTAGACTCGTATTTTCTTATCCTGTGCGCTGAAAACTTTGTTCATATGCGCTAAGCAACGCTTGTTGATTTAAAATATTACTTTCTGTGCGGCTGTTTATCAAATCTGGGAGATGGCAAGTCGTCGGCTTCAGCCCCCATGCCGCGAGTGCTGGGGTGTTCGGGATAAATTTGAGCACTCTTGTTCCCATATTTGGGTCCATCTAGGAAGGCGCTCAACACAACGAACTAGGCAACCGGACTTATAATACTTGAACACTCTCACTTAGCCATAGAATTCTATAATTTTAAATTTCGGCGAAGCCCCTAGTGATCGGAAGGCCGAGTTTGGGGCGCTATACACGCCTGGGCCGGGCAAAGCCGGTTCCTCGCTCTAAGCGGCATGAGTCTTTAGGGACTCGAAAAAACCTCTCGAACAACGACCGGCTCTCACCTCATCATGTCGGTCAGTTTTAGCTTTCTCCACTGAGGCGCTCGCCCAGCTCAACCGGGGCGCAATCGCAGTGGTTCTCCCATTGCTACCTTAGCCGATAGAACGGAACGTAAGGTACCAAAACATGGGAGCCGGGCAAACCCAACTATTGACCCAAGACATGATTCGGAGCCGATGCATATAATGCTATAAGTTCGGGTGCCTCACTTGTGAAAGTGTTCGGACTTATCACACCATAATGTGGGGAACTTAAGCCCCTGGTGTATTTAGCCGTACCAAAGTGTACGGATGCGGCATGTCATAAATGAACATATGTATAAGAAAAAAATGCAATTAAAAGCAAAAAGGTGCTGCATTGTTTATTCAAGAAATACTGCCATGAATGCAGGACGATACAAATAGTGCGATAAGCAAAGGATGGGACTATTAAATGTGTCCCCCTCCAGGGGTAGGCTGCGGAATGGTGTATAAAATAGATTTAGTGCTCATAATGGAGACCACCTGGATATTCGTCGTGGCCTTTCTCCTTCCCTGGCTGTTGCATCGTGAGTTTGGCCGTTCTAATGCCGGACAGGGCCTCTGGTGAACGAAGTCCTGTGGGTAAAAAAAAGGAGAAAAAAAAGAATGACACACTTGGGAGCCCCTGATGTGGTTAAGCCGCATTCTGGGTCTGTCGTGGTCGTGCCCCTTCCCCTATGCCCATGGTATCTCTAGAGCGTAATGATGTACGTGAAGGACCAGTCTTGCGATCTTGCGAGGGCTGGGGTTGGGGCCGCATTGCTACGCGTGCTCGGAACGTGCCAGGTGGTCTTGGTGTAGGTTACTCCGGGCGCGTTTAGCCGTGTCCGGTCGCTTAACGACCGGACTCGAGAATTGCCTTAAGAGGGTGCATTGTACTTCTGCCGTGAGAGCCGCTGTATGTTCCTCCGTTCGGAGGGAGCGTTCGGTGTTTCCGTTAACTGTGATGACTCCTCGAGGGCCTAGCATCTTGAGCTTGAGGTATGCGTAGTGCGGCACCGCGTTGAACTTTGCAAACGCAATTCGTCGAGCAGAGCATGATAGCCGCTGCGGAACGGAACTATGTCGAAGATTAACTCCTCGCTTCGGAAGTTATCCGGGGATACAAAGACCACTTCCAGTGTGACTGAGCCCGTACAATTGGCCTCTACACCTGGTATGACGCCTTTGAAGGTCGTCTTGGTGGGTTTGATCCTTGAGGGATCTATGCCCATCTTGCGCACTGTGTCCTGATAAAGCAGGTTCAGGCTGCTGCCGCCGTCCATCAGGACTCTGGTGAGGTGAAATCCATCGATGATTGGGTCTAAAACCAATGCGGCGAATCCGCCATGGCGGATGCTGGTGGGGTGGTCCCTTCGATCAAAAGTGATCGGGCAGGAGGACCATGGGTTGAACTTCGGGGCGACTGGCTCCATCGCATATACGTCCCTGAGTGCATGCTTCCGCTCCCTCTTGGGTATGTGGGTTGCGTATATCATATTCACCGTCCGCACTTGTGGGGGAAAACCCTTCTGCCCTCTATTGTTCGATGGTCGGGTCTCTTCTTCGTCATTGCTATGCAGCCCCTTGCCATTGTTTTCGGCAATTAGCTTGCCTGCCTGCTTGAATACCCAACAGTCCCTGTTGGTGTGGTTGGCTGGCTTTTCGGGTGTGCCGTGTATCTGGCACGAGCGATCGAGTATTCGGTCCAAATTGGACAGACCCGTAGTAGTTCTTTTGAATGGCTTCTTCCGCTGACCGGGTTTGGAGCCTCTGAATCCGGTGTTGACTGTCGTATCCTCATTATTGTCGCCGTTAATGTGGCGTTTGTTCTTGTTGCGATGCGACCTGCCATTGCGGTCCTTGGTATCCGGACTGCCAGAATTTTTGCTGAGGTTGTTGCTGCGGGCTAGCCAGCTGTCCTCTCCCGCGCAGAAGCGGGTCATGAGTGATGTGAGGGCTGCCATGGATTTCGGCTTTTCCTGTCCCAGGTGCCGGGAAAGCCACTCGTCGCGGATGTTATGTTTGAAGGCCGCGAGGGCTTCCGCACCGGACAGTCGACGATTTGATTTTTCTTGGTTAAGAACCGTGTCCAGAATTGTCTGGTCGATTTGTCTGGCTGCTGAATTATGTGGCTTAGGTCGTCAGCGTCTGGTGGTCGCACATACGTGCCCTGGAAGTTATGAAGGAATGCGGCTTCTAGGTCCTCCCAACATCCAATTGATTCTGCTGGCAAGCTGTTAAGCCAATGTCGAGCTGGTCCTTTAAGCTTGAGTGGGAGGTATTTGATGGCGTGAAGATCGTCACCGCGGGCCATGTGGATATGAAGGAGATAGTCTTCGATCCAAACCGCGGGGTCTGTTGTGCCAACATAGGATTCAATATTCACGGGTTTAAACCCTTCGGGGATTTGATGATCCATTACTTCATCTGTGAAGCATAGTGGGTGTGCGGCGCCTCTGTATTGGGCTATATCGCGACGAAGCTCCAACGAGCTTTGTCTATTGTGCTCGGCCCGGCCGGACTTACTGTGTCCGGCGCGACGGTTGTCGTCACGTATCATGGGGCGCCCACGCGATCCGTAGATCGATCTTGATTGTCTTGCCTTATCCTCCAATATATCTCGCAAGTCCGGAGCATTCCCCTGTGGCCTTGTGCTTTTCGAGCGATGCCGGGGTACGGTTCTGGTGGAGAGCCTAGAGGCCTCTTTGTTGTGGCCACGAGGTGGCCGGTCAGCCGTATTGTGCTCTGGTGATGCAGGTTTATATGCCTCCTCCTCTAATCGGGGGAGAAACTTGCGTTTGGGGTAGCTTTTGGAGGGGCGTTCGAGCTCATGCTCTTCGGCCGCAAGGACTTCAGTCCATCTGTCGGCTAGCAGATCCTGATCAGCTCTAAGCTATTGCTGCTTTTTCTTGAGGCTGTTTGCCGTGGCCATAAGCCTGCGTTTAAAACGCTCTTGTTCGACGGGATCCTCAGGCACGACAAATTCGTCATTGTCGAGGCTTGCCTCGTCTCCGGAGGGAGGCATGTAATTATCGTCCTCTACCTCTTCGTCTGCCGCTCTCTCGTGAGGGCTGGCCTCTCCGTCCTCCTACGCTGAATCTTGCTGGAGGGGGTTGTCTTCGGCACTGTCTGGGGTATTATTGTCTCCGGTGCCGGAATCGCCATTCTTGCTGTGGCGGGATTTAGAGCGGCGTCGCTGACGCTGGCGCTTGGGCTGTTTCTTGGAGGGGTCCTCCTCCGCTGTTCCCTCGCCATTCCCATCCTTTGGGATATCCACCATGTATATGTCATATGACGAGGTGGCTTTCCAGTGCCCGGTAGGCGCTGGTTCTTGGTCATCTCCGGCATCGTCATCCATACCGTCGATGTCTTCGGAGTCGAAGTCTAGCATGTCGGTTAGATCGTGGACAGCGGCTACTAAGTGGGTGGTGGGTGGGTCTTGAATTTCTTCGTCGTCCGCATCCCAACCGTCCTGACTGCAGTCCGGCCAGGGCTCTCCTGATAACGAGAGATACTTTAGCGAACTCAGGATGTCGCCGAAAGGTGAGTGCTGAAAGATATCTGCAGCGGTGAACTCCATAATCGGCCCCCAATCGGATTCGATTGGAGGGGGCGCGGGAGGTTCGAAGTCCGGCAAGGAGTCCGGCACCTTGGAGTCACGAGCTTCAGAAGGGACAAAGTCAGTATTCGGCTCTATCGCCGTGGAGGTTGCAGCCCCCGAGGCGGTGTCTAACCATCCGTCCTCGATCTGCACAGCCGGCTCCGAATCGAAGGTCGGAGCGGACTCGTGTGCGGCCTCCAGGGCACTGTCCGGCAGTAGAGCTAAATCATGCCCATTGTGACAGTGCGGCGTGCTCGGCTGTGGCTCGAATCCATTGAAGATCAAATCTCCGCGGGTGTCAGCCGTGAAGTTAAGACTTCCAAATCTGACCTGGTGGCTAGGGGCGTAGCTTTCGATCTGCTCCAGATGGCCAAATGAATTGGCCCGCAGTGCAAAGCCGCCGAATACGAAGATCTGTCCGGGGAGGAAAGTCTCACCCTGGACCGCGTCGTTGTTGATGATCGAAAGAGCCATCGAGCCCATCGGTGACGACACAGAGGAACTCTCAATGAAAGCACCAATGTCGGTGTCAAAACCGGGGGATCTCGGGTAGGGGGTCCGGAACTGTGCGTCTAGGCGGATGGTAACAGGAGACAAGGGACACGATGTTTTACCCAGGTTCGGGCCCTCTTGATCGAGGTAAAACCCTACGTCTTGCTTGATTGATATTGATGATGTGGGTATTACAAGAGTAGATCTACCACGAGATCAAGGAGGCTAAACCCTAGAAGCTAGCCTATGGTATGATTGTTGTTATTGTTATTATGTCCTACGGACTAAAACCATCCAGTTTATATAGACACCGGAGAGGGCTAGGTTTACACAGAGTCGGTTACAATGGTAGGAGATCTACATATCCGTATCGCCAAGCTTTCCTTCCACGCCAAGGAAAGTCCCATCCGGACACGGGACGAAGTCTTCAATCTTGTATCTTCATAGTCTTGGAGTCCGACCGATGATGATAGTTCGGCTATCCGGACACCCCCTAGTCCAGGACTCCCTCAATCGTGGAGGAGAATATTTGAGTTACGAGTTTGGTTTACATTTGAAGCAATGCGGAATAGTTTCGCAACTCACGCCACCCGAAACACCACAGCGTAATGGTGTGTCCGAATGTCGTAATCGTACGTTACTAGATATGGTGCGATCTATGATGTCTCTTACTGATTTACTGCTATCATTTTGGGGTTATGCTTTAGAGACGGCTGCATACACGTTAAATAGGGCACCATCAAAATCTATTGAGACGACGCCTGATGAACTGTGGTTTGGCAAGAAACCTAGGTTGTCGTTTCTTAAAGTTTGGGGCTGCGATGCTTATGTGAAGAAACTTCAACCAGATAAGCTCGAACCCAAATCGGAGAAATGTGTCTTCATAGGATACCCAAAAGAGACTATTGGGTACACCTTCTATCACAGATCTGAAGGCAAGACTTTTGTTGCTAAATTTGGATCCTTTCTTGAGAAGGAGTTTCTCTCGAAAGAAGTGAGTGGGAGGAAAGTAGAACTTGATGAGGTAACAATACCTGCTCCCTTATTGGAAAGTAGTTCATCACAGAAACCGGTTCCTGTGACAACTACACCAATCGGTGAGGAAGCTAATGATATTGATCATAAAACTTCAAATCAAGTTACTACCGAACCTCGTAGGTCAACTAGAGTAAGATCCACACCAGAGTGGTACGGTAATCCTATTCTGGAAATCATGTTACTTGACCATGGCGAACCTACGAACTATGAGGAAGCGATGATGAGCCCAGATTCCGTGAAATGGCTTGAGGCCATGAAATCTGAGATGGGATCCATGTATGAGAACAAAGTATGGACTTCGGTTGACTTGCCCGATGATCGGCAAGCCATCAAAAATAAATGGATCTTCAAGAAGAAGACTGACGTTGATGGTAATGTTACTGTCTACAAAGCTCGACTTGTTGCGAAAGGTTTTCGACAAGTTCAAGGGGTTGACTACGATGAGACTTTCTCACCGTAGCGATGCTTAAGTCTGTTCGAATCATGTTAGCAATTGCCGCATTTTATGATTATGAAATATGGCAAATGGATCTCAAAACTGCATTCCTGAATGGATTTCTAGAAGAAGAGTAGTATATGATGCAATCATAAGGTTTTCTCGATCCAAAAGGTGCTAACAAAGTGTGCAAGCTCCAGCGATCCATTTATGGACTGGTGCAAGCCTCTCGGAGTTGGAATAAACGCTTTGATAGTGTGATCAAAGCATATGGTTTTATAGAGACTTTTGGAGAAGCCTGTATTTACAAGAAAGTGAGTGGGAGCTCTGTAGCATTTCTGATATTATATGTAGATGACATATTATTGATTGGAAATGATATAGAATTTCTGGATACCATAAAAGGATACTTGAATAAAAGTTTTTCAATGAAAGACCTCGGTGAAGCTGCTTACATATTAGGCATCAAGATCTATAGAGATAGATCAAGACGCTTAATTGGACTTTCAGAAAGCACATACCTTGATAAAGTTTTGGAGAAGTTCAAAATGGATCAAGCAAAGAAAGGGTTCTTGCCTGTATTACAAGGTGTGAAGTTGAGTCAGACTCAATGCCCGACCACAGCAGAAGATAGAGAAAAAAATGAAAGATGTTCCCTATGCTTCAGCCATAGGCTCTATCATGTATGCAATGCTGTGTACCAGACGTAATGTATGCTTAGCAATAAGTTTAGCAGGGGGGTACCAAAGTAATCCACGGGTGGATCACTGGACAACGGTCAAGAATATCCTGAAATACTTGAAAAGGACTAAGGATATGTTTCTCGTTTATGGAGGTGACAAAGAGCTAGTCGTAAATGGTTACGTCGATGCAAGCTTTGACACTGATCTGGACGATTCTAAATCGCAAACCGGATACGTGTTTATATTGAACGGTGGAGCTGTAAGTTGGTGCAGTTGTAAAAAAAAGCATCATGGCAGGATCTACATGCGAAGCGGAAAACATAGCTGCTTCAAAAGCAGAAAATGAAGGAGTCTGGATGAAGGAGTTCATATCCGATCTAGGTGTCATACCTAGTGCATCGGGACCAATGAAGATCTTCTGTGGCAACACTGGTGCAATTGCCTTGTTAAAGGAATCCAGATTTCACAAGAGGACCAAGCACATCAAGAGACGCTTCAATTCCATCCGGGACCAAGTCCCGGTGGGAGACATAGAGATTTGCAAGGTACATACGGATCCGAATGTTGCAGACCCGTTGACTAAGCCTCTTCCACGAGCAAAACATGATCAGCACCAAGGCTCCATGGGTGTTAGAATCATTACTGTGTAATCTAGATTATTGACTCTAGTGCAAGTGGGAGACTGAAGGAAATATGCCCTAGAGGCAATAATAAAGTTATTATTTATTTCCTTATATCATGATGAATGTTTATTATTCATGCTAGAATTGTATTAACCGGAAACATAATACATGTGTGAATACATAGACAAACATAATGTCACTAGTATGCCTATACTTGACTAGCTCGTTGATCAAAGATGGTTATGTTTCTCGACCATAGACATGAGTTGTCATTTGATTAATGGGATCACATCATTAGGAGAATGATGTGATTGACTTGACCCATTCCGTTAGCTTAGCACTTGATCATTTAGTATGTTGCTATTGCTTTCTTCTTCATGACTTATACATGTTCCTACAACTATGAGATTGTGCAACTCCCGTTTACTGGAGGAACACTTTGTGTGCTACCAAACGTCACAGCGTAACTGGGTGATTATAAAGGAGCTCTACAGGTGCCTCCAAAGGTACATGCTGAGTTGGCGTATTTCGAGATTAGGTTTTGTCACTCCGATTGTCGGGGAGGTATCTCTAGGCCCTCTCGGTAATGCACATCACTATAAGCCTTGCAAGCAATGTAGCTAATGAGTTAGTTACGGGATGATGCATTACATAACGAGTAAAGATACTTGCCGGTAATGAGATTGAACTAGGTATTGAGATACCGACGATCGAATCTCGGGCAAGTAACATACCGATGACAAAGGGAACAACATATGTTGTTATGCGGTTTGACCGATAAAGGTCTTCGTGTAATATGTAGGAGCCAATATGAGCATCCAAGGTCCGCTATTGGTTATTTACCGGAAACATGTCTCGATCATGTCTACATAGTTCTCGAACCGCAGGGTCCGCACGCTTAAAGTTTCAATGACGGTTATATTATGAGTTTATGAGTTTTGATGTACCGAAGATTGTTCGGAGTCCCGGATATGATCACGGACATGACGAGGAGTCTCAAAATGGTCGAGACATGAAGATTGATATATTGGAAGCCTATATTTGGATATCGGAAGTGTTCCGGGTGAAATCAGGATTTTACCGGAGTACCGAGGGGTTACCGGAACCCCCCGGGGGCTTAATGGGCCATAGTGGGCCTTAGTGGAGAAGAGGAGAGGAGGACAGGACAGGGCCGCGCGCCGCTCCCCCTAGTCTGAATAGGACAAGGAGAGGGGGGTGGCGCCCCCCTTTCCTTCCTCTCTCTCCCTCCTCTTTCCCCCTTCTTCTAATCCAACAAGGAAGGGAGGGAGTCCTACTCCCAGTGGGAGTAGGACTCCTCCTGACGCGCCTCCTCCTGGTCGGCCGCACCTTCCCCCTTGCTCCTTTATATACGAGGGCAGGGGGGCACCCTAGACATAACAACAACAGATCATTGATCTCTTAGCGGTGTGCGGTGCCCCCCTCCACCATAGCCCTCCTCGATAATATTGTAGCGGTGCTTAGGCGAAGCCCTGCGACGGTAGAACATCATGATCATCACCACGCCGTCGCGCTGACGGAACTCTCCCTCGACACTCGGCTGGATCGGATTTCGAGGGACGTCATCGAGCTGAACGTGTGCTACAACTCGGAGGTGCCGTGCTTTCGGTGCTTGATCGGTCGGGCCGTGAAGAGATACGACTACATCAACCGCATTGTTCTAACGCTTCCGCTTTCGGTCTATGAGTGTATGTGGACAACACTCTCCCCTCTCGTTGCTATGTATCACCATGATCTTGCGTGTGCGTAGGAATTTTTTTGAAATTACTACGTTCCCCAACAAAAAACCTTACTGAAAACTGCTTGTCATTTCCTTCTGCTCCTCGTTGGGTTCGACACTCTTACTTATCGAAAGGACTACGATAGATCCCCTATACTTGTGGGTCATTAGCTACCGAAGATCAAGCACCGATGGTTGTGCATGCCTTGCCTGTCGAGGAGGAAGAAGAAGATATCCTTAAACCTCACTATGATCATCTCACCCCCACCCAGATCGAAGCCTTTTGGATCATCGAAACGGTTCATGTGCAAAATAAATACCTTACCCATGAAAATATTCTTTTGCAAGAGCACATCATCACCCTCTAGAGCATCGTCCGTAGATTGGAGAATCTCTTGATCATGAAGAACAAGGTCGCTACCACTTCATCACCACCAGCTCCTTCTTCATCACCCAAAAATTTGAGTATCGGGTATGGACACTCCCCTTGGCTTGTGCCAAGCTTGGGGGAGGTGCCCCTGGTCGTGTCACCTCCATTAAATTTTTCCTTTATTTACCTTAGTTCAATCCATAGTTATCTTTTGCTTTAGACGAATAAAAGTTTAGTTCAATACTTTCTTATGAAAGTTTTCTTAGTGATCTATCCTTGTAATCGTATGCGAGATATATAATAAAGTTTAGTTTGAGTTTTGCTTTCTTTACTTTCATGTTTCAATAAAAAGAAAGGAAATAAATGAAAAAGATCATATGCTAATCTTATGGTGAGTAATGACACCACATACGGAAAAGTATAAGTAGAAAATTTTATTGGAGATTGACAAACATAGCATTGGTCAATGATGCAATTCATGAAAGAATTAATAAGGGAAGAGAAGATTCATATGCAAATACACTTCTTGGAAATCTTTTGTAATTTCGAGCCCCCATCAAAATATTATATGCCAGAATTGTTGACATTGGACAAGGAAGACAACATAATGATTTATGTTTGTTCTTATTCACATAGAAGTTATATTGTCATAGATCCTTCAACATGTGGTGCTTGCCCCCCATCTTTGTTAGCCAAAAATTCCGCACCAAGTAGAGATACTAGTTGTGCATCCAAAAACCCTTAAACCCAAATCTTATTTTCAAGAGTCCATCATACCTACCTAAGGATTGAGTAAGATCCTTCAAGTAAGTTGTCATCGGTCCAATAAGACAATAAAGATTGCTTCTAAAAGTGTTAGATCATTTAGTGTAAGATAAAATTGAGCGTTGTACGAACTTGTGATGGCAAAGAATAAAAGCGATAGACTGCATAATAAAGGTTGCTATCATAAGGGGCAATATAACGTGACGTTCTTTTCCACTAAGAGATTGAGCATACAACCAAAAAGCGCATGGCAACCTCTACTTCCCTCTGTGAAGGGCCTATCCTTTACTTTTATGTATTTACTTTCATGCAAGAGTCAAAGTTTTTCTCCCTATTCCTTTTTATTTTTCTCTTTTGGCAAGCATCATGTGGTGAGGAAAGAGCTAGGCACATATTATTGGGGAACGTAGTAATTTCAAAAATTTCCTACTCACACGCAAGATCATGGTGATGCATAGCAACGAGAGGGGAGAGTGTTGTCCACGTACCCTCATAGACTAAAAGCGGAAGCGTTATGACAACGCGGTTGATGTAGACGTACGTCCTCATGATCCGACCGATCCAAGTACCGAACACACGGCACCTCCGAGTTCAGCACACGTTCAGCTCGGTGACGTCCCAAGAACTCACGATCCAGCAGAGCTTCGAGGGAGTGTCCCGTCAGCACGACAGCATGATGACGGTGATGATGATGCTACCGATGCAGGGCTTCGCCTAAGCACCGCTACGACATGACCGAGGTGGATTATAGTGGAGGGGGGCATCGCACACGGCTAAAAGATCAACTGATCAACTTGTGTGTCCACAGGGTGCCCCTTGCCTCAGTATATAAAGGAGGAGAGGAGGGGAGGCCGGCAGGCCCTAGATGCGCGCCCAAGTGTGGAGTCCTAATAGGACTCCAAGTCCTAGTAGGAGTCCACCAAGAGGAAGGGAGGGAGAAGGAAGGAGAGTGAGGAAAGGAGGAAAGGGGGCCGGCCCCTAGTCCAATTCGGTTTGGGCTAAGGGGGCCGCGCGCCCTGCATTGTCCTACCTCCTCTCTTCCACCACTTGGCCCATGAGGCCCAATACTTCTTGCCCCATATTTCCATAACTCCCCGGTACTCCGAAAAATACCCGAATCACTCGGAACATTTCTGATGTCCGAATATAGTCGTCCAATATATCGATCTTTACGTCGACCATTTCGATACCCCTCGTCATGTCCCCGATCTCATCCGGGACTCCAAACTACCTTCGGTACATCAAAACACATAAACTCGTAATACTGATCATCACCGAACGTTAAGCGTGCTCACCCTACGGGTTCGAGAACTATGTAGACATGACCTAGAAATGTTTCCAGTCAATAACCAATAGCGGAACCTGGATGCTCATATTGGCTCCCACATATTCTACGAAGATCTTTATCGGTCAAACCACATAACAACATACGTTGTTCCCTTTGTCATCGGTATGTTACTTGCCCGAGATTCAATCATCGGTGTCTCAATACCTAATTCAATCTCGTTACCGGCAAGTCTCTTTACTCGTTCCGTAATACATCATCCCGCAACTAACTCATTAGTTACAATGCTTGCAAGGCTTATAGTGATGTGCATTACCGAGAGATACCTCTCCGAGAATCGGAGTGACAAATCCTAATCTCGATCTATGCCAACTCAACAAGTACCATCGGAGACACCTGTAGAGCACCTTTATATCACCCAGTTATGTTGTGATGTTTGGTAGCACACAAAGTGTTCCTCCGGTATTCGGGAGTTGCATAATCTCATAGTCATAGGAACATGTATAAGTCATGAAAAAAGCAATAGCAACATACTAAATGATCAAGTGCTAAGCTAACAGAATGGGTCAAGTCAATCACATCATTCTCTAGTGATGTGATCCCGTTAATCAAATGAAACTCATGTCTATGGCTGGAAACTTAACCATCTTTGATTCAACGAGCTAGTCAAGTAGAGGCATACTAGTGACACTTTGTTTGTCTATGTATTCACACATGTATCAAGTTTCCAGTTAATACAATTCTAGCATGAATAATAAACATTTATCATGAAATAAGGAAATAAATAATAACTTTATTATTGCCTCTAGGGCATATTTCCTTCACATATATCCAGTTGGATATGGGTAGCATGGGTTATTATTGTTGACATCACCATCGAGGTGAGTATGTTGGGAGGAAAAACTATAAGCCCCTCTCTTTCTATGTGTCCGGTTGAAACGTTTTGCTCATGTGTGTGCGGTGAGTGTTAGCAATCATAGAAGACTATATGATGGTTGAGTATGTGGACTTGCCAAAAAGGCTCCGATACGTGACCCTTCCTGAAAAGATGATGAATTGTAGTTGCAAAGTTGATTAAGAACATAGTTTGTTGGTTTTCAATAGAGTTTATGCTTTATACTTCGATGTTGTGATGAATTGTTACTTGTTCATGAGAAGTCTATGATAAAAAATTTATGTTAAAGTTTGTTGTTGTTATAATAATTTACATGATGCTTCTATGTCGGTATTTTGTTTTTCTCGACACCTCTCTCTCTCTAAGCATGTGGACATGTTTTTCGATTTCGGTTTTCGCTTGAGGACAAGCGAGGTCTAAGCTTGGGGGAGTTGATACGTCCATTTTGCATCATGTTTACCTACTGTTATTTATAATATTTTTATGCATAATAATGTTTTTTGGAGTAATTCTAATGCCTTTTCTCTCATAATATGTAAGGTTCACATAAAGAGGGAGAATTGCGGCAGGTGGAAATTTGAACCTGAAAAAGCTACGTAAGGCCACCTATTCTACACAACTCCAAATGAGTTGAAACTTGACGACGAATTTTTATGGAATAAATAAGAAATATTGGAGCAAATAACTATCGGAGAGGGGGCACCTAGTGAGAACAACCCACCAGAGCGCGTCAGGCCCCCCAGGCGCGCCCTGGTGAGTTGTGCTCAGCCCAGCCCACCTCCGGTACCCATCTTCTGGTATATAAATCATTTTGACCTAGAAAAAATAAGGAGAAGACTTTCGGGACGGAGCGTCGCCATCTTGAGGTGGAACTTGGGCAGGAGCACTTTTGCCCTCCGGCGGAGCGATTCCGCCGAGGGAACTTCCCTCCCGGAGGGGGAAATCATCGTCATCATCACAAACAACTCTCCCATCTTGGGGAGGGAAATCTCCATCAACATCTTCAACAACACCATCTCCTCTCAAACCCTAGTTCATCTCTTGTGTTCAATCTTTGTACCGGAACTATATATTGATGCTTGTGGGTGACTAGTAGTGTTGATTACATCTTGTAGTTGATTATTATATGGTTTATTTGGTGGAATATTATATGTTCAGATCCATTATGTTATTTAATACCCCTTTGATCTTGAGCATGATTATCATTTGTGAGTAGTTACTTTTGTTTTTGAGGTGACGGGAGAAATCTTGTTGCAAGTAATCATGTGAATTTTATATGTGTTCGATATTTTGATGGTATGTATGTTGTGATTCCCTTAGTGGTGTCATATGAACGTTGACTACATGACACTTCGCCATATTTGGGCCTAAGGGAATGCATTGTGGAGTAGTTATTAGATGATGGGTTGTGAGAGTGACAGAAGCTTAAACCCTAGTTTATGCGCTATTCCGTAAGGGACTGATTTGGATCCAAAAGTTTAATGCTATGGTTAGAATTTATTCTTAATACTTTTCTCGTATTTGCGTATGCTTGCGAGGGGGTTAATCATAAGTAGGAGGTTTATTCAAGTAAGAATAGCACCTAAGCACTAGTCCACCCACATATCAAATTATCAAAGTAGCGAACATAAATCAAACCAACATGATGAAAGTGACTAGATGAAATTCCCGTGTGCCCTCAAGAACACTTTGCTTATCATAAGAGACCGTTTTGGCATGTCCTTTGCCTCAAAACAATTGGGCTACCTTGCTGCACTTTTGTTACCATTACTGTTACTTGCTCGTTACAAATTGTTTTTCTATCAAACTACTCGTTACTTATAATTTCAGTGCTTGCAGACATTACCTTGCTGAAAACTGCTTGTCATTTCCTTCTGCTCCTCGTTGTGTTCGACACTCTTATCGAAAGGACTACGGTTGATCCCCTATACTTGTGGGTCATCATTAAGGTGCACTGACTCGTCAGTGCTTCCGCTACTCTGCACCATCCGTGAGTTTGATCATTACCGCCATCTTCATAGTGTTCCTGGGTGTGATCATGTAGCATTTTTGTTGTTGCATGTTCCCCTACAATATCTTGTATAGACTGTGACTTGGGGATCAATTCTGTAACAACATAAGAACTAAATCCTGTAATTGATTTGGCTATATTAACAAGCAGCACGTCCCTGGTATGGCATATGCTCCATGCACTTCTACAAGAGCATATTCAGTCGGACCTCCACTCCCTCCTATACATCCGCGCGGATAATTGGGACACTTCCTGGATAAGAAATGGCGACCCAAATGAACTCCCAAAGCTAGTGCATTTGTCCGGGTTGTCCGGCACCTCTCACATGCACACCGGGGGGGGGGGTATGGAATGATCCGTCCATATCCAGACGCAGCGACCATGTGAGATCGGCCTGCTATAGCCCACTTTGACCACACAAAACCCCAACCCTCACCAAACCCTAGCCATTCCTCCCCATACTCTTTAGCCCGCTCCACTTCCTGTCCTGCCCCCACCACTCCCATCGCCGTTTTCCGTTACCACCATACCTAGATCCAACTGCGGCTCCTCCTCCGAAGACGACCCCATGGATTGGGATGCCCTGGCTAAGGGTGGAAACTGTAGTTCCGACCTCTCTGGTGGCCCGCCATGGCCCCTCCAGCTTCGCGCACAACAACACCGGCACATTGCGGTCCGTGCCCGCACCGATGTCTCAGTGGGGCTCTTGTAGCTCTGGTCCATCACTTCCACCCCCACTCCTTCCGTTCAGAGTTGGGTAATGTTCTCGACACTTATGTGGGCCATGGCTCCATGATCGAGTAGGAGGTGCGGGTAGCTCATCACACGAGGTAGGTGGTTCAGACCGGATCTACCCAGTTTGTCAGCGAG
Source organism: Triticum dicoccoides (assembly GCF_002162155.2). NCBI lineage: Eukaryota > Viridiplantae > Streptophyta > Magnoliopsida > Poales > Poaceae > Triticum > Triticum dicoccoides. The sequence continues at coordinate 27,302,069 of NC_041385.1, forward strand.
TCTTACAGATCCGTGCTGGTTCTCGTGCCCTTCAACTTAGAGGAGGAGGTCGTTTACGGTGTCATACGCCCGTCCTCGACAATGTCCTGAAAGGATGCCCCCACCATCACAAAAATGTGAAAGCATTGTGGCTTGGCGTCGAGGACTCCGAGCGGCTCGCTAATGAGAAAGTGGACGCCACCGCTAAAGCCTAAACTTACCCAACTCGGCAAGGAGCAAGCCCGCTCCGCCTGACGTATGGTCAGGCTCCCCTCTTCGTCCGACAGCTCCGGCACCTCGAGCTACTCCGATGACCCTCCATATGGTGACACGTACGGTGGCTTCAACACCTAGTATCGCCCCTCCAGAGGTGATAAAGGGAAGGGCCCGATGAGAAAGTGACAAAATTTATTGCTATCTACTCCTCTCTAGTAGTATCTAGTTGTAGATTGTAGGCCATCGAACTATCTATTTTATTGAACTTGCTATGTCCGATCTATGTTGAACTTGCTAGTTGAGTCCTATGGATGATATTGTGTTATTTATTTACATTGAGTTGATCTACGTTGCATGAGATTGTATGAATTTTATGGTTTGAATGAACGGTTGCGTACACGCACAAATGATGGATGAGTCGGCGCTGTCGGTGGAAGCGTCCGAACACATCCGCAGACGTATAGTGGGCTTAATTTACTACGTCTCGTCGTCCGGATGCGATCGTGGGCGTATAGTGGGTCAAATTTGCTAGGTCTAGTTGTCCGGATGCGACCGTAGACATATAGTGGGCCAAATTTGCTATGCCCGTTTAAAGATGCTTGTACGAGATTAGAGCATCTACAGCCGGGCGCTTCAAACCTGCCTCATACGCCTAGGAGGGCCGCCCGGTCATTGTCCGGTCACATTTTTTTGACCTAGACGACCCCCTCAAACGACCCTCAAACTCCGGGCTGACCGACACCCCTCATATCCAGTCCAAATATGGGGCGAATACGGGGCCGCCCGGGCACGCCTGCCACGTCAGCTTGACGAAGGGGTGCTAGTCAGAAACGCCTTGAAACCTGACGGTCCGAAGCTCGTCTCCTCTGTTGGACCGTTCCACCGCGTGGCGTAGCTCCGGCGGGCCACGTCGTGCCAAGCGCGGCTATGTAAGTCGACCGGCAGCACGGAAACCGTACCATCTATCCACATTTTCCTCCTTCTCCTCCTGTCCGCCGCCGCCATCACTTTCCACTCAACCCGTCCACCTAGTACCCATGCCCCCACGCCGCCAAGTGAGGAGCGAGCCATTTCTGATGCCAGAGCGCTGGCTCGAGCTCCTTGAGCACATCCGGGCTAAGCGCCAAACCCGGATCGCCGCGGGGCTATCTCCGGATGAAGTGAATCTTAAGAAGGAGTTGGAGGAGGAGGACGAGGAGGAGGAGGAGGTTGAGGAGGATGAGGATGAGGAGGAAGATGAGCGAAGGAGAAGGATGTGGGGGACGCTGGCGACGCGAATCTGCAGGCGAAGTAGCAGGCCATCCTCGATTCCCTCCGATCGGAGTCGGCTGCGGAGGCCAGTCGCCGACAGGAGATGGAGGCGCAGGAGGAGGATGAGCCGGAGGCCTCCTACCTGCCCATCCAGCCGGCACCCGGCACCGTCGCCGTGGACATCTCTGACGACGAAGACTAGTTAGGATAGTACGTAGCATGTAGTACATACGATTTCTTTGCATGCTTTGTATGGATCTAGGGGATGAAATATGAGAGACGAATGCGAAATTGCTAATGTGATGCGTGACCGACCACTGTCCGCGGACGCGCCCGGTCGCGTTCGCGGGCGTTTCAGGGGCCAAGTCCGGCTGTAGATGCTCCTATTTCCAAGGATCATGACGATGTGCAGCCAATTATGTTATAGTTTGACCATCAGTGCTGATAGATACTAATGCCATGGTGGTGGTGGTAATCTAGTAAAAGCTTGCACGCCGGTGGGCAGGTCGTGGAGGAGTTAAGAACTGTTAGACGTAGCTAGATCCCATACACCGGTTGGCTCTGTGTTGGTTCGATGCGGTAGAGACATTTTGTTTATCCATAGCGGGACAGTCGACGCACGGGCGTGGGTGCTACTCTACTCCACTGCCATCGATGGAGCCTGTGACGGCCGACGGAGGGTATCTTGTGATGGCTGAGTGTATCTTTGGAGGAGCTGGTGACTTGGCATCCGTATCCACGGCAGGGCCACAGCAGCGGCGTGATGCCTCCGGCGCGCTTGTCTCTTCTTCCTCGCTGCCCTCCTGTCTCGCGGCGGGACAGAGAGCGCGCGCTTGTCTTGTCTGCCGCCTTGGCGGTAAGCGAAAGCCGCCATGGCGAGATGGCGATACATGACCAGGTTGCCTGGTCCAGTAGTGCACAGCAAAACGCACGACAACTCGTATCTAGTAGTGTGTGTACTCATGATCTCGATCGGCCGTCCCGTCTCGTGCCCACACCGATGCACCTTGCCTCCGTGGGCGCCTTTTGGCTCCGCGGAAAGGGGAGTGTGTGATGTGTGGTGTGGCGGCGAACCGGGGAGGCGGCGGCGATAAGGTTCCCTTCCCGATGGATGAGATGCGCGGGGCGGGGCTTGGCTCGTGGTCACCCTCGCTTTGGTCGGGTTCGGGCGCGGTGCGCGCATGTATGCTTGTGTGGATGCGTGTGCGGTGCATGCTTGTGCATGGCTTGGACACTAGCCGGCGACGGAAAGGGGCTCGTGCGTGTGTGTGCACGGACACGGCGGTGACCGCTGATGTGGCGGTGTCATCCCTATCTATCTATCCGAGCCCGGTGCGCGCCGCGCCGCGCAGCCGCAGCGCGGCGGTGCGGACGGACGGTGTGGCTCATGCCTTGGACGTTGTGCTTTTTTCCACGGAGTTTTCTTCCACCGGTGAACGGACAAGAGGCAAATGCGAGTTCATGGTGCCGGCTTCGAGCGTGTCGCCAAGCATCCATCGGGTGCGTGCTTGGCGCCGATCCATACGTACGTACGCGCGTACGCGGCAGCTGGAAAGTGAATGCGACGAGACGAGACCTTGGTTGGTGGTTGGATCCATCCAGGATTCATCGGAGGGAGCTGGACCTCACCTCAACCTCTCTCTCCACTACACGGTTGCAACAGGAGTACAGGAGCCTAGATCGCCCTTCTCGCTGCCGGCCGGTTCGTTGGCTGCTCGTGCGCGCCGTAGTGTAGGTGTGCCGTGCGTCCCGCTCAACAGATTTCGTCCGGGCGTCGGGCGTCATTCCGTCTGGCAATCTTCCGGGTGTACACACACCGCTACTCCCTCCCCCAGGTTTAAGTTGAGTACGTAGTACTACATGCGACTTTGCTGCAGTACCAGGCAGGGCCTCCATCCCAGAATGAACAGCTTTCTTTAGCTCTTGCTAGCTCCCAGTGGACATTGAAGTGTCCGTGGAAGTACCGCAACGTCGATATTCCGGACCGTGCGATCCGTGCCCGTCGACGTCGGGCCAGTCGTCAACACTCGCCGCTGGCCACTCGACGATGGATGGACGGACGGCACGCACGCCACAACTGCCGCAGCCGAGAACAGTTAGCGGCGGCAGAGCGCACGTTGCGTGTTGGAAGAGGAGGAGTTGTCGTCGGATCGTTGAATCTTCAGTGTCCCAGTCCCAGTCGCAGCCGTTGCTCCTGATGGAAACTGATTTTAGCCGGCACCGCCGCACGGCCGATCCAGAGCGATGATCGCAGCTCCAGCAACTGAGTTATTGCGGTGCTGAATGAGCATCGGCCAAATATGGATGGCCGTAGTGGGATGGGATCCAAGGTTTGACGCCGTCTGTACGCCCACGTGGCTCGTGTTCGTGTTCCCGAGCTAGCAGACAGTCCCCGTCCCCAGCTACTACCTCCGTCCGGGATTACACGTCCCATGGACCAGATCCGCAGTACCAAGGCGCTTGTCGATTTAATTAAGTGTTGCTTTGATTTCCTCCAAAAGCCTTCACGCGTGCTCTCTCCTGCCCAATGAGTAGCCTACATGCAAGGCAGCCACAGCGTATTTATCTCAGCTGACTGCATGCGTTCTCTCACCTCCCTGCCGTGAGCCAATGAATAGCGGTGCATGCAGCGGCTCAGTTTTGCATGCGCGGGGCAAGCAACAGCCGGCCTAGTAATTTCGGACTGAGCATACTGGCCAACCGGCCTTTTAAACCCGGACGGAGGTAGTACACCCCAAGTCAAATCTCGGCGCCAGCGCTTCTCCAATGGGAAAAAAAACCACAAAATGTCGCGAGATAGTCCAAGTTCCCAACATTATTATCCACGACGTGTTATATTACTACCAGTATATTTCCCTATGGCTAACAGCAACCGATGAAACAGAAGAAGGGTCAAAACCCGCGGAGAACTTGCGCCGATCGATCCGTCGATAGCTACGCATCGCCAAGGACAACTTGTCAACATCGAGCCACGCAGTTAAAAGACACGTGCTCGCACAGAAGCAGCTCGAAATGAAAGCTGCGTACTAAAAGCAGATCCAGGCCAGGTACATCGAAGGACTAGCAGCAGCTCCTCGATCGAGTTGCACCTGGCACGGAGATCTTTTCCTCCTGGCATGGTAAACTCCGCCCGTTTCCTCGATCTTTTCTTTCCTGACCAGCGGCATCAGCACTGTCTACAGGACACAGTGGAGTGGAGGTCGCCGTCTACATGAGGCAGCGAGCCCGTGCTCCGTGACACTGATGTTGTCCCAGGTCCGGGCTCAGTCAAAACGCCTCCAAGTTGGAGCAACGGTGGGAACGAGGGGCGGCGTATTTTATCACTCGTGGGATCAATCATTCGTGGCTCATGTTTGCCGCCTCTAGAGCTCAGTGTCACCTCATCTCCTGTCATTAGCCTTTCATCTTTGTTTGATGCTGGTTTGTCTAGCCAGCGCAGGAGGAGTAGGTGAGAACCAGGTGGTTTCCTTTGCTTTCACTCCAAAGCCCAGTCCAGTACAGTGGCGACATGCATCTAGGCGGTGCTTTTGGGGAAAGATCAGCAGCAATGTTACACGACATAATTGCACAATTCTTTTATTGCGTTTACGTACTTATATTTCAACTACATAATTGCACACATATTAAATCTAAACTTAGTTATAAAAATTCACACAATTCATAAATATTATAAATTTAAAGTTTACGAATAAAATTATTTTTTATAGTCCTACGAATCAAATTATTCAAATTCAAACACATAGAATGGTTCATAGGAAGTAAAGATCATGATAAAAGAACAGCAACCAAGTGCTATGGAGTAGTCATTGATACTCAACATGATCATCTTGAAGCTGAGTATGAACTTCTGGGTTCTCAATGCTTCGATGCGCTTCGAGGTATCACTTTAGCATGTTTGCATCCATAAACCAAAAATGGAGGATTTTGCTCCATTGCTCAAAAGGGTTGCTTCTAGACTTACTGGTTGTGCTACACTCCTCTCTTTTGGGGACAAGCTTACACTTCTTAAGTCAATATTCTCCAGCTTGCCTATTTTCTTCTTGTGCTCCCTCTCTATCCAAATTGATCCCTAAGTCCATCAATTTCTTACTCGAACATACTCAGCCAACTATTTACTCCTCAATTTCTCATTTCTCATGATAGAAATTGTAATAAGACATCATCTAGTCTGTTGTTCTGATATTGCAGGCTATAGTATTTGTCACGTTATTTCCATATTATTCTAACCATTTTGCGGTGTGAAATAACTTAAGAAGAAATTGTGCAATATTTGTACTGAAATAATATCAAAAGTTTCTATTAAAAAATTCAACTCATTATTTGTTTTTTATATTTCCGAAAACCGGGTTTACCAATGACCTCTGGTAAAAAATAATTACCGATCAATTTTCCCTAGTTCTTAGACAAGGAATTCGGGGTGGTTGGCGTCAGATGGCCTGAGGAGGAGCAGGAGGCCGCGGTGGGAGTCGAAGAGGATGAACCCGGAGGCGGCGGCGGTGGAGAGGAAGTCGAGGGAGAGGTGCAGCGAGGAGGCGGAGAGGGGCTGGAAGACGGGCGCCGATGTGTTGCGAAGCATTATTGGGCGGGCTATTGTGGTGGGGTTGTGGAAGTGCCCAAGGAGGGTGGGACGGAGCTCTGCCATGGTCGGAGCCAGCGAAGGGGGCGAGGTGGGGAGTGTTGGTATTTGGGCGAGCAAATAGCGAAGTGGAGTGGAGTGATGCGTGGTGGAAGAAGAACCAGTTCAAAGCAGGAATTGGGTAGCTTTTTGTACCAAAACCAACTCAATTTTGGGATGATGAGCATCTACTTTCCAAAAAAAATAAGTCTCTTATTTTGTGTTTCTATGTTTTTTATCTCTTTGAGTTCGACATTCTGGAGATATAATGATTATGTCCAAGGTGTTCGTGTTCCCGGCCTAGTAGACAGTCCCCATCCCAGCGACATCCCAAGTCGAAGCTCGGCGCTATACTCTGCTTCACAAAAGATTAGTCCAAGTTCCCAACAAAATTTTGCACGTCGACGACGACACATACATGTATTTTCCTCGCGGCTAGCCGGCTATCAGCTCCCGACGAACCAGAAGAAGGGTCAAAGCCCGCGCTGGTCGATCAATTGATAGCTACGTATTGGCAAAGACAAGTTGCCAAATTCGAGCCACACAGTTCGAAGAAACGTGCTCGCGCAGAAGAAACTCCAATTGAAAGCTGCGTACTAAAGCAGATCCAGGCCATGACGCCAGGTACTCCGCACCGGAATCACCGGAATGCGCAGCGGCACGCGAGTGCGGGGCACTGATCTGCCAAGTCCTGTTCTCTGCTCTCATGCAGTAATTCTCATGCTCTGTTTGGTTCATAAGTTCTAGAATTTTTTTAGTCTCAATTTATAAGTCTCAAGTCCCTAAAAAGTCCTTACATGTTTGGTTTCCGAAACTTATAAGTCCCTATAAGACCATATTACAACTATAAGTCCCTATAAGACTCTCCTTGAAAGTCTTATTTTATAAGTCTCAAATGCCCACTTTAAGTTTTTATAAGTCCCTCCTATTTGGTTTAGATGAGACTTATAGGGACTTTTTTAAGTCCGTAAATCAATAAGTCCCTGAAAACAAACACCCTCTCAATCCACAACTAGCTTCAGAGATATAATTTCAAACAATTTTCTCTGGCGGTTATAGACACAAAATAATTATTTTTTATCGATCGCTTCGTACTAAGTTTCAACATTGAAACTTAACATTTTATTAAAATTATTAAAACATATTTAAGATGGATCATGTTTGAAGGCACTGGCCATGAGAAACACAAATATGAAAACGAAACTTAGTTTGAAATTTTCATTTCAAAGAAATAAAACTTTATCGAGGTACATAAATAAAACTTTATCAAAACTAAAATAAAAGGCGGGTACAAGGACATGCGTGTCCCGCGTTCACGTGCCACAAATTCTCGTCCCCGAAATCGCGCATGACTAGCAACAGCTCCTTGATCGAGTTGCACTTGGCACGGAGATTTTTTTTCCAGCTGCCACGACAGAGCGCTAGCTGCCGGCTGACACGGTAGACTCTGCCCGTTTTCTCAACGTCTTCTTTCTGGCGAGTGGCGGCTAAATTTCGTGTTTTGACCCTTTTTGCAAACAAAATCAGGATCTGACCCTAGTTCGAAAAAAAATCGGGATCTGACCCTTTTGCCTACCGCTAGCCCGCCTGGCGGTAGGGTCGCGCGTCCTACCGTCGGCCCCTCCGGCGGTAGGTCCTTTGACGGCGACTGACGGTCGTTGGCAGTTGCTGACGTGGAAAAGGGCTTACCGCCATCAGTTACGGCGGTAGGTTACTGAAGCCTACCGCCACACTCTCTGGCGGTAGGGTCCTGTGTTGTGGATAAGGTGGGGAGGGGCTGGTTTGTGGGCCCCACCACCATTCTTCTTCCCCACTCATCTTCTTCCCCCTCTCTCCCTCTCACAAACCCCTAGATCCACTCCATTTGCTTGAGATTTCATCGGTGTATCCGGAGCATTTTCATCACCCAAGGTACCTCCCCCATTCCCCCTCCTTTTGATTGGTTGAGGTCTTTGTTTTGTGTGCATTTGGTCAATTGGTTGCAAACCCTAGGTGTTGATCTTGTTGTGTGCATTTATGATGCATTTATGGCTAGGGTTATGGTTATGTTAGGGGTTAGTGTTAGGGTTAGGGTTAGGGTTATGGTATTTATGTTGGGGGTTATGTTGGTGGTTATGTTGGGGGTTATGTTGGGGGTTAGGATTATAGTGGTTATGTAAGGGGTTATGGTTAGGGTTAGGGTTAATGGTGAGGTTAACTTTAGTATGAATAGTAGTTATGCAAAATTTTGTTCATTTGTCCATTTGTGTTGGTTGGATGACATATATGGATTGATTATATTGTTTCCAATTTCTTAGATGCATAAGCTCGTAAACGTTCATTATTTGGACAAATCGACATTTATGCTTGGAAATGACGATGAAGGGGAAGAGGCTATGGTTTTTGACACAAGTCCAAGCTTTGATGATCTTGTAGTTCAAGTGAGAAGCGTCTTACATTGGAATGACCCAAATGTCGAGGTTAAGCTTATTGGGAGGTATGACGTTGGATTGGGAGTAAAGTCCCGATTAAAGAGTATGCCCATCACCTCCCAATTGCATTGGAATGTGTACAAGGAAAAAGTAGACGCATCACAAAACAAGTCTCTTGAGATCTTTGCCACAAAGGTTGATCCTCCTCCTCCTTTGCAAATTGATCTCAACCGCAATGCATCCTCCCCCATGCATGATGATAGTGCCGAGGTGTATGTCCCCAATTGTTCTAGCCAACCACCAAGTAGCCAACCCAATGAAGATCATATCAATGCTAGCGCCATAGTACTCCGTCATGATGCTATTCCTCATGTTGAAGAAGATGATATTCCTCATGTTGAAGAAGATGCTAGTGGTCATGTTTATGATGATGCTATTGTTGCTCTAGAGGAGGATGTTTACTCGGAGAATGAAGAGATCCATTACAATCCAATTGGTAACTTGGATGTCATTGTGCGGCAACAAGACATGGACCGTACCCTCCCTTATAACCGTATGTGTGGGTATAACTCGGATGACGAGGGTCCGGAGGAAGAGTTGGATGAGGATGGGTTGACTGCGCAAGAAAATGAAATCTACAAGAAGGTGACCGGCAAGGAGAGAGGGCCGCCTTTGTTTAGAGATGTGAGTCTTGCGGACAATGCCGTCGTTGATGGTGGGATGAGATTCTGGTTGTCTGAGCCAACGCCGTGCCCCAAATTCAATGATCCTCGACCACAAAATGAGGATGAGAATGCTCATTTGAAGAAAGGCATCAAGTTTGGTTCTTTGGTAGAGTTCAAGATATGGTTGGGTGACTATGCCATTAGGAACCATAGGCCGTTTGTTGTTGGTCATTCAAATCAAAAACTTCGGTACACAGTCAAATGTGACCAAGAAGGTTGCAAATGGATGGTCCGCGGTAGAAAAATCAAAGAAGCCGGGCAATGGGTCTTGAAGAGTCATGTTGGCACTCACACGTGCGTACCCCCGGACATGGCCGACCGAAGCAAAGGACACCGTCAACTCACGTCTGAGTATCTAGGATACAAATTGTTGCATCAAATAGCACATGATCCAACCGTGAAGGCCAAGTTTCTCATGTCTTCGATTGAGGAACAATTCGGACACCCAGTCAAGTATGGGAAGTCATGGATGGCGAAGGCAAACGCTATTAGGATGTTGCATGGTGATTATGAGGCCGCATATAACATTCTTCCCAAGATGTTGGCAGTCATTGCTCATCGAAACCCGGGAATGCGCCATCGGGTGGAGTCAACTGACGGAGTGTTTCGTCGTGCCTTCTGGAGCTTTGGACAATGCATTGAGGCATTCACGTATTGTCGCCCGGTCTTGTCTATAGATGGTACATTCTTGACCGGCAAATACAAGGGCACATTGATGGTGGCGATGGCCCACTCTTCAAATGATAACGTGTTCCCGGTGGCATTTGCGTTGGTGCCTTCGGAGCACGATGATATTGGGAGTGGTTCATGAAGGAAATATGCCCTATAGGCAATAATAAAGTTATTATTTATTTCCTTATTTCATGATAAATGTTTATTATTCATGCTAGAATTGTATTAACCGGAAACATGATACATGTGTGAATACATAGACAAACATATAGTCACTAGTACGCCTCTACTTGACTAGCTCATTAATCAAAGATGGTTATGTTTCCTTACCATAGACATGTGTTATCATTTGATTAATGGGATCGCATCACTAGGAGAATAATGTGATTGACATGACCCATTCCGTTAGCCTAGCACTTGATCGTTTAGTATGTTGCTATTGCTTTCTTCATGACTTATACATGTTCCTGTAACTATGAGATTATGCAACTCCCGTTTACCGGAGGAACACTTTGGGTACTACCAAACGTCACAACGTAACTGGGTGATTATAAAGGAGTACTACAGGTGTCTCCGAAGGTACATGTTGAGTTGGCGTATTTCGAGATTAGGTTTTGTCACTCCGATTGTCGAAGAGGTATCTCTGGGCCCTCTCGGTAATGCACATCACTATAAGCCTTGCAAGCAATGTGACCAATGAGTTGGTTACGGGATGAAGCATTACGTAACGAGTAAAGAGACTTGCCGGTAACGAGATTGAACTAGGTATTGGATACCGACGATCAAATCTCGGGCAAGTAACATACCGATGACAAAAGGGAACAAACGTATGTTGTTATGCGGTTTAACCGATAAAGATCTTCGTAGAATATGTAGGAACCAATATGGGCATCCAGGTTCCGCTATTGGTTATTGACCGAGAATAGTTCTAGGTCATGTCTACATAGTTCTCGAACCCGTAGGGTCCGCACGCTTAACGTTACGATGACAGTTATATTATGAGTTTATGAGTTTTGATGTACCGAAGGAGTACGGAGTCCCGGATGAGATCAGGGACATGACGAGGAGTCTCGAAATGGTCGAGACGTAAAGATCGATATATTGGACGACTATATTCGGAGTTCGGAAAGGTTCCGAGTGATTCGGGTATTTTTCGGAGTACCGGAGAGTTACGGGAATTCACCGGGGAGTATATGGGCCTTATTGGGCTATACGGGAATAGAGGAGAGAGGCCAAAAGGAAAGAGGCCTGTGCCCCCCCTCTGGTCCGAATTGGACAAGGGGGGCAGCCCCCTTTTCCTTTTCCCTCTCCCCCTCTTTCCACTTCTCCTACTCCAACAAGGAAGGAGGGAGTCCTACTCCCGGTGGGAGTAGGACTCCCCTTGGCGCGCCCCCTCCTAGGCCGGCCGCACCTCCCCCCTCTCTCCTTTATATACGAGGACAGGGGGGCACCCCATGAGACACAAGTTGATCTACGGATCGTTCTTTAGCCGTGTGCGGTGCCCCCTCCACCATATTCCACCTCGGTCATATCGTCGCGGAGTTTAGGCGAAGCCCTGCGCCGGTAGAGCATCATCATCGTCACCACACCGTCGTGCTGACGGAACTCATCCCCGAAGCTTTGCTGGATCGGAGCCCGGGGATCGTCATCGAGCTGAACATGTGCTGAACTCGGAGGTGCCGTACGTTCGGTACTTGGATCGGTCGGATCGTGAAGACGTACGACTACATCAACCACGTTGTCATAACGCTTCCGCTTACGGTCTACGAGGGTACGTGGACAACACTCTCCCCTCCTGTTGCTATGCCATCACCATGATCTTGCGTGTACGTAGGAATTTTTTTGAAATTACTCCGTTACCCAACAGTGGCATCCGAGCTTGGTTTTATGCGTAGATGTCATATGCACGAGTATAACACAAGTGAGTTGTGGGCGATACAAGTCATACTGCTTACCAGCATGTCATACTTTGGTTCGGCGGTATTGTGAGATGAAGCGGCCCGGACCGACATCACGCGTACGCTTACGCAAGACTGGTTTCACCGTTACGAGCACTCGTGCTTAAAGGTGGCTGGCGGGTGTCTGTCTCTCTCACTTTAGCTGAAGCGAGTGTGGCTACGCCCGGTCCTTGCGAAGGTTAAAACAGCACTAACTTGACGAACTATCGTTGTGGTTTTGATGCGTAGGTAAGAACGGTTCTTGCTAAGCCCGTAGCAGCCACGTAAAACTTGCAACAACAAAGTAGAGGACGTCTAACTTGTTTTTGCAGGGCATGTTGTGATGTGATATGGTCAAGACGTGATGCTATATTTTATTGTATGAGATGATCATGTTTTGTAACCGAAGTTATCGGCAACTGGCAGGAGCCATATGGTTGTCGCTTTATTGTATGAAATGCAAACGCCCTGTAATTGCTTTACTTTATCACTAAGCTGTAGCGATAGTCGTAGAAGCAATAGATGGCGTAAACGACAACGATGCTACGATGAAGATCAAGGTGTCGCGCCGGTGACGATGGTGATCACGACGGTGCTTCGGAGATGGAGATCACAAGCACAAGATGATGATGGCCATATCATATCACTTATATTGATTTCATGTGATGTTAATCCTTTATGCATCTTATCTTGCTTTGATTGACGGTAGCATTTTAAGATGATCTCTCACTAATATTATCAAGAAGTGTTCTCCCTGAGTATGCACCGTTGCCAAAGTTCATCGTGCCCAGACACCACGTGATGATCGGGTCTGATAAGCTCTACGTCCATCTACAACGGGTGCAAGCCAGTTTTGCACACGCAGAATACTCAGGTTAAACTTGACGAGCCTAGCATATGCAGATATGGCCTCGGAACACGGAGACCGAAAGGTCGAGCGTGAATCATATAGTAGATATGATCAACATATTGATGTTCACCGTTGAAACTACTCCATCTCACGTGACGATCGTACATGGTGTAGTTGATATGGATCACGTAATCACTTAGAGGATTAGAGGGATGTCTATCTAAGTGAGAGTTCTTTAGTAATATGATTAATTGAACTTAAATTTATCATGAACTTAGTCCTGGTAGTATTTTGCAAATTATGTTGTAGATCAATAGCTTGCGTTGTTTGTTTCATATGTTTATATGTTCCTAGAGAAAACTGTGTTGAAAAATGTTAGTAGCAATGATGCGGATTGGATCCGTGATCTGAGGTTTATCCTTATTGCTGCGCAGAAGAATTATGTCCTTGATGCACCGCTAGGTGACAAACCTATTGCAGGAGCAGATGCAGTCGTTATGAACGTTTGGCTAGCTCAATATGATGACTACTTGATAGTTTAGTGCACCATGCTTAACGGCTTAGAATCGGGACTTCAAAGACGTTTTGAACGTCATGGACCATATGAGATGTTCCAGGAGTTGAAGTTAATATTTCAAGCAAATACCCGAGTTGAGAGATATGAAGTCTCCAACAAGTTCTATAGCTAAAAGATGGAGGAGAATCGCTCAACTAGTGAGCATGTGCTCAAATTGTCTGGGTACTACAATCGCTTGAATCAAGTGGGATTTAATCTTCCAGATAAGATAGTGATTGACAGAATTCTCTAGTCACCATCACCAAGTTAGTAGAACTTTGTGATGAACTATAGTATGCAAGGGATGACGAAAACGATTCCCGAGCTCTTCGTGATGTTGAAATCGACGAAGGTAGAAATCAAGAAAGAGCATCGAGTGTTGATGATTGACAAGATTACTAGTTTCAAGAAAAGGGCAAAGGGAAAGAAAGGGAACTTCAAGTAGAATGACAAGCAAGTTGTCACTCCCGCAAAGAAGCCCAAAGCTGGACCAAAGCCTGAAACTGAGTGCTTACACTGCAAAGGAAATGGTCACTGAAAGCGGAAATGCCCTAAATATTTGGTGGATAAGAAGGATGGCAAAGTGAACAAGGGTATATTTGATATACAGGTTATTGATGTGTACCTTACTAGTGTTTATAGTAGCCCCTGAGTATTTGATACTTGTTCGGTTGCTAAAAATTAGTAACTCGAAACAGGAGTTACAGAATAAACAAAGACTAGTTGAGGGTGAAGTGACGATGTGTATTGGAAGTGGTTCCAAGATTGATATGATCATCATCGCACACTCCCTATACTTTCGGGATTAGTGTTGAAACTAAATAAGTGTTATTTGGTGTTTGCATTGAGCATGAATATGATTTGATCATGTTTATTGCAATACGGTTATTCATTTAAGTAAGAGAATAAATTGTTGTTCTGTTTACATGAATAAAACCTTATATGGTTACACACCCAATAAAAATGGTTCGTTGGATCTCCATCGTAGTGATACACATATTCATAATATTGAAACCAAAAGATGCAAAGTTAATAATGATAGTGCAACTTATTTGTGGCACTGCAGTTTAGGTCATATTGGTGTAAAGCGCATGAAGAAACTCCATGCTGATGGGATTTTGGAATCACTTGATTATGAATCACTTGATGCTTGTGAACCATGCCTTATGGGCAAGATGACTAAATACTCCGTTCTCCGGAACAATAGAGCGAGCAACTGACTTATTGGAAATAATACATACTGATGTATGCGATCCGATGAGTGTTGAGGCTCGCGGCAAGTATCATTATTTTCTGACCTTCACAGATGATTTGAGCAGATATGGGTATATCTACTTAATGAAACATAAGTCTGAAACGTTTGAAAAGTTCAAAGAATTTCAGAGTGAAGTTGAAAATCATCGTAACAAGAAAATAAAATTTCTACGATCTGATCGTGGAAGAGAATATTTGAGTTATGAGTTTGGTCTTCAATTAAAACAATGTGGAATAGTTTCACAGCTCATGCCACCTGGAACACCACAACGTTATGGTGTGTCTGAACGTCGTAACCGCACTTTATTGGATATGGTGCGATCTATGATGTCTCTTACTGATTTACCATTATCGTTTTGGGGTTATGCATTAGAGACAGCTGCATTCACGTTAAAAGGGCACCATATAAAATCCGTTGAGACGACACCGTATGAATTATGGTTTAGCAAGAAACCAAAGTTGTCGTTTCTTAAAGTTTGGGGTTGCGATGCTTATGTGAAAAAGTTTCATCCTGATAAGCGCAAACCCAAATCGGAGAAATGTGGCTTCATAGGATACCCAAAGGAGAAAGTTGGGTACACCTTCTATCACAGATCCGAAGGCAAGACATTTGTTGCTAAGAATGATCCTTTCTAGAGAAGGAGTTTCTCTCGAAAGAAGTGAGTGGGAGGAAAGTAGAACTTGATAAGGTAATTGTACCTTCTCCCTTATTGGAAAGTAGTTCATCATAGAAATCTGTTCCTGTGACTACTACACCAATTAGTGAGGAAGCTAATGATGATGATCATGTAACTTCAGATCAAGTTACTACCGAATCTCTTAGGTAAACCAGAGTAAGATCCGCATCAGAGTGGTACGGCAATCCTGTTCTGGAAGTCATGCTACTAGATCACGATGAACCTACGAACTATGAAGAAGCGATGGTGAGCCCAGATTCCACAAAATGGCTTGAGGCCATGAGATCTGAGATAAGATCCATGTATGAAAACAAAGTATGGACTTTGATTGACTTGCCCAATGATCGGCGAGACATTGAGATTAAATGGATCTTCAAGAGGAAGACGGACGCTGATAGTGTTACTATCTACAAAGTTAGAATTATCGCAAAAGGTTTTCGACAAGTTCAAGGTGTTGACTACGATGAGAGTTTTTTACTCGTATCTATGCTTAAGTCTGTCTGAATTATGTTAGCAATTGCCACATTTTATGAAATCTGGCAAATGGATGTCAAAACTGCATTCCTTAATGGATTTTTTAAAGAAGAGTTGTATATGATGCAACCAGAAGGTTTTGTCGATCCGAAAGGTGCTAACAAAATGTGCAACCTCCAGCGATCCATCAATGGACTGGTGCAAGCATCTCGGAGTTGGAATATACGCTTTGATAAGTTGATCAAAGCATATAGTTTTAATACAGACTTGCAGTGAAGCCTGTATTTACAAGAAAGTGAGTGGGAGCAATACGACATTTCTGATAAGTATATATGAATGACATATTGTTGATCAGAAATAATGTAGAATTATTCTGTAAAGCATAAAGGAGTATTTGAAAGGAGTTTTTCGAAGAAGGACCTTGGTAAAGCTGCTTACATATTGAGCATCAAGATCTATAGAGATAGATCAAGACGCTTGATAAGCTTTTTCAATGAGTAAATACCTTGACAAGATTTTGAAGTAGTTCAAAATGGAACAGTCAAAGAAGGAGTTCTTGCATGTGTTGCAAGGTGTGAAGTTCAGTAAGACTCAAGACCCGACCATGGCAGAAAATAGAAAGAGAATGAAAAGTCATTCCCTATGCCTCAGTCATAGGTTCTATAAAGTATGCTATGCTGTGAACCAGACCTATTGTATACCTTGCTCTGTGTTTGGCAAAGGAATACAATTTTGATCTAATAAGTAGATCACTGGACATGGGTCAAGAATATCCTTAGTGAGGACTAAGGAGATGTTTCTCGATTATGGAGGTGATAAAAGAGCCCGTCGTAAAAGTTACAACGATGCAAGCTTTTACACCAATCCAGATGACTCTAAGTCTCAATCTAGATACATATTGAAAGTGGGAGAAATTAGCTAGAGTAGCTCCGTGCAGAGCATTGTGGACATAGAATATTTGCGAAATACATACGGCTCTGAATATGACAGACCCGTTGACTAAGCTTCTCTCACGAGCAAAACATGATCATACCTTAGTACTCTTTTGGGTGTTAATCACATAGCGATGTAAACTAGATTATTGACTCTAGTTAACCCTTTGGGTGTTGATCACATGATGATGTGAACTATGGGTATTAATCACATGCAGATGTGAATATTGGTGTTAAATCACATAACGATGTGAACTAGATTATTGACTCTAGTGCAAGTGGGAGACTGAAGGAAATATGCCCTAGAGGCAATAATAAAGTTATTATTTATTTCCTTATTTCATGATAAATGTTTACTATTCATGCTAGAATTGTATTAACCGGAAACATGATACATGTGTGAATACATAGACAAACATATAGTCACTAGTACGCCTCTACTTGACTAGCTCATTAATCAAAGATGGTTATGTTTCCTAACCATAGACATGTGTTGTCATTTGATTAATGGGATCACATCATTAGGAGAATAATGTGATTGACATGACCCATTCCGTTAGCCTAGCACTTGATCGTTTAGTATGTTGCTATTGCTTTCTTCATGACTTATACATGTTCCTGTAACTATGAGATTATGCAACTCCCATTTACCGGAGGAACACTTTGGGTACTACCAAAACTCACAACGTAACTGGGTGATTATAAAGGAGTACTACAGGTGTCTCCGAAGGTACATGTTGAGTTGGCGTATTTCGAGATTAGGTTTTGTCACTCCGATTGTCGGAGAGGTATCTCTGGGCCCTCTTGGTAATGCACATCACTATAAGCCTTGCAAGCAATGTGACCAATGAGTTCGTTACGGGATGATGCATTATGTAACGAGTAAAGAGACTTGCCGGTAACGAGATTGAACTAGGTATTGGATACCGACGATCAAATCTCGGGCAAGTAACATACCGATGACAAAAGGGAACAAACGTATGTTGTTATGCGGTTTGACCGATAAAGATCTTCGTAGAATATTTAGGAACCAATATGGGCATCCAGGTTCCGCTATTGGTTATTGACCGAAAATAGTTCTAGGTCATGTCTACATAGTTCTTGAACCCGTAGGGTCCGCACGCTTAACGTTACGATGACAGTTATATTATGAGTTTATGAGTTTTGATGTACCGAAGGAGTTCGGAGTCCCGGATGAGATCAGGGACATGACGAGGAGTCTCAAAATGGTCGAGACATAAGGATCGATATATTGGACGACTATATTCGGAGTTCGGAAAGGTTCCGAGTGATTCGGGTATTTTTCGGAGTACCGCAGAGTTACGGGAATTCGCCGGGGAGTATATGGGCCTTATTGGGCTATACGGGAATAGAGGAGAGAGGCCAAAAGGAAAGAGGCCTGCGCCCCCCCCCCCTCTGGTCCGAATTGGACAAGGGGGGCAGCCCCCTTTTCCTTTTCCCTCTCCCCCTCTTTCCACTTCTCCTACTCCAACAAGGTAGGAGGGAGTCCTACTCCCGGTGGGAGTAGGACTCCCCTTGGCGCGCCCCCTCCTAGGCCGGCCGCACCTCCCCCCTCCCTCCTTTATATACGAGGATAGGGGGGCACCCCATGACACACAAGTTGATCTATGGATCGTTCTTTAGCCGTGTGCGGTGCCCCCCTCCACCATATTCCACCTCGGTCATATCGTCGCGGAGTTTAAGCGAAGCCCTGGGCCGGTAGAGCATCATCATCGTCACCATGCCGTCGTGCTGACGGAACTCATCCCCGAAGCTTTGCTGGATCGGATCCCGGGGATCGTCATCGAGTTGAACGTGTGCTGAACTCGGAGGTGCCGTACGTTCGGTACTTGGATCGGTCGGATCGTGAAGACGTACGACTACATCAACCGCGTTGTCATAACGCTTCCGCTTACGGTCTACGAGGGTACATGGACAACACTCTCCCCTCTCATTGCTATGCCATCACCATGATCTTGCGTGTACGTAGGATTTTTTTTGAAATTACTCCGTTACCCAACAGTTCATGGGGCATGTGAGAACCAAGGTGATAGGCAAGCGAGAGGTATGGATTATATCGGATCGCCATCATGGGATTCTCAAAGCAATAGACATTGATATTCCCGATCTTCCAAAGCTTCAACACCGTTGGTGCATGAGACACTTTGTTGCAAACTTTTACCGGGCATGCAAGAGCA
Organism: Triticum dicoccoides; assembly: GCF_002162155.2. Lineage (NCBI taxonomy): Eukaryota > Viridiplantae > Streptophyta > Magnoliopsida > Poales > Poaceae > Triticum > Triticum dicoccoides. The sequence continues at coordinate 27,320,816 of NC_041385.1, forward strand.
AGGAGTTTTGCAAAGACCTTTCCTTTGTTTGCGTTGCATTCAACACCGCCACATTCAAGACCCGATATGATAAACTCCCAAGGCTTTGGAGAAGAACAAAGGGGGGAAAGAATTCTTGGTTTGGCACTTTCCGGATAAGGAAAAGTGGTCACGCGCTTACGATGAAGGAGGTATGCGATATGGGGACATGACAAGCAACATGGTGGAATGCTTCAACAATGTGTTGAAGGGTGTCCGTTCCTTGCCGGTGACCGCAATACTCAAGTACACTTTCATCAAGCTCAATGAGTACTTCCTAAAGCATTCTGGAAGCACGGCCAAGTGGATTGGGGAAAAGATGGACTATCCATTAAAGGTTCATGATTGGTTGTTGCATCAAGCTCGCAAGTCTGCCAAACAACAAGTGATCACATATAATGAAAAAGAAATGATCTATCAAATCGATGAGTTGGGTGGGACAATAAGGGACGGTAGGTCTTATGGTGGAGTTGCTTACGAGGTGCGCCTAAAAATCCGTTGGTGCCAGTGTGAGAGGCCACACAAGTATCATTGGCCTTGCTCGCATTTTATGACTGCAGCATGGGCGAGAAATATGAACGTATCCGATGGCACAATGGTGCGTTTGCATGAGTTCACATTGGAACGAACAAGGTTGACGTGGGCGCCTCAGTTCAATCATTTCCTTGATGCCTCACAGTGGCCTGAGTATGTTGGGCCAGACATTGTGCCAGATCCCGCACTCATGGTGCCTATGAGGGGAAGAAGAAGAGAGAAGAGATTCCGGAGTGACATGGATGATCTAGCTGGATACACCGGAATGAAGCAATTTGGTAGTGGTCATTTCATGGAGCCACCGGAAAACAACAATTGTGGAGAATGCAATGACACAGGACACAACGTTAGGACATGCAAGAAACCAAGAACCAACACGAGCACTAGTCAAACACGTGGACGGAGCACTAGACTTGGAGGGGGCCGTGGCTGTGGAGGCAGGGCTAGCCTTGGAGGGGGCCGTGGCCGTGGAGGAAGGACTAGCCTTGGAGGGAGCCATGGCCATGGAGGAAGGACTAGCCTTGTAGGGGGGCGTGGCCGTGTATCCGGTGGTTCTAGGACACGTCGGGTTGATAGAGGAAGGCCTATCGATGTGTTGCTCAATCCGGATGGTTGAAATAATGTGAATGGTACTACTTTTAATATGTTCATGCATGTGTCGATATATTTGCCCCTTTACATGTCAATGTGTTCATATTTAGACTTAACATCTTTATTTGTTGTAGGGCATGGCTTCATCCGGTTCCATGACGAGGCCACCGTGTGCTCACCAAGAAGACATGCCACACAAGTGGAAGGACACATCTTTGGACAAGGTGAAGGAGAAAGATGTGAAGACTCCGCCATGTTGGTGTGGAGATGTTTGCAAGGTGAAGGAGTCCACCGACCGAAAGAATTCATGGACCGAAGTAAGGAGATATTTTGTTTGCCCCAATTATGCTTACCATCGCGCGCTTCCAACTAACGCCTATGACCTTCCACCGGTATGCTAGAGAAGTAACACGTTACTCTCAAATGTGTGCCAGCACTAACATCCGTTTTATATGCAGTCACCGCCTCCTCTATGCAAGTACTTCAGCTGGATAGATCATGAAGTGCCAAAAGATATCCAAAAGGACCAATTAGAAGATTGTTTTAGGTGCCAGCGGCTGTTCGAAGAAAGGTTTCAAAGAGGCTTGGAGGAAGAGCGTCGTCAGAAAGAGAGGATGGAGCAGAAGCAACGGGAGGAGGAGAGGGCACGCCAAGCGAAGCTAGCTCGTGAGGAGGAGAGGGCAAGAAAGCTTGCAAAAGCTCGCAAGGCACAAGAGGAGGATGAGGCACGTGACAAGAAGGGGAAATGGCCCCGTATGACTCAGTAAAGCCTTCGCTTCGGTGGACTCGTCATGTAACCGGATGAAGCCATGCCAAATTTATCATGAACTATGTAGTACTAAGGCAAAAAGCCATGTGTCGTCAACTTGTCGTGAATGAATTTGCCATTTGTATTGAACTTGGTGTGAAGATGTTTGGAAGGTGTCGTGAATGAATTCAGTTTGTCAGCATATTCTTTGAAAAATTGTTGTGCTGGGAAGAGAATAGGGACAGAACATAACAGAGTGCTCTGTTTTCAGAGTTTACAACCCTACCGCCAGAGCCAGTGGCGGTGGGGGGGGGGGCAAACCTGCTGTGACAAAGAAACCAAACCTGTTGGCGGTAGGACCAAACCCTACCGCCACTGGCCATGGCGGGAGGCTGCTGGACCCTACCGCCAGGTGCCATGGCAGTAGGGGGGGCAAAGTTTCTGTGACAGTAAACACCAACGCCCTGGCGGTAGGGTCAACCCTACCGCCGCAGACAATGGCGGTAGGGTCAACCCTACCGCCAGGGCGCTGGTGTTTACCGTCACAGAAACTTTGCCCCCCTACCGCCATGTGGACTAGCGGTAGGGTCCACCAGCCTACCGCCAGGACCTGTGGCGGTAGGGTTTGGTCCCTCCTTCTCTCCTTTCCCCTCTATTTTGCCCCATTTGTCGAATGTTAGCATAATATACCCAATTCTGTCAAATATTAGAATGATCATTTCGCAAGCACATACATAACTCAACTTAACATAGTTCATTACATTCACGAATAACACATGTTCAAACTTATTAAAACATGACCTGGTTCAGATGACATCGGTTGAAACTAATAACTCATGCTCAACGGCACATTTTCTAAACAGGTAACATATTTCTCATACTTATCAGATGTTCAATTTGATCGTCACGCGCTTGATTACGCTTCATTTGAAAGTCTGTGGATCCTGCCCAATGACCCAACACACCATTCGTTTGATGGAATCAAGCCCATGCAGCACGGCGAGCGGGATTCTCTGACACGACCTGTTTGACTGCCCATCCTATGACCTGCCCGGGTTTCCTCAAGTCCATCTCACGGAATTCTTCTTTGCTTGAAGCGAACGCAATCTCAACTGCCAAAGCGTGTCTGCAAGCATATTCCCGGTCTTGCAGCTCATCAAGCATCCTGTCTTTCTCCTTCACAAGCTTTCGGAATGCTTTTTTCTCCTTAGCATCAGAAGGTTCCTCAATAAAGTGATACTTGCTGAAAACCTTCATGGCCGCATTTGCCTCATCACAACTCTTCAACCATGCTTCACATTCCTTCTTCAAGAAACGGTGTCGCTCCGCCATGATCTTCTCACACGCTATGTTCATAGTCATGGATCGACTGTCCATCCTACATGAATATACGGGTTTAAGATGACATAAACAAAAACATAAAATAAATTAAGTAGAGTACAACACTTGGTAACTTGATATGACATACAACACCAAGTTCTTAATGAGTTCAAATGTTAAGGGTACAAGTCATAGTAGTTCAAACGACGACCAAGCATAGGGTACATGCCATTATAGTTCAAATGACAAAGATTACATAGCCTCATGCAATTCTATGCGGCGTACGGTCCCGGGTTGCAACAAATAACATCATTTCTTTCTTTGACCCATGCCCAACGAGATGCCCGGTTCTCATCCGACGAGAATGGTTGGCGAACTAACCAATCAATGACCTGACCATGATTGCCCATGTCTATCTCAGCATATTCTGCCGTTGTCGCACACAATGTAATTTGCATTGCAAGATCACGCCTACAATTTTTTTCCGCCGTCTTGAGCTTCTTCATCAGCCTCTCATTTTTTGTTATAAATTTTTCGGAACAGTTCACCGCCGCCTCAATGGCTTCGATCCGCAAGTTCATCTTTTCCTCAATCAATTCGCATTCACGGTTCGCCGCCGCCTCAGCAGAAGTTTCAAAGAAAACGAGCGGTGCCATCCTACAATTCGAAAAGTTGCTATTAAAGTAACTTAGCTTTAATTGCTTTCTTAAGCCTAACCTAACCCCCATTATGTACATTAAGACTAGCACTAGATCTAGGCACACAAACTATTCCACAAGAAATTCTAAGCACATCATACATAAGGAAATCACAAACATAAACTTAAATCGATCATAGTAATTGATTCGACGACACAAAAATGATGAGCTAGGGTTTGCAATCAAATAAGCAAATGCAAAGTAAACAAAGATATCAACCAATCAAAATGAGGGGAAATGAGAGAACCACCTTGAGTGATGAAAATGGTAAGAATCCACCGGAGAAATCTCAAACAAATGAGAGAGATTTGGAGGCTCTAGTGCTTCAAAGAAAGAGGGGGGAGAGTTGAGCTCGGTGGAGGGGCCGGCGGTAGGACGCGCAACCCTACCGCCAGGTGGGCTGGCGGTAGGCAAAAGGGTCAGATCCCAAATTTTTTTCGAACTAGGATCAGATCCCGATTTTGTTTGCAAAAAGGGTCAAAACACGAAATTTAGCCACAAGTGGCAAGAGCCAAGCTGTGTCTGCAGCGCAGCGTCCACTGGACTGGGGTGGAGGCCGCAGTCAGACGAACCAGTGAGCCTGTCCCCCACGACACTGATGACATGGGCTCACTCAAAACACTATGGGATGAGATAGCCTGCCAAGTTGAAGGAACGAGGCGCGTGCACCGCACCCCCATTGGCCAGTTTTATCGGTCGTGCGACCAATCATTCGTGGGTGAGCCTTTAAGTTTGTGGAATACACTGTCATCTCACCTCCTGTCATTAACTTTTGTTTTGCATGCAGGAACCGGATGATACATAAAGATAGCAATCAAGTCATACTCCCTCCGTCTAGGTTAATAAGTCATTTTAGATTGTGCACCATGATCAAGGGGGAGGAAAAAACAAGAGAACTTAATGTTTATTTGCTAATTAATAGCATTGCATGCAATGAAGTAACCACTGCATGCCATGTTTGGTAGTCTCAAATCATTGAAAGCATGCACGCCCCACATCTCTTATTGGTTGATATGTCAAGAAACAAGAAACGAGGTGGAAGTTAACGCACCGCGCCTAAGTGTTTTGGAATTATTTGGTTTCGTAAGGTGACTTATACACCTAGAAGGAGGGAGTAGCACACATGACAACCTCTTTGGAGATGCTTCAGCGACCATCTCCGACCACATCCATGCCATCATTGAACAAGGGAAAGAGGGTCGCCTATGGAGGGCCTTAGGAACGGGGCATAGAATGCGAAAAAAAAACCCTCGCTCCCGCGGAGCACTCTATGCATGCGTCACATGAGACCTAACACCGACACTAGTGGTCGGTTCATCTTCAAACCCCTTCAATCTCCTTGTCGCCGCCTGAGGGTTTCTGTTGTGTGAAGCCTGTGCGACACTGGCGAGGATGGAGTCCTCTCCTTCCTCCCTCTCATGGATTTCCGTGGCGTGCGGTAGTCATCCTCTGTAGGAGCAGGGGGCTCGTCGGGTCTCCTGGTGGAGGGGGCTCGCGACTTCAGGGCTGGGAGGCGGTGGTTCCTACCTCTTGAGCACTGTGTTGGATTTCCCCGAAGAGGAGAGGATGATGCAGTAAAGTAGCGTAAGTATTTCCCTTAGTTTTTGAGAACCAACGTATCAATCCAGTAGGAGACCACGCACAATTCCCTCGTACCTACACAAAACGATAGCAACTCACAACTAACGCTTAGGGGTTGTCAATCCCTTCACGGTCACTTACGAGAGTGAGATCTGATAGAGATAATATTTTTGGTGTTTTTGATAGATAGATGCAAATTAAAAAGTAAAGGCAAAGTAAAAACAAAGCAAGTAAATAAAGTGATATAGATTAATATGATGAGAATAGACCCGGGGGCCATAGGTTTCACTAGTTGCTTCTCTCAAGAGCATAAGTATTCTATGGTGGGTGAACAAATTACTGTTGAGCAATTGACAGAATTGAGCATAGTTATGAGTATATCTAGGCGATGATCATGTATATAGGCATCACGTCCAAAACAAGTAGATCGAAACGATTCTGCATCTACTACTATTACTCCACTCATCGACCGCTATCCAGCATGCATCTAGAGTATTAAGTAAAAATAGAGTAACGCCGTAAGCAAGATGACATGATGTAGAGGGATAAATTCATGCAATATGATAAAAAACCCATCTTGTTATCCTCGATGGCAACAATACAATACGTGCCTAGCAACTCTTTCTGTCACCGAGTAAGGACACTGCAAGATTAAACCCAAAGCTAAGCACTTCTCCCATTGCAAGAACTACCAATCTAGTTGGCCAAACCAAAAAGTTAATTCGAAGAGACTTGCAAAGATAACTCAATCATACATAAAAGAATTCAGAGAAGAATCAAATATTTTCCATAGATAATACTGGATCATAAACCCACAATTCATCGGTCTCAACAAATACACCGCAAAAAGAAGATTACATCGAATAGATATCCACGAGAGAGGGGGAGAACATTGTATTGAGATCCAAAAAGAGAGAAGAAGCCATCTAGCTACTAGCTATGGACCCGAAGGTCTGAAGTAAACTACTCACACTTCATCGGAGGGGCTATGGTGATGATGTAGAAGCCCTCCATGGTGGATGCCCCTCCGGCGGAGCTCCAGAACAGGCCCCAAGATGGGATCTCGTGGATACAGAAAGTTGCGGCGGTGGAATTAGGTTTTTGGCTCCTGTTCTGATCGTTCGGGGATACGTAGGTATATATAGGAGGAAGGAGTACATCGGTGGAGCTCCGAGGGGCCCATGAGGTAGGGGGCGCGACTAGGGGGGGCGCCCTCCACCCTCGTGACCGCCTCTGGCGCTTCTTGGAGTAGGGTCCAAGTCTCCTGGGTCACGTTCGGTTGGAAAATCACGATCCCGAAGGTTTCAATCCGTTTGGACTCCGTTTGATATTCTGTTTCTTCGAAATACTGAAAAAGGCAAAAACAGCAATTCTGGGCTGGGCCTCCGGTTAATAGGTTAGTCCCAAAAGTAATATAAAAGTGGAAAATAACGCCCAATATAGTCCAAAACTGTAGATAAAGTAGCATGGAGCAATCAAAAATTATAGATACGTTGGAGGCGTATCAAGCATCCCCAAGCTTAATTCCTGCTCGTCCTCGAGTAGGTAAATGATAAAAAAGAATTTTTGATGCGGAGTGATACTTTGGCATAATTTCAATGTAAATCTTCTTAATTGTGATATGAATATTCAGATCCGAAAGATTCAAGACAAAAGTTCATAGTGACACAAAAATAATAATACTTCAAGCATACTAATCAAAGCAATCATGTCTTCTCAAAATAACATGGCAAAAGAAAGTTCATCCCTACAAAATCATATAGTTAGGCTATGCTTCATTTTCGTCACACAAAGATGTTCCCAACTTCTATACCCCCGATGACAAGCCAAGCAATTGTTTCATACTTAAATAATCTCAAACTTTTTCAACCTTCATGCAATACATGAGCGTGAGCCATGGATATAGCACTATGGGTGGAATGGAATATGATGATGGGGATTGTGTGGAGAAGACAAAAAAGGAGAAAGTCTCACGTTGACGAGGCTAATCAACGGGCTATGGAGATGCCCATCAATTGATGTCAACATGAGGAGTAGGGATTGCCATGCAACGGATGCACTAGAGCTATGAATGCTCAACAAAAAGAAAACTAGTGGGTGTGCATCCAACTTGCTTGCTCACGAAGACCTAGGGCATTTTGAGGAAGCCCATCGTAGGAATATACAAGCCAAGTTCTATAATGAAAAATTCCCACTAGTATAAAAAGACAAGTTATGATACTCACTACATGAAGAACAAGGTGCTACTTTGAAGCACAATATATGAGACTCACTACGTGAAGAACAAGGTGCTACTTTGAAGCACAATATATGAGACTATATGAAGAACAAGGTGCTACTTTGAAGCACAAGTGTGGAAAAAGAGATAGTAGCATTGCCCTTTTTATATTTTTTTGGGGCCTTTCTTTTTTTCTTTTTGGCCTTTCTCTTTTTTTTATTTGGGCAATGCTCTAATAATGATGATCATCACACTTCTATTGATTACAACACAAGGATTAGAACTCGAAACTTAGAACAAGATATGACTCTATATGAATGCCTCCGGCGGTGTACCGGGATGGTGCAATGAATCAAGAGTGACATGTATGAAAAATAATGCATGGTGGCTTTGCCACAAATATGATGTCAACTACAAGATCATGCAATGGCAATATGACAAAAGTAATGCACGTCATGATGATGATGGTGGAAGTTGCATGGCAATATATCTCGGAATGGCTATGGAAATGCCATAATAGGTAGGCATGGTGGCTGTTTTGAGGAAGATATAAGGAGGTTTATGTGTGATAGAACATATCATATCACGGGGTTTGGATGCACCCGCGAAGTTTGCACCAACTCTCAAGGTAAGAAAGGGCAATGCACGGTACCGAAGAGGCTAGCAAAGGCGGAAAGGTGAGAGTGCGTATAATCCATGGACTCAGCATTAGTCAAAAGAACTCATATACTTATTGCAAAAATTTAGAAGTCATCAAAAATTCAAGTACTACGCGCATGCTCCTAGGGGGATAGATTGGTAGGAAAAGACCATCGCTCGTCCCCGACCGCCACTCATAAGGATGCACAAGCCAGGTACACTTCATGTTTCAAATTTGTTACATAACTTTAACCATACGTGCATGCTACGGGATTTGCAAACTTCAACACAAGTATTTCTCAAATTCATAATCACCCAACTAGCACGACTATGATATTATCACCTTCATATCTCAAAACAATTATCAAGCATCAAACTTATCTTAGTATTCAATTCACTCAAAAGAAAGTTTCACATATCTTGAACACCAAGTATATTAACATTAAGCAAATTACCATGCTATTAAAGACTCTCAAAATAATCTAAGTGAAGCATGAGAGATTAAATAGTTTCTTTAAAACAAATCCACCACCGTGCTCTAAAAGATCTAAGTGAAGTACTAGAGCAAAAATTATCATGCTCAAAAGATATAAGTGAAGCACTATGAGCAAAACTATCAAGCTCAAAAGATATAAGCGAAGCACATAGAGTATTCTAACAAATTCCAAATAATGTATGGCTCTCTCAAAAGATGTGTACAGCAAGGATGATTGTGGTAAACTAACAAGCAAAGACACAAATAATACAAGGCGCTCCAAGCAAAACACATATCATGTTGGTGAATAAAAATATAGCTCCAAGTAAATTACCGATGGAAGTGGACGAAAGAGGGGATGACTTCCGAGGCATCCCCAAGCTTTGACTTTTTGGTGTCCTTAGATTATCTTGGGGGTGCCATGGGCATCCCAAGCTTAGGCTCTTGCCACTCCTTGTTCCATAATCCATCAAAAGAATTCACCCAAAACATGAAAACTTCACAACACAAAACTCAACAGAAATCTCGTGAGCTCCGTTAGAGAAAGAAAACAAAAGACTACTTCAAGGTACTGTAATGAACTCATTCTTTATTTATATTGGTGTTAAACCTACTGTATTCCGACTTCTCTATGGTTTATAAACTAATTTACTAGCCATAGATTCATCAAAATAAGCAAACAACACATGAAAAACAGAATCTGTGAAAAACAGAACAGTCTGTAGAAATCTGTAACTAAAGCAAGCTTCTAGAAATTTATTTTTTTTACCAAAATAGGAAGTCCTGGACAATTTGTTTATTGATCAGCAGCAAAAAGAATCAACGCAAAAGCACATTCCTGTGATATATCATAATTATATTCATGGGCGCAAAGTTTCTGTTTTTCAGCAGAATCAAATCAACTATCATCGTAGGCTATCCTATAGGTCCTACTTGGCACAAACACTAATTAAAACATAAAACCACATCCAAAAAGAAATTAGATGGATTATTTATTCCTAAACAGAATCAAAAACAAAAAACACAATATAAAATTGGGTTGCCTCCCAACAAGCGCCATCGTTTAACGCCCCTAGCTAGGCATAAAAGCGAGGATAGGTCTAGGTATTGCCATCTTTGGTAGGCAACCCATAAGTGGCTCTCATGATAGATTCATAAGGTAATTTTATTTTCTTTCTAGGGAAGTGTTCCATACCCTTCTTTAAGGGAAATTGGAATCTAATATTCCCTTCCTTCATATCAATAATTGCACCAATTGTTCTAAGGAAAGGTCTACCAAGAATAATAGGACATGAAGGATTGCAATCTATATCAAGAACGATAAAATCTACGGGCACATAATTCCTATTTGCAACAATAATAACATCATTCATTCTTCCCATAGGTTTTTTAATAGTGGAATCCGCAAGATGCAAGTTTAGAGAGCAATCATCAAAATCACGGAAATCTAGCAAATCACATAAAGTTTTGGGAATAGTAGAGACACTAGCACCCAAATCACATAAAGCATGAAACTCATAATCTTTAATTTTAATTTTAATAGTAGGTTCCCACTCATCATAGAGTTTTCTAGGGATCAAAACTTTCAACTCAAGTTTTTCTTCATAAGATTGCATCAAGGCATCAACAATGTGTTTCGTAAAGGCTTTGTTTTGACTGTAAGCATGAGGAGATTCTAGCACGGACTGCAACAAGGAAATACAACCAATCAAAGAGCAATTTTCATAATTAAATTCCTTGAGATCCAAAATAGTGGGTTTAGCAACATCACGGTTTTTATTTATTTCAATCCCACTTTCATCAATTTCATCATCAAGATCTAGAAACTCTGAATTCTTAAAACGCCTTCTAGGTAAAGGAAGATAATCTGCAGATTCATCAAGATTCATATTGCAAAACAAAGATTTAATGGGGGACACATCAATAACTTTTAGATCTTCATCTTGATTTTCATAGGGATTGGAAGAACATGCTTTAATAAAGGCATCTTTGGAAGCACGCATCCTAGCGGTTCTTTCCTTGCACTCATCAATAGAAGTTCTCATGGCTTTGAGAGACTGATTGATATCATGTTTAGGAGGAATAGATCTAAGATTTAAAGAATCAATTTCAAGAGAAATTCTATCAACTTTCCTAGCCAAATCATCAACTTTAAGCAATTTCTCTTCAAGCAAAGCATTAAAATTCTTTTGTGAATTCATAAACTCTTTAACACTACTCTCAAATTCAGAGGGCATCTTATTAAAATTTCCATAAGAGTTATTGTAGGAATTTCCATAATTATTAGAAGGATTACTAGGATAAGGCCTAGGATTAAAATTCCCTCTATAAGCGTTGTTTCCAAAGCTATTCCTACCAACAAAATTCACATCCATAGATTCATTATTATTCTCAAGCAAGGTAGATAAAGGCATATCATTGGGATCAAGAGGAGTATTTTTAGGAGCAAACATCTTCATAAGTTCATCCATCTTTTCACTCAAAACATTGATTTCTTCTATAGCATGCACTTTCTTACTAGAAGATCTTTCGGTGTGCCATTGAGAATAATTAGCCATAATATTATCAAGCAATTTGGTAGCATCCCCTAATGTAATTTCCATAAAAGTGCCTCCCGCGGCCGAATCTAAAATATTGCTAGAAGCAAAATTCAATCCGGCATAAATTTTTTGTATGATCATCCATAAATTCAAACCATGAGTAGGGCAATTGTGAAGCATTAATTTCATTCTTTCCCAAGATTGGGCAACATGCTCATGATCAAGTTGTTTAAAATTCATGATGTCGTTCCTAAGAGTGATAATCTTAGCGGGAGGAAAATACTTAGAGATAAAAGCATCTTCGCACTTGTTCCAAGAATCAATACTATTTTTAGGAAAAGATGAAAACCAAACTTTAGCACGATCTCTAAGTGAAAACGGGAATAACTTCAATTTGACAATATTGTTATCCGTATCTTTCTTCTTTTGCATATCACACAAATGAACAAAATTGTTCAGATGAGTAGCGGCATCTTCACTAGGAAGGCCGGCGAATTGATCTTTCATAACAAGATTCAACAAAGTGGTATTGATTTCACAAGACTCATCATTATTAAGAGGAGCAATCGGAGTACTAAGGAAATCATTATTATTGGTATTCGAGAAATCACACAATTTGGTATTATCTTGTGCCATGGCAACAAGTAATCCAACACACAAGCAAACAAAAAGGCAAAGAGAAAAAGGCAAACGGGAAACAGAGGAGGAGATTGGGAAAGAGAGTGCAAATAAAACGGCAAGGGAGAAGTGGGGGAGAGGAAAACGAGAGGCAAATGGCAAATAATGTAATGCGAGAGATAGGGATTGTGATGGGTACTTGGTATGGTTGACTTGCTTGCGTGAGCCTCCCCGGCAACGGCGCCAGAAATTCTTCTTGCTACCTCTTGAGCACTGCGTTGGATTTCCCCGAATAGGAGAGGATGATGCAGTAAAGTAGCGTAAGTATTTCCCTCAGTTTTTGAGAACCAAGGTATCAATCCAGTAGGAGACCACACACAAGTCCCTCGTACCTACACAAAACGATAGCAACTCGCAACCAACGCTTAGGGGTTGTCAATCCCTTCACGGTCACTTACGAGAGTGAGATCTGATAGAGATAATATTTTTGGTATTTTTGATAGATAGATGCAAAGTAAAAAGTAAAGGGAAAGTAAAAACAAAGCAAGTAAATAAAGTGATATAGATTAATATGATGAGAATAGACCCGGGGGCCATAGGTTTCACTAGTTGCTTCTCTCAAGAGCATAAGTATTCTACGGTGGGTGAACAAATTAATGTTGAGCAATTGACAAAATTGAGCATAGTTATGAGTATATCTAGGCGATGATCATGTATATAGGCATCACGTCCAAAACAAGTAGATCGAAACGATTCTGCATCTACTACTATTAGTCCACTCATCGACCGCTATCCAGCATGCATCTAGAGTATTAAGTAAAAACAGAGTAACGCCGTAAGCAAGATGACATGATGTAGAGGGATAAATTCATGCAATATGATAAAAAACCCCATCTTGTTATCCTCGATGGCAACAGTACAATACGTGCCTTGCAACTCTTTTTGTCACTGAGTAAGGACACCGCAAGATTGAACCCAAAGCTAAGCACTTCTCCCATTGCAAGAACTACCAATCTAGTTGGCCAAACCAAAAAGATAATTCGAAGAGACTTGCAAAGATAACTCAATCATACATAAAAGAATTCAGAGAAGAATCAAATATTTTCCATAGATAATACTGGATCATAAACCCACAATTCATCGGTCTCAACAAACATACCGCAAAAAGAAGATTACATCGAATAGATCTCCACAAGAGAGGGGGAGAACATTGTATTGAGATCCAAAAAGAGAGAAGAAGCCATCTAGCTATTAGCTATGGACCCGAAGGTCTGAAGTAAACTACTCACACTTCATCGGAGGGGCTATGGTGATGATGTAGAAGCCCTCCGTGGTGGATGCCCCCTCCGGCGGAGCTCCGGAACAGGCCCCAAGATGGGATCTCGTGGATACAGAAAGTTGCGGTGGTGGAATTAGGTGTTTGGCTCCTGTTCTGATCGTTCGGAGATACGTAGGTATATATAGGAGGAAGGAGTACGTCGGTGGAGCTCCGAGGGGCCCACGAGGTAGGGGGGGCGCGCCCAGGGGGGCGACCTCCACCCTCGTGACCGCCTCTGGTGCTTCTTGGAGTAGGGTCCAAGTCTCCTGGCTCACGTTCGGTTGGAAAATCACGATCCCGAAGGTTTCATTCCGTTTGGACTCCATTTGATATTCTGTTTCTTCGAAATACTGAAAAAGGCAAAAAACAGCAATTCTGGGCTGGGCCTCTGGTTAATAGATTAGTCCCAAAACTAATATAAAAGTGGAAAATAAAGCCCAATATAGTCCAAAACAGTAGATAAGGTAGCATGGAGCAATCAAAAATTATAGATACGTTGGAGACGTATCAGTGGTGGTGCCTGACTGCGGTAGTGTGGCTTGGAGCGGTGGTGGCGGTGGTGCACACCTCTGGTGGATCGATCTGGATCGGCCAGATCTGGTCGTTGGAGCTGCAGGTGGCGCGGGGTTTCTCGTTGGTGGTGGGTGGGTGCTCTCGACAATGTCAGTTGTGCCTAGATGGGCTCTGCCTTGCTCCAATGCTGTTGGCGCCATGGTGGGAGCTCACTGTAGTTGCACCAAGTTGTCGTCGCAGCTGCGGTGGCTTTGCTGGCGATGGTTGGCGTTCGGGGGCAGGGTGCGGGGTTGTGGTGGTGACCTCCTTCTCCTTAGTCCGATCCGACAATGACAGTGGCTTGGAGCTAGGGCACGCGCTCGGGCATGCCAGATCTATGCCCGAGGTGGGTTGGGGATGTTGGGTTGGGGATGTCACTCCGGGTGGTGTGGTTTGGCTTTGCCTAGGTGGTGTCCGCGGGTGGTGAGGTACCTATCCTCATGGGTGCAGCGGGTGGTGATGGACGTCGGAACATCGCTCTGTCGGTGGATAGATCAACACTGGTGGTTAAGAGGATGTGGCGTTGTGCGAGCTTGCCTTGGCCAAGGCCAGAGGGCTATGCCCGGGGCTTATTCAATGGCGGTCATCGGCAGTCACTGTGTCGGGTCCCCTAGTCTATCGGGATTGGCTAGGGACACATGTGTTGGCGCCTCCTATAGTGGAGGAGTTGACTGATGACCCACAAGTGTAGGGGATCAATCGTAGTCCTTTCAATAAGTAAGAGTGTTGAACCCAACGAGGAGCAGAAGGAAATGATAAGCGGTTTTCAGTAAGGTTTTCTCTGCAAGCACTAAAATTGTAGGTAACAGATAGTTTTGTGATAAGATAAATTGTAACAAGTAACAAGCAATGAAAGTAAATAAAGTGCAGCAAGGTGTCCCAATCCTTTTTGTAGCAAGCCTGGACAATTTCTTATAATGAGAAAGGAGCTCCCGAGGACACATGGGAATTATCATCAAGCTAGTTGTGATCACGCTCATATGATTCTCGTTCGATACTTTGATAATTTGATATGTGGGTGGACCGGTGCTTGGGTACTGCCCTTACTTGGACAAGCATCTCACTTATGATTAACCCCTATTGCAAGCACCCGCAACTACAAAAGAAGTATTAAGGTAAACCTAACCACAACATTAAACATATGGATCCAAATTAGCCCCTAACGAAGCAACGCATAAACTAGGGTTTAAGCTTCTGCCACTCTAGCAACCCATCATCTACTTATTACTTCCCAATGCCTTCCTCTGGACCCAAATAATGGTGAAGTGTCATGTAGTCGACATTCACATAACACCACTAGAGGAAAGACAACATACATCTCATCAAAATATCGAACGAATACCAAGTTCACATGACTACTAATAGCAAGACTTCACCCATGTCCTCAGGAACAAACGTAACTACTCACAAAGCATATTCATGTTCATAATCAGAGGAGTAATAATATGCATTAAGGATCTGAACATATGATCTTCCACCAAGTAAACCAATTAGCATCAACTACAAGGAGTAATCAACACTACTAGCGACCCACAGGTACCAATTTGTGGTTTGGTTACAAGATTGGATACAAGAGATGAACTAGGGTTTTGAGAGGAGATGGTGCTGGTGAAGATGTTGATGGAGATTGACCCCCTCCTGATGACAGGATCGTTGGTGATGACGATGGTGATGATTTCCCCCTCCCGGAGGGAAGTTTCCTGGCAGAACAGCTCCGCCGGAGCCCTAGATTGGTTCAGCGAAGGTTCCGCCTCGTGGCGGCAGAGTTTCGTCTCGTAAGCTTGCCCACGATTTTTTTCCAGGGTAAAATCCTTCATATAGCAGAGGATGGACACCGGAGGGCCACCAGGGGGCCCAGGAGACAGGGGTGCGCCCAGTAGGGGTGGGCGCGCCCCCACCCTCCTGGCCAGAGTGTGGGCCCCCTGAGGTGTTTATTTCACTCAATAATTCTTATTAATTCCAAAAATAAGTTTTGTGGAGTTTCAGGATTTTTGGAGCAGTGCAGAATAGGTTTCCAATGTTTGCTCCTTTTTCAGCCAGAATTCCAGCTGCCCGCATTCCCCCTCTTCATTGTAAACCTTGTAAAATAAGAAAGAATAGCCATAAGTATTGAGATATAATGTGTAATAACAGCCCATAATGCAATAAATATTGATATAAAAGCATGATGCAAAATGGACGTATCAACTCCCCCAAGCTTAGACCTCGCTTGTCCTCAAGCGAAAGCCGAAATCAAAAAATATGTCCACATGTTTAGAGATAGAGGTGTCGATAAAAATAAAATACGGACATGAGGGCATCATGATCATTCTTATAACAACAACATAAATAGATTTTGTCATATGATTTCTTATGCTCAAGTAACGATCAATTCACAATGTCAAGCATGGTTCAGAAACTTCATTGGGAGCTAGCAAAATGTAATCTCAGTCATTGAAGCAATTGCAATTTATCATAACATCAGAAAGAGTCAAGAATAGAGCTTTTCAGCAAGTCCACACACTCAACTATCATGTAGTCTTCTACAATTGCTAACACTCACGCGGTACTTGCGGTTATAGAGTTTCAACCGGACACTGAGAAAGATAGGGGCTTATTGTGTTGCCTCCCAACGTATTCACCTTTAGGTGATGTCAACAATAATAGCCCATGCTAACTTACATCCAATTGGATATATATATCATGATCTTTCAAACACGAGGAGCTTGCCAAAGGATAAAATGAAAAAGGGAAAGGTGAAGATCACCTTGACTCAAGCATAAAGTAAAAGATAGGCCCTTCGCAGAGGGAAGCAGAGGTTGTCATGTGCGTTTAGGGTTGGATGCACAAAATCTTAATGCAAAAGAACGTTACTTTATATTGCCACTTGTATATGGACCTTTATTATGCAGTCAGTCGATTTTATTGCTTCCATAACAAGATCATATAAAGTTTATTTTCTCTGCACTAATAAGTCATACATATTTAGATAGCAATTTTTATTGCCTGCAACATGACAACTTACTTGAAGGATATACTCAATCCATAGGTAGGTATGGTGGACTCTCACGGCAAAACTGGGTTTAAGGATATTTGGAAGCACAAGTAGTATCTCTACTTGGTGCAAGGAATTTGGCTAGCATGAGGGGGAAAGGCAAGCTCAATATGTTTGGAAGGTCAATGACAAATATATTTTAACTGAGATGTGAGAAAACATAAACCATTACGTTGTCTTCCTTGTCCAACATCAACTCTTTTAGCATGTCATACTTAATGAGTGCTTCACAATCATAAAAGATGTCCAAGATAATATATTTGTATGTGAAACCTCTCTTTCCTTATTACTTCCTAATAATTGCAACGATGACCAAAACTACGTTTATCAACTCTCAACAACTTATATGCCTCATACTTTCCATGTGTGAAGTCATCACTAACCATAAGATCAATATGAACTCTTTTATTCTCTACTTTCTCAAGATCATAGCAAGATAGCAAAGCCCTTGACTCAACACTAATCTTTATTATAGATAGCTCACGGACTCAATTACATAAAGAGATCACAGAGCAAAACCCAAAACTACTTGATATCAAAACTTCAATCTAGTAGATCAAGATACTACTAAAAGGATCGAACTAAATAAAACGGTAAAGATAGGAGTGTGATGGTGATACGATACCGGGGAACCTCCCCCAAGCTTGGAAATTTCTAAGGGGGGTGCCCATACCCATGTGATTATGTCCCCGGAGGTGATGAAGGTGGTGATGATGATGGTGGATAATCGCACATCGAGCGTAAAAGCTCCTCCAACTTCCGGATAATGCCCTTGAGTCCGGCGATATGATCCTTCAGCAAAATATTCTCCTGTGTGAGATACTTATTCTGTATGCGAGCTAACTCAATCATCTTGAATGCTTCAATCTCAGTTGGAATAAAGAGGTTAGGTAAGGGTTGAGGGATGTCTTCTTCTTTCACTGGTGGAGCTTGAACCTCCATAGCCTTCTTGATCCCTTCATCCTTGTTGATCTCTTCCGGTTCTTCTCTTTTCAGCTCTATCTTCAATAGCCAAGCATCCTTGTATTCATAAGGAGGGCGATGTCATGGTGCTCTAGATCTGCAACAGAAACACCTCGAAACGAAAATAGAGGATATTTGCGTGATACGGTGGTCAAAACCTTTGGGAGTTTATATAATGAATTTTTACCGACCAAAATACGTAACGTGCAAGAAAATGGAGTCCGGGAGGCAAACGAGGTGTCCATGAGACAGGGGGGCATGCCCAGTAAGGGTGGGCCCGCCCTCCACCCTCATGGAGGCCTCGTGTCCTTCCCGGACTACTTCTTTCTTCCTAAAATTCTTAAATATTCCAAAACTGATAAAAATTGCCATTAGAATTGTTTTGGAGTCGGTTTACTTACCGTACCACATACCTATTCCTTTTCGGAGTCTGGAATGTTCTCGAAAGGTCCCTTATGTATTCCTACGGGGTTACGGTTTCAATAATATTAGTTTCAACATTGATAGGATTACCTGAGATATAACGTTTAATTCTTTGACCGTTTTCACCACCCTCGGACTTGTGCCTTCGAAGTTGTTGATTTTTATGGCACCAGAACGATAGACCTCCTCGATAACGTAAGGACCTTCCCATTTAGAGAGAAGTTTTCCTGCAAAAAATCTTAAACAAGAGATGAATAATAACACATAATCACCTACGTTAAACTCACGCTTTTGTATCCTTTTGTCATGCCAACGTTTGACTTTTTCTTTGAATAGCTTGGCATTCTTATAGGCTTGGGTTCTCCATTCATCAAGTGACCTAATATCAAACAACCTCTTCTCACCGGCAAGTTTGAAGTCATAGTTGAGCTCTTTAATAGCCCAATATGCTTTATGTTCAAGTTCAAGAGGTAAATGACATGCTTTTTCATAAACCATCTTATATGGAGACATACCCATAGGATTTTTGTAAGCAGTTCTATAGGCCCATAATGCATCATCAAGTTTTTTGTACCAATTCTTTCTAGATCTATTCACAGTCTTTTGCAAAATTAATTTAAGCTCTCTGTTGCTCAACTCTACTTGACCACTAGACCGCGGATGATAAGGAGATGCGATTCTATGATTAACTTCATACTTAGGAAGCATCTTACGGAAAGCACCATGAATAAAATGTGAACCACCATCAGTCATAAGATATCTAGGGACTCCAAACCTCGGAAAAATAACTTCTTTAAGCATTTTAATAGAAGTGTTATGATCAGCACTACTAGTTGGAATAGCTTCTACACACTTAGTAACGTAATCAACAACAACTAAAATATGTGTGTAACCATTAGAGTCAGGAAAAGGTCCCATATAATCAAAGCCCCAAACATCAAATGGTTCAATAACAAGAGAATAATTCATAGGCATTTCTTGACGTCTACTAATATTACCAATTCTTTGACATTCATCACAAGATAAGACAAACTTATGAGCATCTTTGAAGAGAGTAGGCCAATAAAAACTAGATTGTAGTACCTTATGTGCAGTTCTATCTCCAGCGTGGTGTCCTCCATAGGATTCCGAGTGACACTTGCGTATGATTTGTTCCTGTTCATGCTCAAGGTACACACCGTCTAATAACACCATCTACTCCTTCTTTATAAAGGTGTGGGTCATCCGAGAAGTAATGTCTTAAATCATAAAAGAACTTTTTCTTTTGCTAGTATGTGAAACTAGGTGGTATAAATTTAGCAACAATGTAATTAGCATAATCAGCATACCAAGGAGCAGTACGAGAAGCATTAACGACCGCTAATTGTTCATCAGGAAAGCTATCATCGATAGGCAGTGGGTCATCAAGAACATTCTCTAACCTAGACAAGTTGTCTGCAATGGGGTTCTCAGCTCCCTTTCTATCAATAATATGTAAATCAAATTCTTGGAGCAGGAGAACCCATCTAATGAGTCTAGGCTTAGCATCTTTCTTTTCCATAAGATATTTAATAGCTGCATGATCCTGTGAATAGTAACTTTGGAATCAACAATATAAGGTCTAAACTTATCACATGCAAACACAACTGCTAAGAATTCTTTTTCAGTAGTAGCATAATTTCTCTGGGCAGTATCAAGAGTCTTACTAGCATACTGGATAACATTCAATTTCTTATCAACTCTTTGCCCTAAAACAACACCTACAGCATAATCACTAGCATCACACATAATTTCAAAGGGTAAATTCCAATCAGGTGGCTGAACAATAGGTGCAGTGATCAAAGCTCTCTTAAGTATTTCAAATGCTTCTACACAATCATCATCAAAGACAAAAGGAATATCTTTTTGCAATAAATTAGTCAGAGGCCTAGAGATTTTAGAAAAGTCCTTAATGAACCTCCTAAAAAAACCGGCATGACCAAGGAAACATCTTATACCTTTTATGTCCTTGGGACATGGCATCTTTTCAATAGCATCAACTTTGGCTTTATCAACTTCAATACCTCTCTCGGAAATCTCATGCCCCAAAACAATGCCTTCATTAACCATAAAGTGACACTTTTCCCAATTTAAGATGAGTCTAGTGTCTTCGCATCTCTGCAAAACTCGATCAAGGTTGCTCAAGCAATCATCAAAAGAGGATCCATAAACGGAGAAGTCATCCATGAATACCTCACAAATCTTTTCACAAAAGTCAGAGAATATAGCCATCATACATCTTTGAAAGGTAGCAGGTGCATTACAAAAACCAAAAGGCATACGTCTATAAGCAAAAGTACCGAAAGGGCAAGTAAAAGTAGTTTTTGATTGATCCCCCGCTGACACAGGTATTTGATAGAAAGCAGAATAACCATCTAGAAAGCAGAAATATGTGTGTTTGGATAGTCTTTCTAGCATTTGATCAATAAAAGGTAAAGGGTAATGATCTTTCTTAGTAGCTTTATTTAATTTACAGAAATCAATTACCATCCTATAACCTGTAATAATTCTTTGCGGGATCAATTCATCTTTATCATTAGGAACGACAGTAATACCTCCCTTTTTAGGAACACAATGGACATGGCATACCCAATCACTATCAGCAACGGGATAAATTATAGCTGCCTCAAGGAGCTTTAGTATCTCCTTTCTTACCACTTCTTTCATCTTGGGATTCAGTCGTCGTTGAGGATCCTTAACTGGTTTGGCACCGTCCTCCAAATTAATTTTGTGTTGGCATAACGTGGGACTAATGCCCTTAAGATCATCCAGAGTATATCCAATAGCAGCGCGGTGCTTCTTCAGAGTTTTCAATAATCTTTCTTCTTCTTGCTCTGAAAGGTTAGCACTAATAATAACATGATATATTTTCTTTTCATCAAGATAAGCATACTTAAGATTATCAGGTAATGGTTTGAGTTCAAACACGGGATCACCCTTAGGTGGAGGGGGATCCCCAAGAATTTCAACGGGAAGGTTATGTTTCGGCATAGGTTCCTGTTTAAGGAACACTTCATCTATTTCCCTTCTTTCCTTCAAAAACATATCATTTTCATGGTCAAGCAAATATTGTTCTAACGGATCAGTAGGAGGCACGTCAATAGAAGCAAGACCAATAATATCATCCTTACTAGGTGATTCTCTATCACGAGGTTGTCTACGAAACTTAGCAAAATTAAACTCATGAGACATACCCTCTAAGCCAATTGTGACAGTATCCTTTTCACAATCAATCTTAGCATTAACAGTATTTAAGAAGGGTCTACCAAAAATAATGGGACAAAAGTCATCTTGTGGGGAACTAAGAACAAGAAAATCAGCAGGGTATTTAACCTTCCCACACAAGACTTCAACATCTCCAACAATCCCAACTGGTGAAATAGTATCTCTATTGGCAAGCTTGATAGTAACATCAATACCTTCCAACTCAACGGGTGCAATATCTTGCATAATTTCTTTATATAAGTCATAGGGTATTGCACTAGCACTAGCACCCATATCACATAAGCCATGATAACAATGATCTCCTATTTTAACAAAAATAATAGGCATGCCTACCATAGGTCTATGTATCTTAGTATCTGGTCTAACAATATTAGCAGTCTCACCATAGAAATAAATAACATGCCCATCTAAATCATCATCCAAGAGATCTTTAACCATAGCAATACTAGGTTCAACTTTGATTTGCTCAGGAGGTGTATAAGTCCTAGTATTACTCTTACGAACAACAGTCGAAGTTTTGGCATGATCCTTTATCCTAACAGGAAAAGGAGGTTTCTCAACATAAGTAGGAAGAACAATAGGATCACTATAGGTGATAGTCTTTTCTTCAACTGTAATAGGTGCAACTACTTTTACTTCAACGGGAGGATTATATTTAAACCACTTCTCTTTAGGGAGATCAACGTGAGTAGCAAAAGATTCACAGAAAGAAGCTACTATCTCAGAGTCAAGTCCATATTTAGCGCTAAATCCACGGAAAGCATCGGTATCCATAAAAGATTTAACACAATCAAACTTAGGTGTCATACCTGACTCCTTACCATCATCGGAACCCCAATCTTCAGAGTTGCGTTTAATTCTTTCCAATAATTCCCATTTTAATTCAATAGTCTTCAACATATAAGAATCAACACAGGAAGTATCGAGCATGTTGCGATCATTGAGAGAAAGATGAGCATAAAATTTTTGAATAATCGTTTCTCTGGAGAGCTCATGATCGGGGCATGAATATAACATTGACTTAAGCCTCCCCCAAGCTTGAGCTATGCTTTCTCCTTCGCGAGGCCAGAAATTATATATGTAATTATGATCATGATGAACAAGATGCATAGGATAGAACTTCTGGTGAAATTCCAACTTCAATCGTTTTTAATTCCAAGATCTCGTGTCATCACATAGCCTATACCATGTCAATGAATCTCCCTTCAAAGATAAAGGGAAGACCTTCCTTTTGACAACATCATCGAGAATACCTGCAAGCTTAAATAATCCACAAACTTCATCCACAAAGATAAGGTGTAAATCGGGATGCAATGTTCCATCTCCTGCAAATGGATTAGCTAGCAGTTTCTCTATCATACCCGAAGGAATATCAAAGTAAATATTTTCAAAAAGTTCAGTAGGTTGAGGAGCAACTCTTTGCTCTTTTGGTCGGGGTGAAGATACCCCGAACAAGCCCCTCAAAGGATTAGTTTCCATAGTGACAAGTAACAGAAAATTTCAGCACACTATATAAATGTTTCCTTACCAAGTTGCACTCTCCAAAAGCGCTACACTCCCTGGCAACGGCCCCAGAAAAGAGTCTTGATGATGCACAAGTGTAGGGGATCTATCATAGTCCTTTAGATAAGTAAGAGTGTCGAACCCAATGAGGAGCTGAAGGAAATGAAAGTGGTTTTCAGTAAGGTTTTCTCTGCAAGCACTGAAATTGTAGGTAACAGATAGTTTTGTGATAAGATAAATTGTAATGAGTAACAAGCAATGAAAGTAAATGAAGTGCAGAAAGGTGGCCCAATCCTTTTTGTAGCAAAGGATAAGCCTGGACAATTTCTTATAATGAGAAAGGAGCTTCCGTGGACACATGGGAATTACCGTCAAGCTAGTTTTCATCACGCTCATATGATTCGCCTTCGGTACTTTCATAATTTGATACGTGGGTCGACCGGTGCTTGGGTACTGCCCTTACTTGGACAAGCATCCCACTTATGATTAACCCATATTGCAAGCATCCGCAACTACAAAAGAAGTATTAAGGTAAACCTGACCACAACATTAAACATATGGATCCAAATCAGCCCCTAACGAAGCAACGCATAAACAAGGGTTTAAGCTTCTGTCACTCTAGCAACCCATCATCTACTTATTACTTCCCAATGCCTTCCTCTAGGCCCAAATAATGGTGAAGTGTCATGTAGTCAACGTTCACATAACACCACTAGAGGAAAGACAACATACATCTCATCAAAATATCGAACGAATACCAAGTTCATATGACTACTAATAGCAAAACTTCACCCATGTCCTCAGGAACAAACGTAACTACTCACAAAGCATATTCATGTTCATAATCAGAGGAGTAATAATATGCATTAAGGATCTGAACATATGATCTTCCACCAAGTAAACCAATTAGCATCAACTACAAGGAGTAATCAACACTACTAGCGACCCACAGGTACCAATTTGTGGTTTGGATACAAGATTGGATACAAGAGATGAACTAGGATTTTGAGAGGAGATGGTGCTGGTGAAGATGTTGATGGAGATTGACCCCCTCCCGATGAGAGGATCGTTGGTGATGACGATGGTGATGATTTCCCCCTCCCGGAGGGAAGTTTCCCCGGCAGAACAGCTCCGCCGGAGCCCTAGATTGTTCCGCCAAGGTTCCGCCTCGTGGCGGCGGAGTTTCGTCTCGTAAGCTTGCCCACGATTTTTTCCAGGGTAAAAGCCTTCATATAGCAGAAGATGGACATCGGAGGGCTACCAGGGGGCCCAGGAGACAGGGGGCGCGCCTAGTAGGGGTGGGCGCGCCCCCACCCTCCTGGCCAGGGTGTGGGCCCCCTGAGGTGTTTCTTCTGCTCAATAATTCTTATTAATTCCAAAAATAGGTTTTGTGGAGTTTCAGGATTTTTGGAGCAGTGCAAAATATGTTTCCAATGTTTGCTCCTTTTCCAGCCAGAATTCCACCTGACGGCATTCCCCCTCTTCATGGTAAACCTTGTAAAATAAGAAAGAATAGCCATAAGTATTGAGATATAATGTGTAATAACAGCCCATAATGCATTAAATATTGATATAAAAGCATGATGCAAAATGGACGTATCATTGACCGAGAATCGGTGGCTGATGCCGAGGTAGGAAAGGAAGGAGGTGCCTCTGGTCTTCCTATCGTGCTTGGTAGCACCACCCTACATCTCGAGATCTGGTGCTCGAGTAGCACCTCCATCGATGTCTTGTATGTGTTGTTGCCACCACTTTGCCATGATCACAATAGCTATATGCGATGTGGACCGCCATCGCTGCACAACCATTTCTCTGCATCAAGTCATGGTTCATAGTTTGCAATACCCCGTCGAAGTCAACCATCGGGTCTGAAGAGAGGAACCCTAACGAAGACTTTTCGATGGGCACCATAGTTCGAAGTGAGTTTGCCGCTGCATGTGAGAGTGGTCGCCAAAGTGGAGGTCCATATCCGAGGCCAGGCCGTTGGGTACGACCACATGGACTAGCACCGACGGAGGAGCCACACACCAGCGTAGCCGCGTGGATCTGGACGGGGCTGGTCAGAAATCACTCCATCGATCTTCCAATGCTCGCCCCGGTGACCTTCGGTTGGACCCGCCAGATTGGGAAGGACGGCGGTGGCTAGCTCCCAGTGGCAGGTGCAGATCTTGTCCGTTTGTAGCCGATCTTGTGTTCATTTGCAGCCGATTTTTGTTATCCGTTGTTTGATCATGTAGAGTAGATCAATGTTGCATGTGTAATATGGATATAAGACGCCAATTATGAAATACGCGAATGCAAAGTGACACCAGAGCAAATATGAGGCTCGATCAGTGCCCATGGACGCACCTGGACGCATTTGAGGGACCGGATTTGCCCAGCTGTAGATGCTCTAACCGTGTACGCCCGGTGGGGAGGTCGTGTGGAGTAGAGAATTTTTTTTCGATGATCAGGGGCTGCCCCCAGCTCCATTTCCATCAAGAAAGCAAAGCCAAACCAGGTCTTGCACGACGCATGCCAGAATTCAAACTCACACCTACCCAACATGAATCACGCATCCATACTACTACACCAGACTCCCGACACATCACAACACCAGCCCCACCTCAGGCATACCAGCGAAAGAATGGACAGGGGGATACATCAGAACCCAAAGAAGACAACATGAATAGCATCGTCTTCCTCCCGATGCATATTCTGGTATTCCAGCGACATCCTGCCCCCATGCTCAGCTTCATTCATCGTCGCCTTCCACGATCCACATCCAACACCGTCTTGATGTTGTCTTCACTGGGAGATACTACTCTGGTTGTCTTGATGTTCGTTCAATTTGTTTATCCAGAACGAAATAACTGGTGCGCGGCCGTGGGTGCAATGCAGTATGCACACCTCGTGGGATGCGGTGGCCCACGCCGTTGTCTTCGTGGGCGCCTTGTGGCTCCAGCCAGGCACAGTGGAGTCCATCACGGTGTGTGTGGTGTGGCGCGGCGGGGAGTCAGAGATAAGGTTAGCGATGAGACACAGATATCGCGGGGATCCGGCGGTGTGGGCGTGGCTCGTCACGGTGGGTGTCACACTCGGTTAAGTGTATGAGTGTGCTGGGGTTGGACGATAGCCGCTGACGGAAAGCCAGCCAAAGTGGAGTGGACGGACGTGCCCACGGTGGCGCCACTACCCCTCCCCGGCAGGGTGTGTGTTTGGACGGGCGGTGTGGCTAAATATATTGTAGGACCGGCCGGGACGGCGACGCGTACCTTGCACGTTGTTGTTTCCCATGCATTGTGCGGCCGAGGCCGGCCGTGCCGTCTCTATTTGAGGCCAACTCCACCGCGCGACTCCATCCTGTCCGCGCGCGCCCGTTTGGGTAAAACGGACGAACCAGACGGCCCAGCGCGCGGGAGCAAACAGACTTTTGTCCGTTTTGTGTCCGCTTTCGACCCATCCCCGGCCCAACTTTGCGCCGATTTTGGGGTGAAACGGACAGCGCGCGGACGGGCGGGACACGCGCGCTTGTCCGCCCCTG
>NC_041385.1:27347516-27348134 GCF_002162155.2 Triticum dicoccoides
CTTTGGCGCCATTTCCCCCCAAACCCTCCCACGTCTCGCTGTCCCCTTCCTCCCCCATCCATGGCCGACGCCCAACCAAACTCCGGCGGCCTAGCCTTCGACCCGCCCGGAATGGCAAATAAGAAGAAGGCCAAGGCGTCAAGGAAGCCGCGGTCGGAGTGCACGCCGGAGGAGGTCTCCAAGTTGGACGCTGAATCGGCGAAGAGGAGGAACCGGAGGGCGGTCGTCAAGGACAACGCCGCCGCGGCCAAGTTCGCCGCCGAGCGCGCTGCGATGGAGGCCACGTGGTGCAAGGTCGAGGTCGAGGAGAAGGAGGCCATTGTCAACAAAACGCACGGCCTCCTCATGCTTGTCATTTGTCGTTCGGCCGGTTTCTCTGCAGCAGCCGTCGCCCGGCCTCCGCACCGCCAGTCGCCGACGTCGCGGACCACGCCTATGTCGCCCGGCTTCCCCCCACCAAGGCACGACGCCCAGCCTGTTTCTCGAGGTCGCCGGACGTGAGCGTGATCGTGCCGTCCACCCCGTGCTCGTCGGTCATCATCGACGTCAACATCACACCTGGGTCCAGCGCCGGCGGCCGGCCGTCCTCAAGATGCAAAGAAAGCAAGCACTGCCGCC
>NC_041385.1:27348400-27354120 GCF_002162155.2 Triticum dicoccoides
CCATCGGTCGACGACCCCTACTACAACTAGTTCATGGAGGACGTGATCTACGACGGCGGGCATGTCCCTGCTTACAATCCCGAGGAGACCCAAAGTCAGGATGGCCGCGCCCAGTTCGTTGCCGATGAAGAGGCCGACGACCATGGTGACTCGTGGCATGAAGACGATGACATCTATGTCGAAGGTGATGGTGATGAATAAGAAGGCAATGACATTGATATTAGTGGCGAGCCATTGTTCATCGACGAGCTCACCCAAAGAGCGGAAGCACAAAAGAGGAGGAAGAGCATTCGCACGGGTTCATATACACAAGAGGAGGACAAGTTGATTTGCCATTGTTGGATGGAGATTAGCCAAGATCCAAGGACGGGCGCGCAACAAAAAGGCCTAGTTTTTTGGACGAGAGTCCACAAAACTTTTCATGAAAGGAAGATGCTTGAGCCCTACCAAATTACAAGCAACCGTGGCATCACCTCGATTCAAAAGAGGTGGTTGTTCATCCAAGAATAGTGCAACAAGTATTGCGCCGCATTTGGGAGCATTGAAGCACGGCCCGTGAGTGGTCTCGGCGTTGGGGACATGGTATACTCTCCTCATCCTAGTCCTTTCCTTGCTACGGTCATGAGACTTCGGCCTTGTATATGTTTGCACGTTCAATTCTTGTTAATCATGTGGTGTAGGCATTTCAATCTTTGGAAGCATTCAAGGCCCGGCACAATGACAAGCCATCCACTCTTACGCATTGTTGGACGATCATCAACAATTGCCCTAAGTTCAAGGATCAATACCGTGAACTTCAAAGGAAGAGAGGCAAGAAGACGGCCAAGTTCGCCGGAGGTGGAGATGGTGAGGCGTTGAAGAGGCCAAGGGGCAATACCAACTCCAAGGTGGACGACATACGTGATGCCTCAACCATGGCCTTGAATGAGACGTTGCATGGCATGATGTCTCAAAAGGGTGTGAGGGACGAGAAGAAGCAGCAAAGCAAGTATGAGCAAATGAAGCAATACCTAGAGCTTCAAAGGAAGAAGCTTGAGATGGAGGAGGCGGCCAGGAGACGGAAGATCAACATGGAGGAGGCGGCCCGGCAAAGGCAGCTCGACATCGAGGCCGCCAATGTCAAGGCCAGGCAGAGGCAGCTGGACATCGAGGCCACCAATGCCGCAACCAAAGCGAAGGAGGTGGCCCTTGCGATCATGAGCGTGGACTTGACCAAGATGAACGAGAAGACGAGGAGCTGTTTCAAGGCCATGCAGAAGGAGATGTTCGACGCCGACGGCCTGAACTAGGTCGTCCGATCAGCCGTGTCCGTTCTTTTTGGAGGCTGGCATGGGTGCCGCCCGTTGGGCCGCTGGCTGTGTGCCGGCGAGAAACAGATTCATTTTGAAGGCTGGATGTGTTGCCGGCGAACAAATATTTATTTTGGAGGCCGGTTGTGTTGTCAGACGCTGGTTGTGTTGCCGGCGAGGACGCGTAGGCCGCTGGCTTTGTTGTCGGCGTGAACTAGGGCCGTTGGCATGAACTAGGATGCTGGTATTTGTTTGAAGGCGGACAAGATGGGGCCAAAGGATGCAGCCGCACGCTGGACGCATGGTCACCGCATCTCAGGACAGGCCCAGACATGACCCCATCGCCCTACCCAAACAGATAGAATCCAGTCAAAACGGACGTCCATTTGAGGTCACACGATGGAGTTGGTCTGAGCTTTTTCACACCAGAGAATTACGAGAGTGGGACTGAGGAACAATCGGTTGTACGTACGCGGCAGCTGGAAAGTGAACGCGAGGAGATCCCGGTCGGGTGTTGGGTGGATTTCATCAATCAGCGCGGTGAGAGGGGTCCGGGTGAGGTTGCAACAGGACTGCACAGGAACCCAAGACAGTGGGCACGTACGTGGGGATGGCCGCGAGATGGCAGCTCGTGCATGCCATGGGTGTGTGTCTCGCGCGCCACTCCGTAGCATGTGGACGTGGGCTGTGATTTCCATACAGCTTCGCTGCAACGAAAGTTCATCCGATCTCCATGCACCGTTGTTGCGACTTGTCAACTCGATCCACTCCAACAAGGAGCCGAGCATTCCAATCCAACCTGTCCATTTCCACCTCACGTCAAAGTTGCCATACAACTAGGCCGGGCATCCATCCTGATCGAGCCAACAGCTTGGCCTTTTCCATCCCAGCTCCGTTGAATCTTGTATCCCAGATCCCCAGCTGCTGTTTGTCGATGGCGACCCGAGAGTTAAGCAATGGGAACGAAGGAATTAAGCCAGCATCGCCGACCGATCATTCAGGTAGCAACACACTAACAGTTATGGCGTCCTTGAATGAGCTCCTTCGATCTGCATCTGCATCTGCTCGGGCAGTACTATTACGATGAGACCGCATCGGATGGCAAGAATGAAATCCAACGTTCAACGCGGCCCGTACGCCCATGGCTCGTGTTCGTGTCCCCGGGCTAGTAGACAGTCCTCGTCCCCAGCGGGCAAAATTTCGTGTTTTGATCCTTTTCGCACACCAATTCAGGATCTGACCCCGGTTGAAAAAAAATCAGGATTTGACCCTTTTGCTATCGTCAGGGGTGCTGACGGTAGGGTTAGACAGCCTACCGCCAGGGTCCCTGGCAGTAGAGTGCGATGGAGGGGGACATCGGCCGTCTTCACATGCTGACGTGGATTAGCACCCTACCATCACAGACCCTGGCGGTAGGCTGTCTAACCCTACCGCCAGCATCCCTGGCGGTAAGGTATGGCTTAGGTTTTTGCCTTCGAAATCTTCTGCAACGGAAAATCGTGGTCTGACCCTACCGCCAGGGTCCTTGGTGGTAGGGTCATGTGTTTGCCACTTTTCAAGTTTAATTGCATGCTTCTTTTCGAAAACATTATCACAGTAATGATATAGAATCAAAAAAACAGATCTCAAGCAAATAAACTTTGGCATCATATACACATTAATAAAAGTTGAACTAAATAGACATGTCAAACGGAGTTCCACATAAACTTATGCATAATAAGCAAACGAAGTTCAACTACTTAGTTCCACATAGCAAACGGAGTTCCACATTGTTTCACAAATAGCAAACACATAGTTCCACAAATAGCAAACACATAGTTTCACAACCACTAGACATTTCAACTACAAGAGCCAAATATCCAAGAGCAGAATTTAATTGATCCTTCCCCTCTTGGAGGTACGGTCCTCGTTCCTCTAGAACGAGTCTCTTCAGTCTTCTTCTTGGGCCGCCGAGTAACCGGTCTCTGGAAAGGGTCCGGACTCAGCAAATCCTTCTTCTTCGGATTCCTCTTCGGGAACTGAGATGGTTGAGATGATTGAGTTGGTGGGGGTCTGTAATCTTCATCGTACTCCTCCCCATTGCTCTCATCCTCCTCTTCCTCATGGTAGGCCTCCTCCTCTTCTTCTTCATTTGTGGCCTCCTTCTCCTCCTCCTCCGCCTCAACTAACCTAGACGATGAGGGAACATGGCTCGATGAGGCAATGTGACCCTGTGTGGCTGCAGGACAATAAGCTTCAACCGACCCAGCTTCAGGACGCCCAAGCAGGCCTACCAGCTTGCGACAATGCTTCACGAACTTCTACACTCACAATGAAACAAGGGCATAATAAGTATCAGATTTATAATTGCAAGTGAACAAGATGCATCTATTCCGAGGAGGCTGAAATTGTACCTTCATCGTCCCCCTCAATTTGTTCTCAGATTGTACGCTCCGAGGAATATCACCTAGTGCACGTGAGGCTTCAAAGATGCATCTGTTCAGCTCACCGGACTATAGAGGCATAAGTCAGTCATGATGACAAACAAAATAATTTAAATACAACCGTCGGTTCAAACTTACCACTCTGTTGATGAGGGGTGCAAACTCCCTAAATCCACTATGCATGTCTCTGATGCCGGTCTGGTAGGCCTCTTCCTCGGGGTCGTCCATCTCCAGCTCTGCGATGTCTTCCGCCATCCACCGAGGCCTGAGACGAATACGGTGCTTACGGCCATCATCGTACCACCTCATGTGTTGGTCCTCGTAAGCATTCCAGTCAGTCACTCTCCTCTCCACATCTTTACGGAACTTCCATCGGTTCCACTCTGTCACATGAGTTTTATGCTCCTCTCCCCAGTCTGTGATCGACTGATTCTTCTGCCGCTCATCCCGCAAAATATTAGCAACAAGAAACATCATAATAAAGTCGAATGTAATAAAATCATGGGCACGAAGAACAAGCGCGAGCACTCACAAGTGGAGCGCATGACCGCCGGTATCGGTCAGTGAGCCCGGTGGGGTATGATGATACATCCCAAACTAAGCGGTCACGCGGTGTGGCAAGTGCCACTCGACGGCATACACACAGATCATGGGCACGATGCACCGCCAAAGACCATGGTCCGCATCGCACATCACGTTCAGATCGAAGTCCCACTCTTGGTCATGATACGACCACCAGTTTACCTATTACATATTGAAGGAAATATGCCCTAGAGGCAATAATAAAGTTATTATTTATTTCCTTATATCATGATAAATGTTTATTATTCATGCTAGAATTATATTAACCGGAAACATAATACTTATGTGAATACATAGACAAATAGAGTGTCACTAGTATGCCTCTACTTGACTAGCTCGTTAATCGAAGATGGTTATGTTTCCTAACCATAGACATGAGTTGTCATTTGATCAACGGGATCACATCATTAGGAGAATGATGTGATTGACTTGACCCATTCTGTTAGCATAGAACCCGATCGTTTAGTATGTTGCTGTTGTTTTCTTCATGACTTATACATGTTCCTATGAGTATGAGATTATGCAACTCCCGTTTACCGGAAGAACACTTTGTGTGCTACCAAACGTCACAACGTAACTGGGTGATTATAAAGGTGCTCTACAGGTGTCTCCGAAGGTACATGTTGGGTTGGCGTATTTCAAGATTAGGATTTGTCACTCCGATTGTCGGAGAGGTATCTCTGGGCCCTCTCGGTAATACACATCACTTAAGCCTTGCAAGCATTGCAACTAATGAGTTAGTTGCGGGATGATGTATTATGGAACGAGTAAAGAGACTTGCCGGTAACGAGATTGAACTAGGTATTGAGATACCGACAATCGAATCTCGGGCAAGTAACATACCGATGACAAAGGGAACAACGTATGTTGTTATGCGGTCTGACCGATAAAGATCTTCGTAGAATATGTGGGAGCGAATATGAGCA
Organism: Triticum dicoccoides; assembly: GCF_002162155.2. Classification (NCBI taxonomy): domain Eukaryota; kingdom Viridiplantae; phylum Streptophyta; class Magnoliopsida; order Poales; family Poaceae; genus Triticum; species Triticum dicoccoides. Next base: position 27,353,621 of record NC_041385.1, read on the forward strand.
TCCAGGATCCGCCATTGGTTATTAACCGGAGACGTGTCTCGGTCATGTCTACATAGTTCTCGAACCCGTAGGGTTCGCACGCTTAACGTTACGATGATAGTTATATTATGAGTTTATATGTTTTGATGTACCGAATGTTGTTCGGAGTCCCAGATGTGATCACAGACATGACGAGGAGTCTCGAAATGGTCGATACATGAAGATTGATATATTGGAAGCCTATGTTTGGATATCGGAAGTGTTCGGGTGAAATCGGGATTTTACCGGAGTACCGGGAGGTTACCAGAACCCCCCGGGAGGTTAATGGGCCTTAGTGGGCCTTTACGGAGAAGAGGAGAGGCGGCCAGGGCTGGGCCGCGCGCCCCTCCCCCCTAGTCCGAATAGGACAAGGAGAGGGGGCGGCGCCCCCCCCCCCCTTCCTTCCTCTCTCCCTCCTCTTTCCCCCTCCCAAGTCCTAATCCAACTAGGAAATGGGGGAGTCCTACTCCCGGTGGGAGTAG
>NC_041385.1:27354584-27364019 GCF_002162155.2 Triticum dicoccoides
CTTTATATACGGGGGCAGGGGGGCACCCTAGAGACACAACAATTGATCGTTTGATGTTTTAGCCGTGTGCGGTGCCCCCTTCCACCATAGTCCACCTCGATAATACTGTAGCGGTGCTTAGGCGAATCCCTGCGTCGGTAGAACATCATCATCGTCACCATGCCATCGTGCTGACGATACTCTCCCTCAACACTCGGCTGGATCGGAGTTCGAGGGACGTCATCGGGCTGAACGTGTGCTGAACTCGAAGGTGTCGTACGTTCGCTACTTGATCGGTCGGATCGTGAAGACGTACGACTACATCAACCGCGTTTTGCTAACGCTCCCGCTTACGGTCTACAAGGGTATGTAGACAACACTCTCCCCTCTCGTTGCTATGTATCACCATGATCTTGCGTGTGCGTAGGATTTTTTTTGAAATTACTACGTTCCCCAACAGTGGCATCCGAGATAGGTTTTATGCATAGATGTCATATGCACGAGTAGAACACAAGTGAGTTGTGGGCGATATAAGTCATACTGCTTACCAGCATGTCATACTTTGGTTCAGCAGTATTGTGAGATGAAGCGACCCGGACCAACATTACGCGAGACTGGTTTCACCGCCATGAGCACTAGTTGCTTAAAGGTGACCGGCGGGTGTCTGTCTCTCTCACTATAGTTGAACCGAGTATGGCTACGCCCGGTCCTTGCGAAGGTTAAAACAACACGAACTTGACAAACTATCATTGTGATTTTGATGCATAGGTAAGAACGGTTCTTGCTCAGCCCGTAGCTGCCACGTAAAATTTGCAACAACAAAGTAGAGGACGTCTAACTTGTTTTTGCAGGGCATGTTGTGATGTGATATGGTCAAGACATGATGCTAAATTTTATTGTATGAGATGATCATGTTTTGTAACCGGGTTATCGGCAACTGGCACGAGCCATATGGTTGTCACTTTATTGTATGCAATGCAATCGCCCTGTAGTGCTTTACTTTATCACTAAGCGGTAGCGATAGTCGTAGAAGCATAAGATTGGCGAGACGACAACGATGCTACGATGGAGATCAAGGTGTCGCGCCGGTGACGATGGTGATCATGACGGTGCTTCGGAGATGGAGATCACAAGCACAAGATGATGATGGCCATATCATATCACTTATATTGATTGCATGTGATGTTTATCTTTTATGCATCTTATCTTGCTTTGATTGATGGTAGCATTATAAGATGATCTCTCACTAAATTTCAAGATAAAATTTTTCTCCCTGAGTATGCATCGTTGCCAAAGTTTGTCGTGCCCAGACACCACGTGATGATCGGGTGTGATAAGCTCTACGTCCATCTACAACTGGTGCAAGCCAGTTTTTGCACACGCAGAATACTCAGGTTAAACTTGACGAGCCTAACATATGCAGATATGGCCTCGGAACACTGAGACCGAAAGGTCGAGCGTGAATCATATAGTAGATATGATCAACATAATGATGTTCACCATTGAAAAGTACTCCATTTCACGTGATGATCGGTTATGGTTTAGTTGATTTGGATCACGTGATCACTTAGAGGATTAGAAGGATGTCTATCTAAGTGGGAGTTCTTTAGTAATATGATAAATTGAACTTCAAATTTATCATGAACTTAGTACCTGATAGTATCTTGCTTGTTTATGTTCATTGTAGATAGATGGCCCATGCTGTTGTTCCATTAAATTTTAATGCGTTCCTTGAGAAAGCAAAGTTGAAAGATGATGGTAGCAATTACACGGGCTGGGTCCGTAACTTGAGGATTATCCTCATTGCTGCACAGAGGAATTACGTCCTGGAAGCACCGCTGGGTGCCAGACCTGCTGCAGGAGCAACACCAGATATTGTGAACGTCTGGTAGAGCAAAGCTGATGACTACTCGATAGTTCAGTGTGCCATGCTTTACGGCTTAGAACCGGGACTTCAACGATGTTTTGAACGTCATGGAGCATATGAGATGTTCCAGGAGTTGAAGTTAATATTTCAAGCAAATGCCCGGATTGAGAGATATGAAGTCTCCAATAAGTTCTACAGCTGCAAGATGGAGGAGAATAGTTTTGTCAGTGAGCATATACTCAAAATGTCTGGGTATAATAATCACTTGATTCAACTGGGAGTTAATCTTCCGGATGATAGCGTCATTGACAGAATTCTTCAATCACTGCCACCAAGCTACAAGAGCTTCGTGGTGAACTATAACATGCAAGGGATGGATAAGACGACTCCCGAGCTCTTCGCAATGCTAAAGGCTGCGGAGGTAGAAATCAAAAAGGAGCATCAAGTGTTGATGGTCAACAAGACCACTAATTTCAAGAAGAAGGGCAAAGGGAAGAAGAAGGGGAACTTCAAAAAGAACAGCAAGCAAGTTGCTGCTCCGGAGAAGAAACCCAAGTCTAGACCTAAGCCTGAAACTAAGTGCTTCTATTGCAAGCAGACTGGTCACTGGAAGCGGAACTGCCCCAAGTATTTGGCGGATAAGAAGGATGGCAAGGTGAACAAAGGTATATGTGATATACATGTTATTGATGTGTACCTTACTAGAGCTTGCAGTAGCACCTGGGTATTTGATACTGGTTCTGTTGCTAATATTTGCAACTCGAAATAGGGACTATGGATTAAGCGAACACTGGCAAAGGACGAGGTGACGATGCGTGTGGGAAATGGTTCCAAAGTCGATGTGATCGTGGTCGGCACGCTACCTCTACATCTACCTTCGGGATTAGTATTAGACCTAAATAATTGTTATTTGGTGCCAGCGTTGAGCATGAATATTATATCTGGATCTTGTTTAATGCGAGATGGTTATTCATTTAAATCAGAGAATAATGGTTGTTCTATTTATATGAGTAATATCTTTTATGGTCATGCACCCCTGAAGAGTGGCTATTTTTGATGAATCTCGATAGTAGTAATACACATATTCATAATGTTGAAGTCAAAAGATGCAGAGTTGATAATGATGGTGCAACTTATTTGTGGCACTGCCGTTTAGGTCATATCGGTGTAAAGCGCATGAAGAAACTCCATACTGATGGACTTTTGGAACCACTTGATTATGAATCACTTGGTACTTGCGAACCGTGCCTCATGGGAAAGATGACTAAAACACCGTTCTCCGGAACTATGGAGAGAGCAACAGATTTGTTAGAAATCATACATACAGATGTATGTGCTCCAATGAATATTGAGGCTCGTGGCGGATAACGTTATTTTCTCACCTTCACAGATGATTTAAGCAGATATGGGTATATCTACTTAATGAAACATAAGTCTGAAACATTTGAAAAGTTCAAAGAATTTTAGAGTGAAGTTGAAAATCATCATAACAAGAAAATAAAGTTTCTACGATCTGATCATGGAGGAGAATATTTGAGTTACGAGTTTGGTCTACATTTGAAACAATGCGGAATAGTTTCGCAACTCACGCCACCCGGAACACCACAGCGTAATGGTGTGTCCGAACGTCATAATCGTACTTTACTAGATATGGTACGATCTATGATGTCTCTTACTGATTTACCGCTATCGTTTTGGGGTTATGCTTTAGAGACGGCCACATTCACATTAAATAGGGCACCATCGAAATCCGTTGAGACGACGCCTTATGAACTATGGTTTGGCAAGAAATCAAAGTTGTCGTTTCTTAAAGTTTGGGGCTGCGATGCTTACATGAAAAAACTTCAACCTGATAAGCTCAAACCCAAATCACAGAAATGTGTCTTCATAGGATACCCAAAGGAGACTGTTGGGTACACCTTCTATCACAGACCCGAAGGCAAGACATTCGTTGCCAAAAATGGATCCTTTCTAGAGAAGGAGATTCTCTCGAAAGAAGTGAATGGGAGGAAAGTAGAACTTGATGAGGTAACTGTACCTGCTCCCTTATTGGAAAGTAGTTCATCACAGAAATCGGTTCCTGTGACATCTACACCAATTAGTGAGGAAGTTAATGATGATCATGGAACTTCAGATCAAGTTGTTACTGAACCTCGTAGGTCAAACAGAATAAGATCCACACCAGAGTGGTACGGTAATCCCGTTCTGGAAGTCATGCTACTAGATCATGATGAACCTACGAACTATGAAGAAGCAATGGTGAGCCCAGATTCCTCAAAATGGCTTGAGGCCATGAAATCTGAGATGGGATCCATGTATGAGAACAAAGTATGGACTTTGGTTGACTTTCCCGATGATCGGCAAGCAATTGAGAATAAATGGATCTTCAAGAAGAAGACTGACGCTGATGGTAATGTTATTGTCTACAAAGCTCGACTTGTTGCAAAAGGTTTTCGACAAGTTCAAGGGATTGACTACGATGAGACCTTCTCACCCGTAGCGATGCTTAAGTCTGTCCGAATCATGTTAGCAATTGCCGCATTTTATGATTATGAAATTTGGAAAATGGATGCAAAAACTGCATTCATGAATGGATTTCTGGAAGAAGAGTTGTATATGATACAACCGGAAGGTTTTGTCGATCCAAAGGGAGCTAACAAAGTGTGCAAGCTCCAGCGATTCATTTATGGACTGGTGCAAGCCTCTCGGAGTTGGAATAAACGCTTTGATAGTGTGATCAAAGCATTTGGTTTTGTACAGACTTTTGGAGAAGCCTGTATTTACAAGAAAGTGAGTGGGAGCTCTGTAGCATTTCTGATATTATATGTGGATGACATATTACTGATTGGAAATGATATGGAATTTCTGGATAGCTTAAAGGGATACTTGAATAAGAGTTTTTCAATGAAAGACCTCGGTGAAGCTGCTTACATATTGGGCATTAAGATCTATAGAGATAGATCGAGACGCTTAATTGGACTTTCACAAAGCACATATCTTGACAAAGTTTTGAAGAAGTTCAAAATGGATCAAGCAAAGAAAGGGTTCTTGCCTGTGTTACAAGGTGTCAAGTTGAGTAAGACTCAATGCCCGACCACTGCAGAAGATAGAGAGAAAATGAAAGATGTTCCCTATGCTTCAGCCATAGGCTCTATCATGTATGCAATGCTGTGTACCAGACCTGATGTGTGCCTTGCTATAAGTCTAGCAGGGAGGTACCAAAGTAATCCAGGAGTGGATCACTGGACAGCGGTCAAGAACATCATGAAGTACATGAAAAGGACTAAGGATGTGTTTCTCGTTTATGGAGGTGAAAAAGAACTCATCGTAAATGGTTACGTTGATGCAAGCTTTGACATTGATCCGGACAATTCTAAATCGCAAGCCGGATATGTGTTTACATTGAACGGTGGAGCTGTCAGTTGGTGCAGTTCTAAACAAAGCGTCGTGGCGGGATCTACATGTGAAGCGGAGTACATAGCTGCTTCGGAAGCAGCAAATGAAGGAGTCTGGATATAGGAGTTCATATCCGATCTAGGTATCATACCTAGTGCATCGGGTCCAATGAAAATCTTTTGTGACAATACTGGAGCAATTGCCTTAGCAAAGGAATCCAGATTTCACAATAGAACCAAGCACATCAAGAGACGCTTCAATTCCATCCGGGATCTAGTCCAGGTGGGAGACATAGAAATTTGCAAGATACATACGGATCTGAATGTTGCAGACCCATTGACTAAGCCTCTTCCACGAGCAAAACATGATCAGCACCAAGGCTCCATGGGTGTTAGAATCATTACTGTATAATCTAGATTACTGACTCTAGTGCAAGTGGGAGACTAAAGAAAATATGCCCTAGAGGCAATAATAAAGTTATTATTTATTTCCTTATATCATGATAAATGTTTATTATTCATGCTAGAATTGTATTAACCGGAAACATAATACATGTGTGAATACATAGACAAACAGAGTGTCACTAGTATGCCTCTACTTGACTAGCTCGTTAATCGAAGATGGTTATGTTTCCTAACCATAGACATGAGTTGTCATTTGATCAACGGGATCACATCATTAGGAGAATGATGTGATTGACTTGACCCATTCCGTTAGCATAGCACCCGATCGTTTAGTATGTTGTTGTTGTTTTCTTCATGACTTATACATGTTCCTATGACTATGAGATTATGCAACTCCCGTTTACCGGAAGAACACTTTGTGTGCTACCAAACGTCACAACGTAACTGGGTGATTATAAAGGTGCTCTACATGTGTCTCCGAAGGTACATGTTGGGTTGGCGTATTTCGAGATTAGGATTTGTCACTCCGATTGTCGGAGAGGTATCTCTGGGCCCTCTCGGTAATACACATCACTTAAGCCTTGCAAGCATTGCAACTAATGAGTTAGTTGCGGGATGATGTATTACGAAACGAGTAAAGAGACTTGCCGGTAACGAGATTGAACTAGGTATTGAGATACCGACGATCGATTCTCGGGCAAGTAACATAACGATGACAAAGGGAACAACATATGTTGTTATGCGGTCTGACCGATAAAGATCTTCGTAGAATATGTTGGAGTCAATATGAGCATCCAGGTTCTACTATTGGTTATTGACCGGAGACGTGTCTCGGTCATGTCTACATAGTTCTCGAATCCGTAGGGTCCGCACGCTTAACGTTACGATGACAGTTATATTATGAGTTTATATGTTTTGATGTACCGAAGGTTGTTCGGAGTCTCGGATGTGATCACGGACATGACGAGGAGTCTCGAAATGGTTGAGACATGAAGATTGATATATTGGAAGCCTATGTTTTAATATCGGAAGTGTTCCGGGTGAAATCGGGATTTTACCGGAGTACCGGGAGGTTACCGGAACCCCGCGGGAGATTAATGGGCCTTAGTGGGCCTTTACGGAGAAGAGCAGAGGCGGCCAGGGCTGGGCCGCGTGCCCCTCCCCCCTAGTCTGAATAGGACAAGGAGAGGGGGGCGGCGCCCCCCCCCCCTTCCTTCCTCTCTCCCTCCTCTTTCCCCCTCCCAAGTCCTAATCCAACTAGGAAAGGGGGGAGTCCTACTCCCGGTGGGAGTAGGACTCCTCCCGGCGCGCCTCTCCCCTTGGCCGGCCGCACCCCCCTTTCTCCTTTATATACGGGGGCAGGGGGGCACCCTAGAGACACAACAATTGATCGTTTGATCTTTTAGCCGTGTGCGGTGCCCCCTTCCACCATAGTCCACCTCGATAATACTATAGCGGTGCTTGGGCGAAGCCCTGCATCGGTAGAACATCATCATCGTCACCACGCCGTCGTGCTGACAAAACTCTCCCTCAGCACTCGGCTGGATCGGAGTTCGAGGGACGTCATCAGGCTGAACGTGTGCTGAACTTGAAGGTGCCGTACGTTCGGTACTTGATCGGTCGGATCGTGAAGATGTATGACTACATCAACCGCGTTGTGCTAACGCTTCTGGTTACGGTCTACAAGGGTATGTAGACAACACTCTCCCCTCTCGTTGCTATGCATCACCGTGATCTTGCGTGTGTGTCGGAATTTTTTTGAAATTACTACGTTCCCCAACACATATACATTGGTAAGTTCCCACTCTCGGTCAAAAGTGGAATCAAAGAGAAAGGTGGTGAGTGAGTTTATATACCTGCGTAATCATCAAAGCGTCGATCTCGTTGGTGTAGGTCTTGTACGAAGTCTTGTTTAGGCCTGTGTAGAGTTTGACAACGTCCCACTCGTAAGCTAGGGTGGGGTGTCAAGTAGCATCGCCTTCCTCGCTATAGGCACCCCATGGGCATCTTGGCAACTTTTCCGGGCGCTCCAGCGGGAGGCGCTCCCATATCCAAATGGAAAGGCCCCAGACAAAGCCACCCAGGTTGGACTATCTCCCGTCCTCTAGGTTGCGTCGTCAAGCTGCAAAACATCAAATGAGGATCAGATATAACAAAATGTCATGGACATACTTTCATAGGTAGGCAATGAGATACTCTCTTACCGAACGTTATAGGTAGGCGAGAGATGCGGTCCCCCAACTGTACTCTACATCCCAGTCGGCTAGGAAGAACAGATACGATCAGTTGGCAGAGTTCCCGGAGCTGCCTGGAAACACGACCTCCATGAGAAGATACCACAAGTAGGCCCTCGCGTACCAGTCCACAGTCGCCTCATCGGCGTCTTCAGGGCATGTCTTCCGATGCTCCAAGAGCCAGGGCAACGGTACACCAGATGTACGGTTACCCTTAGCATCGGGGCAGTCGTCGATGAGGGTGGCAACCCACTGCTGCCAGTTGGTTCTCTCCACTCACCCGATGAATGCTTGACCATCGATCGACATGGCAATAATCATCGCCAAATCCTCGAGGGTCGCCGTCATCTCCCCGCATGGGAGATGAAAAGAATGGGTCTCCGGTTGCCACCGGTCAATCAAAGCTGTCAGAGCTGCGTGGAGAAGCGTCGGCGGCTGACGCTTGAACTGCAACACAAAATCCAACAGTCGGGCTCTCTTGAAGTACGGCGTGTAGCGCTCGTCGTAGTCCATATTCCCGGCAACCCCGCGACCCCTCATGCGCAGTGGCTTTTGCATCTGTCAAAAAGTAGACAGCAAGAGTTAGGAACTTATTTTCATCAATCCAAAAACTTTGATCAATATTTCCTTCATATTGCTTACCACTCCGTTCTCTATGAAATGGGCATGATGACCCTTGTCGAATGCGTAGTCAAGCATGAAGTACCGTGGACCGATGTTGTCCGCAAGAGGTGCCCGCCTTAATAAAATTTCATAAACAAAAACATCACAAGCATACATAAACAAAAAATAAAATTTCTTGGTTAAATGAACTAGGGTTCTTCTTAAGCATATTCCTCCAACAACATCTACTACACATGATGGATCACATCATATCAACATGCATCATATCAAAATAAAATCCTCTAACATGCATCATATCATCAAAAAAATTAACAATTTTTTTTTTGAAATAGAGTTGATCTTGAATGTATTTTCTCCAAACAACATCTTCATATCATCATATCAACATGCATCATAAAACAAAACAAGTCCTCCCACATGCATTGCATCATACTTTTTTTAACAAAAAAAATATGAACTAGGGTTCATCTTCACACTAACATATGAACTATTCATTAGAGTTCATATTCAATACCACTAGTTACTAAAGAACTAAGAACTAGAACTACAATCAAGCTAAAACAATCCTAGGTGAAAAAACATTCCAATCTAAGTTCAAAAAAATGAGGGATTTCAAGCAAATAATGCGTCGAATCGGAAGCAAGTTTGCAAAAACTACTTTGAGGGATTGGAGGAGCTTACGTTTCTCTCTTCGGGGCCATCTCGGTCCGCAAAAACGATGAAGAAACAATGAAGATTCAAGGGGAAGAGTGGAGGAGATGAGAGAGGGCGAGAGGGCGAGCGGGAGGAAGAAGAACTACCAAGGAGGGGGGGGGGGTGGGTGGGGAGGGATGACTGGATGAGGATCCCCTGACATACGGTAGGCTGCCGTTCCATCATTGGCACGTTGGCCCGGCTGGAACTTGGCCCACCTGACAGCGGCCCAACGGCA
>NC_041385.1:27364610-27379084 GCF_002162155.2 Triticum dicoccoides
GCGTCGAATCGGAAGCAAGTTTGCAAAAACTACTTTGAGGGATTGGAGGAGCTTACGTTTCTCTCTTCGGGGCCATCTCGGTCCGCAAAAACGATGAAGAAACAATGAAGATTCAAGGGGAAGAGTGGAGGAGATGAGAGAGGGCGAGAGGGCGAGCGGGAGGAAGAAGAACTACCAAGGAAGGGGGAGGGGTGGGTGGGGAGGGATGACTGGATGAGGATCCCCTGACATACGGTAGGCTGCCGTTCCATCATTGGCACGTTGGCCCGGCTGGAACTTGGCCCACCTGACAGCGGCCCAACGGCAGGTGCCGCATGTCAGAGGAGCTCTCTCCGGGTGGGGAGATGGGAAGGGGTGGGCTCGGGCAAAATAACCGCTCGCCGCACCCTACGCCAGGGACTGTGGCGGTAGGGTGCGACGGAAGGGGGACGGCAGCCGTTACTGCTAGGTGACGTGGATAAGTAGCTTACCGCCAGGATATCTGTGATAGGTTGTCTAACCCTACCGTCAGCATCCCTGGCGGTAAGAAAAAGGCTCAAATCCCAAAAATAATTCCAACTAGGGTCAGATCCTGAATTGATATGTGAAAAGGGTCAAAACACAACAATTTGCATCCCCAACGACATCCCAAATCAAATCCCCGTGCTAGCGCTAAATACTACTCCTACTATACTTTTGAGGAACCCCACAAAAAGTCAAAATAAGTGTCTCAAATTTACTGCAACTTTCTACTAAAATTAGTATATAGTTAAGATATTTATTTTAAGACGGAGATAGTATTAATTGTATACTCATGAGTTAGAAAAAAATCGAGTGACTTCTTAATGACACGTGCTCTCGCAGAAGAGTCTCCCCATGAAACGAAACACGCAGAAGAGCAGATCCAGGCCAGGACGGCAGGTACATCGGAGGACTACATGGAACACCTCCCTCGATGGAGTTGCACTTGGCACGGAGATCTTTTTCGTCTGCCACGGCAGCGTCTGACGAGCCACATGCATATGCATGGTAAACTCCGCCCGCCCGTTTCCCCAACGTCTTCTCCCTGGCGACGACCGGCAACGGCACTGTATGCAGCGCAGCGTCCAGACAGTGGAGGCCGCCGTCGGTAATGTGGTCACCTGTGATGCTCACTCATGACCTGGGGTCCTGCGCTCAGTCAAAACGCAGGGATAGCCAGCCAAGTTGGACCAACGGAGGAAACGAGGCGCATCATTGGCCGTATTTTATTTCAGTACGTGGGATCAAATCATTCGTGGTCTCTTCGTGGAGGTGGAGCTCACCGTCACCACCTCAGGCCAACTCCATCACGCGCGATCTTATCTTGTCCAGCCCCATCCGTTTGAGATAAAACAGACAAATCAGATGGTCTAAATGGTCTAGCATGCGACGGCCCTGACCCATCTGGTCCATTTTGTGTTCGGACCCATTTCGAGCGCAAACTTGCGTCGGGTTTGGGTCGCGGCGGACAGCGAACGGACGCTTCGAACGTCCGTGTCGGGGCCGCGTGGCAGACGGCCACCTACCTCCCATCCGCCAACATTAATGCGCACGGGCGGGTGGCCTCACCTGTCATCCGCACAGCTCTGGGTCGTCGTCCTTCTTAAATGGAAAACCGTGGACCGGTCGTCGTCCACACTTTCCACTCCGGCCCCTCTCCGCTCCCTCGAAATCCGACACCCTCGAAACCCTAAACCGCTCCCCGTCGTCGACCTCGCCGGTCGGCCGTAGCCATGAGCCTTTGGAACTACGGCCGCAAGGGGGAAGCACGACCGTGAGGCCGGCTCCTCCTCGGGCCACCGTCGTGGATCCATGAAGAAGGAGGAGCCCGCGTCACCGCCGCGATCCTCCCGTCGAGCCCCGCGCCGGCCCCCTTCACCATTGCCCATCGGCCCACCGGCGAGCGCGACCGGCAGTACATCTGCGCGGACGTGTGCTGGAGGTACTGGGACACGAGGACGCCGGTCCCGTGGAGCGACGTCCACCTCCCCAACGGATGGCACCTCTCCGCGGGCCGGGTCCCCATCCCTCCGGCGCGACGAGACCGCGCGCCGCTGCCTCCTCCTTCCCGACGACCTGTACTACGACTACAGGTATGCCCCGACTCCCCGTTGTGGGACACATGGCTCCGGGACGAGCACGACACGCGCCGTGCGTCGTACTTCGCCGGCACGATGTCGGGGCTGCGGCGGCCATGTGCAGAGGCGCGCGGGCGTACGCAGGTGCGTGGCTTGACGCCCACACCATCGCCTTCCCCGTCTCCGTCGCCACCTCCACCTCCTCGCATGACAGCTGAGGAGGAGGCCCGTCTCGTGCAGCGTGTCATGGAGGACTCCATGAACACGTATGACGAGCGGCAATGGGACGGCCTGGAGGAGGCCATGGCCCTCTCTGCCACCGGCGACAGCGCCTTCCCGGAGCTGCAGATGGCGGCCGTCACGAAGGACGCGATGGAGGAGGAGCCGCCGGCCGCGTTCCAGGAGCTGCTGGGCCAGGGGTGGGGCTGGTCCTGCACTGCTCCGGATATGGCCGCCGGCGTGGGCGTGAACTGGTGCGCCACCCCGCCGCGGTCACCGGAGCGGGAGGCCTCGCCACGGGAGGAGGTGGTGCAGGCACCTCCGGCCTTCCAGGCCGCCCCCGTCTACCACGCGCCGCCGCCCCACCAGTGGCCGCCGCCGGCCTACGTCGACCTCGTCAGCGACGACGACGACACCGGCGGCCAGTGAAGACGGCGACGGCCACGGCACCGACGGGCGCGCCAGAAGCGCATGGGAGGCTTTTTTTTATTTTGTTTTTATGTTAATTATGAAAATGGGCCGTTTATGTGGATTGAGCAAGTGCGCGGTTTTGTGGCGGTACCCTTATATATGTTTTATATTTTTTTAAATGCATTTATTTATTTTTTAAGTCATTTCATTGTAGTTTTTATATTTTTTTTATTCACGTCCACCCCGGACATGATTTGAGGTGCAGCCGCGCGGTGGGCGAACGCACGACCCACCGGACAAAGCCGGACACGGGCGAACCCATCGGCGCCCCGAACGGACAAAATCTGATCAATCCGGACATTTATTTAGGATGTGGAGTTGGCCTCTCACCCCGCCTCTTGTCATCAAAATCTTTGATCTTTATCCGTTTGACCCGGGTTTGTCAGGCGGCCATGCCAACGTAGGAGTAGGTGACTATACGGGTGGCTCAGCGTGGTCGCTTTGCTTTCACTCCAGAGCCCAGTCCAGTGCAGTGCCGAGATGCATATGCAGGGAGTAGGTGACTAATGCTGCATGACAGACGGCGGTAGTTAATAAGTTTATCCCGGTGTGCTCTTGCAGCTTTGTGGCGGGAGTCAATGTCAACTCGGTGGCGGACCAATGGATCTTCAGATTTGGCCGGGTGATGCTTTGCCTTTTACTGTAGCGTGTGGTCACTGAATAAGGTGGCACCTGATGCCCGGATAGATGGAAGTTTTTGTTTACCTCCCGTATTGCGACCCAAGTGTGTTGCTACCTTGGGTATATGAAAAAAGTCCATGAATCTGGAAAATGTTCAAGAATTCAAGGAAACTTTCACGGAATATAAAAAAAATCACAGATTTTTTTTAAATGATGAAACTGAAAAAATGTTCATGAATTTTTAGAAAGAATCGAGAAAAAAAGGAAAAAATAGAAATAGAAAAGAATATACTCCCTTCGTCCTGAAATACTAATCAGAGAAATATATGTTTTTAGACATATTTTAGTTCTACTAGCACATATGCCCGTGCGTTGCATCGAAGAAACGTTGACCGTCCAACCAAGTTAAAGACAATCCGATTGCAATTATATGTTAAGCTATATCATACTCCTGCTATCCCATTATATACCACACATCTCATGTTCACCCACAATCTCGTGTACAAAAGCTTCCAAAGTATTGGAAGTTAATTTCTTCTTTTTGGGAAATGCGGAGTTAAATCCTTCCTGCTCACCTGTAACAACACAATGGTGTGTTTGTTTCTCTAGGGATAATTGGGACCCACTTTTCACTCTCTATCGATTGCTGGAGTAGTTTATTGATTTTTCGTATGATTGATGAAAGTTAGTGTAGAAAAATGAGAAGGCGATTATTTAATTTGATAAGTAAGCAAACCCTCTCATCTGGATTTAAAGGGCTTGGTGGCCAAAACTCTACGACCAAGTGATAACCTCGCATGAAGATTAAATGCATCTAATTATAGCCGGTGACAGCACAAAGAAGCAGCTTCCAATCGAAATTGTTGCACAAAGAACTAAGTGATAATCAAATTGTGTCGTCCGTGTAGCAGCGCTGGTTTCCAATTGGAGGAAAGAAAACACATCGCATACATTGCCTGGTGCTCTGTAACAATCCGCTGGAGGGATTAAATCGGACATTTTTCACGAACGACCCAAAAACAACGAACCTACTCATTGCACCTGGCTTAATAATAATGAATGGAGGTAATAGACACAAGTACGAGCTAGCTCAATTTACTCACTCAAGATTTTTTTTTCAACAAATTTTCAGAAATTTTAAAATGTTTGCAGAAACTCCAAAATTTTGAAATTTCTGAAATTATTCACATTTTTATATATTTTCATAGATTTTTGAAATGTTCGCAATTTCAGAAAATGTTTCTGTTTTAAAGTTTGTTCAATCATTAAAAAAATCTTCATGTTTTCCAAATTTGTTTGCAAATTCGAAAAATGTTCAGTGGATCTCATAGAATGTTTGGTTTTGAAAAAAAATTCTAATTTCAAAATTTGTTCGCTTTTTGAGAAAACAAAATTCTGTTTTCAAATTTTGTTAATAAATTAAAAAATTCATGTTTTCATAATTTGTTTGTAAATTCTTAGGGGAATTTCAAAAACTGTTCATAATTTCAGAAAATGTTCCCATTTTTCAACTATGTTCTTGTTTTTCAATAAATGTTTGCATTTTCAAATAATTGTTCGTAGTTTTGAGAAATGTTCAATTCTCTGAAAATTTGTTAGCATATTTTGAAAATGTTTGCTTTTCCAAAACTATTTACATTTTTTGATGAAAAAAACATGTTTGAGAAAAAAGTTTACATCTTTCGTTACATATATTTTATATAAGCTGACCTGCAATTTTTGGATAACAAATTTTAGAACTACACTGGCTAGGGGTGTGGTTAAGTCGCGCGTGGTGTTGAGTTCGATCCCACTCAGGCATAGTCTTCCGCTAGTTGTTTGTTTTATGTTTTCCCACTGCCAGTTCCTTCGTTTAATTAAATGTCGCACTCGCATTTGAACACAGAAGATTGACCGTTGCATTGGTTAGCAGCGTGGGTGTAAATGCTGCTGGTTCTAGGTTCGATTCCTATCTGGGCCGCCTTTTTTTCATGTTTTTTTACCGGACTGAAAACTCACCGCGACAGCAAGAGATTTGGGAGGAACGGAAATAGTTCGTTCCATGACGGACGAAAATAAATATGGGTGCCACTGCAAACCAAAAAGGTGGAGAAACAATCCTCCTTTTAATATTAGGTAAATATAAAGAAATACATCTATTTTTATCCATTTCTCAGATAAGTATTCCCGGGCGGAGGGAGTATATGGAAAAACCATGCAAAACCCCGTGCAAAATCAGAAAACAAAAAAAAAGGAACAAAAAAGAAGGCTAGAAGTTCCACAAAACCAACAGATGCTCCTAGAACCTTCACAAAACCGTCTGGCTTCTATGAAAACGAGAAGCCAAATGGGCTGGCCCATTAGAGGTGAGCGTGGTTCTTTGGGTGTGCGCCTTCTACCGTTTACACCGTATATGGGGCATTAAGTGCTAAATAGGGATTTGTCTTCTCTACTTATCCAAAAGAAACGTAAGGTTCCCTCTCCCCTTTTACATCGCATCTTTCGTCGATCCCTTTTCCCACCCGATCGCGTGCCTTCCCACGTTGGTTTTCCACTAAAAAAACCCTCAAACTGAATCCCCGGCTCTCTCTCTCCCTCTCGCTCCCGAACCCACGGTCTCGCACCAATCGGTACCCCTGGCGCTACCCCTCCCATGGTCGCCGCCACCGAATCTAGCATCGCCCTCCCCCTCCTCTTCCGATCTCGTGAGGTACAGGGTAGATCGGACTCTTCCCTATCCGGGTAGGGTTCCCATCCGCGGCCTCGCCCCTACGCCATTCCTATCGCCTCGCTGTGGCGGCCTCCGCCAAACACCACCACTACCAGCTGCGGGCAAGGGGCGCAGCCGTCCAACCCCAACCTGCGATCCTTCCTAGATCAACGACGGAGACCCTGATCTCAAGAGATCCACAACCAACAGCAACTTTGTGACTTCCTCTTGACAGAGGCCAGGCCATGGCTGCCGGGGTCCAAGCCAGTGTGCGCTGCGACCTGCGAGCCCATAAGCAGCGTGCGCGTGAGCACTGCATCAGGCCACGCCACCTCCCTCAAACCTAACCCCAACACTCCAACAACGACCTCCGCCAGCAGCCCCATCACATCTCCGTTTTTCTCCACAGGCTAGCGAAAATCTTAATCTTCTGTCGGAGCTCTCCTAGCGACGTGCACTTTCTTCTGTGGTCAGCAGACATGCTTTTCCTTTTTTCCTGTGCATTTTTTATTTTAATTGTTGTTATCCCGTTGAATTCTGCAGCGGAAGCACGAAGAGGCTTTTAGAACAGTCCAGGAGTTCATGGGTATCGGCTGTTGTTGCATGCAAGAAATACTACTCCGTTTGCAGAACCAATGGATGTCAAATAGTGCTACTGAATTAGTGTGGATATTCAGAATTTTACAATGGAAATTTGTATGTACTACCACCTTCAATAATACATAATTGAACTAACCACAACTATATTATGATAATCATACTGAATCGTTGTAATTTGGTTGGATGCTCAAAACTGTAAGCAGTCTGCTTTATGTAGGGCTTGTACGAATGTACCAGCAAAGCTATTTGAGATATGCCACAGCAGAATTATTAGCCTTTTCATGCCCCTGCAAACAGTCCTTTGCATTCAATTTTCCTATTGTATGCCAAGCCTATGCACGTATTTTGTATTGATCATTTTCCTGTCCTCTCTTTGCTCCGACATGTGTTTTTTGCTTATGTCTGTAAAATTTTATAAGGAAATTTGGTCTTTGAGAGAGAGAGGGGACAACACTATTCTAATCCTGAGATTAGAATAACTATTTGGATCACGTCAGGCCCTATATAGAAGGCGCGCGGTGTTCCTGAGATCCCCGATCAGTGAAAAAAAAAGAAAAACTACCGCACCCGCCACTAACCTAAGCTCCCCCGATCCCATCTGGCCCCTTCCCAGAACTGCATCGCGCCACCGCCGCCTCCCTCCCCGCCCCGCGCCGTCGCCTGGCCCCGGCCACCTCCCGCGCTGCCGCCGCCGCCCCCCATCGCTGTCGCCTCCACCAGGAAGCCGAGCCGGTGCAGCGGCCACCACCTCCACCCGGTGGTGCAGCCACCGGCCCCGGCCACGCGCACCACCGCGCCCAGCTCCATCGGCCCCGCCAACTCCTGGATCCACTGGCAACCGGTGCCATCGCCCCAACCTCCAACTTCCACGGTCTCTCGCGCGTCGTGGCCTCCTTCCCGGACAACCCCGCCGACTCAGATCGTCGCCGGCCTTCCTCCCCTGCTTCCATTGTGGAGGTGGCCTCCATCTGCCGTCAACCGCCACCGCGACCTGCCCCAGGGTGCCCCCGCGACCTTCCCATGGGCCATGGCGCCACCGTCGCTCCACTATGCGTGCGCGTGGCCAAGCTACCTGCCTCGCGAGCCCCCGGCCAAATCCCACTCACCGCAGCCGGCCATCCCACGCGCATGCGACGCCGCGTCCCTTGCACGTTGCTGTCCAGCTACGGTCGCTGCCCTCCGTAGGACATTGCTCCGGCAGCCGCTTCAGCAGTCCAAGTGCCCCACTTGTGTCCGTCCGTGCTCCTTCGTGCTGGAACTTGTGCGGGCAGCGGTGCACGCATCTGAAGATTGGGCTGATGCGTCTTCAGCAAACGCTATGACGAGCAGCCAGCTCCTGCACCAACCTCCCTCTATGTCCCTTCGCTTGTACATCAAAACAAGTTGATGCTTTTGTTCAGTTTGATTTAGTAGTCTGAAAAGATCGACAGTGGCATTCTTTGAACTTCCATGTGTACGTATTGAGGCTACCGTTTAAGCAATATCTAGTAGGTCTTGAATCATTTTTCTCTTTGTTTGTGTGCATGGTCAAAAAGTTTGTAGCCCTCCCCGTCACTAGTTTTCTTAAAAAAAAGTTGCTCATTCCTAGCTTCTACAGCGTTGCATTTTTACCATTCTAAAGAAGAGAAAGCAAAAAACAATTCAGAGTGTGAGGAAAAAGAATGTGCAATGGTAAACAGGATAAAAAATGTGTGGTGGTGGTGTGAACGTGATGTTAAGTCTGATGCAAAAAATATTCGACAAAAAACTTTGTTTTATTGGATGTGATTTCCTGCTTTGTACATGTTGTTGATATGCAGAAATGGTAGGCGCTCAGCCTGGCTTAGGTGTGTAGTCGAGGAGGGGAGCCGTAAGAACCTCTGTAATTTGCGCAATCCTTCAGAATCTAGTGTGTAGAGCTTGTCTAGGTTTGCATAACATCAGCCTCCTTCTTCTTCTAACTTTGCGTCTAGACTGTAAATAAAGTCGGATTTAAGTTTCAGAGGTCGATGTAAGTAAACATCCTACACCAGGCTTCATGTTTGGCTAGTCAACAAAGCTTATATATCCTGTTGGCTGTAGTTTTATGACTTGCTGTATGCGTTGAGTAGGATAGACAGACTTTCAGATTTTGAATGCGTTAGTTATATCTGCTCTAGTTAATTGCCTGGCATTTTATCAAGCATGCTTTGAATTGAATATGCCTGAAATTCGGCCACAGTATGGTACAGGATCATTCATTGGCATATGCTAACCGGCAGTAGACGCGGCATAAGCCAACGTTCTATTTGACTACTGCTCATGGTCAACTATAAAGCTTGTATTTTAAAACTCCGATTCACACTAGAACTTTATAAAAGAATTCAAATTTATTTGCTCCAAGGTTTTCACTACTTACAGTTCAAAAAAAAGAACGGTTAAAGTTCAAAATATGAAATGCTTGACAATAAAGAAGAAAAATAACATTCAAACAAATCAAAAACTTCAGTGAGATCAACAAGCGCATTTCAATCAGTCTCTCACTTCAAAACACATGGTGTAAAAAATACACGAGAAGTTCGTCAATAAAAAAAGACGAAGTTCAAACAAGAACAAAAGGAAGAAAGTATAACTAGTGAGCACGCCTTCGTGCCAGTCATTGCATACCCTCGCATGATGAAGATGGTCGTCTAACCCTCTTTCCCAAATGGATTTTCCTTGTTTTAAAAAATAACCTATAGGTCGAATTTAACTAATGGATAACTTTGTTGTTTATTTCATAAACCAAGAAGTTCAATTATAAAATAAATGAGAAGTTCAAAAAATACAAATGTAGAAGCTCAAAAATAATAATGGAGGAAGAAACTCAAAAAAAAATTCAACTTAAAAAACATTTCAAAAATAATATATAAATGATTTTCCCTGTTTTTAAAAACTAGAAGTTCAAATTAAAATAATGGAGTGGTTTGATGTTTATAAAAGTAGAAATTTTCCTTACTAACCAAAAACTAAGAAGCTCAAATTTTAAAAATGGTGAAGTTCAAATGCCTATAAAAATCAGAATTTTCTCGTTATTAAAAGAATAAAACTCAGAAGTTCAAATTTTAGAACATCTTGATGGTTAGATGTGTGTTAAAACCATGTGAGTGTATGTGTGTGTAGGTGCGTGCCAACACAAAAGTTTGGATGAGGAAAAGGTAATAAAATGAAACCTGAAAATATTCATTGCAACAAGTTCCCCCCAAAAAGGAACACACCATCGAAATATCCACATTGCTAGAAAAATTAAAAAAAACTGATTTTCCCCATTCTATAAAAACTAGAAGCTCAAATTAAAATAACGGCACGATATCATTGTTTATATAAAAAAGCATTTTCCTCGTTACTAACCAATAAAACTAAGAAGTTCAAATTTAAAAAATGGTGAAGTTCGATGTCTATAAAAAATTCGGAACTTTCACATTATTAAAAAATAAAACCAAGAAGTTTAAAATTTTAAAGAAAGAGGTTCCAAAAATTCGACTGTCCTTGTTACTAAAGAATAAAACTAAGAAGTTCAAACTAAAATAACAGAGAAGTTCAAAGTTGATAAAAACCTCATATTCTCGTTCTAAAGAATAACTAATAAGTTCAAACTAAAATAAGGGAACAACAAAAGAAGTTTTAAAAAGATTTTCACTATGTTTTTTAAATTTGGATTTCCCCCAATGCTGAAGATTAAACCAAGAAGTTCAAATTTTAAAAACACAGTAATTCAATATACATTAAAAACTCAGTTTTTCTCTTTACTAAAGAATAAAGCGAAGAAGTTCAATTTAAAAATGTGGAGAAGTTTGATATTTAAAAAACTCAAAGTTTTTGGTTACTAAAGAATAAAACAAATAAGTTCAATTCAAAATAACAAAGAAATTTGATGTTTCTAACAAAATTACAATTTTCATATTTCTAAAAATACATAAAATAAATTCAAATAAAAAAGTTAGAGCGGTTCGATATAGAAGTTCCATGATTATAGAAAACTCAGATTTTCCTCGTTATTAAAAAATGGAAACAAAAAGTTCAAAAAATAAAAAAGTAGAAGTTCAACTTTGAAAAATAGAACGCTTCAAAATTTCATAAAAAAGATTAAGAAATGAAAATAGGAAGTCCATATTATAAAGGTGGAGAAGTTCGATGATTATAGAAAATTCAGATTTTCCTCGTTATTAAAAAATGGAAACAAGAAGTTCAAAAATGAAATAATAAGAATTTCAACTTTTAAAAATAGAGCGCTTCAAAATTCATAAAAGAGGATCAAGAAATTCAGATTAAAATTCATAAAAAACTTAGATATTTTCATGTAACCAAGAAACGTTCAGATTGATAACTAACAGAAGTTCACGTACTACACGGTGTGCATTTTGTATTAAAAAAGAAAGAAAAAATAAAACGTTGAAATATTTGTTGCTACAAGTTCAAGTGCTCGGCCCGAGAAGATTCAAAAATCCGTGTGAGAGAGGTTGAACAAAAAAACGTGACAGAAGTTTAAGGTGAAAAGAGCAGGAAGTTCAACTACCACATGGAATGCGTTTCACACAAAAATATAAGAATAGAAAACAAAAGGCCTAAAAGGTTTGTTGCAAGAAGTTCAAGTGCTCTGTCCGGGGAAGTTCAAAAATTCTTACGAGAAAGGTTCATCTTGTATTTCCATGTTCGAAAACACAAAAAGGAAATTGTTTTTCTGGGTTTTAAAATAATTCTCTCAATCCACAAAGAAGTTCAATTACTATTTGGGAGCAATTTGATTTCAAAAAGAAATAAAAAATTCAAATTATAAAAATGGAAAAAGTTCATGTACTACATGGTGTGTCTTTTATATGAGAAAAATGAATTAAAATGCAAGGTCCAATTTTTTTGTTATAAGTTCAAGTCCTCGGTCAGGGAAAGTTAAAAAAATTATTGTGAGAGAGGTTTGTACAAAAGAAATATCATTCGTGTAACACTGACAAAATGGATGAGAAAATTACAAAGAAAAATACGTCCCAGAAGTTCAACGTGAAAACAGCAGGAAGTTCAACTACTACGCTAAATGAATTTCAGATGAAAAACTTTTAAAATTGTCGCGAGTATGAAAAAATGATCAACACGGGAAAGTTGCGTGTTTACAGCAACTTTCCATCGATATATCACCCGCTCAATTCCCGTGAGTGGGATTGAGAGCTACGAGCAGTTGATGAAAATCTAGGAGCAAAAAAATCACGTGAAAAACAGAGTGAAGTTCAGGTACACGCACCGAGAAGTTCAGGTTCTTCACACGGTGCATTTTCGAATAATCTGTTTCGCGGTAGAGGCAGAACGAATGATCCCGCCGTTTTCCGAATTACTTGAAAACGGCTAGGAATCAGAGAAAACCATCAACATAAAAAAGTTTCGTATTTTCCGTAGCTTTTCAACGGTGTATTATTTTCCCAATTCCGATAAAGTTTGTAGAAATTATGGCAAAAATACGTTTTTCGCCATTTTTAAAATCGACTTAAAACAGTAAGGAATTGAGAGAAACAATACAAACCAAAAAGTTTCACATTTGTTCAAGCTTTCCAATGCCATATCATTTGTTGCGTACGCACGGTTAAAAAATTAGCTCAAAAATACTAACTCGATAGGACTTGGACCATTTTCTAAATTACTCTTAAACCATTCAAAATTAGAAAAAAAACTTTCAAGATGAAAAAGTAGCGCATTTTCATAAGCTTTCCAACACCATATCATATGCCTCCATTGGATTAGCCGTTTAGAAATGACATCGAAAAAATGAACTCAGCTGTTCGGTTTACGAAATTTTACGTTTTTTCAAATTACTCTTTAACCATAGGGAATTAGAAAAAACTTTCAACATGTGGAAGGAGCGGTTTTTGCAGCAGTTTTCCAACGCCATATTATATGCCTCATTCCGATAAACGGTTTAGAAATGCGATTGAAATTACGATTCACGTTTTGTGTGTGAAGAAAAAACGGTTTTCAAAACTGCTCTTAAACCGCTTAAATTTTGTGAAAAATTTAACTTGGGTCATGATACTCGTGTCCATAGCTTTCCAACGCTATATAGCTAGCCCTATTTGGGCAATGTTGCGGGAAGTTCAACCTTGCACAGGGGGAAGTTCAGGTCGAACAACTCAGGCAGTAAAATCGCAAAAAACACGAGTTCTTCACGACCCGAGTGCAAAATCCGCCTATGAGTGAGATTCCTATCTAAAACAAATATTTAGTTGCTGAACGGTTTAGAAATGCGATCGAAAATACGATCCACGTTTTCTGTATGAAGAAAAAATGGTTTTCAAAATTCCGATAAAGGTCGGATTCGTACAGAGGAAAGTTCAGGCGCGTGTACAAACAAAAATACGTCACAGAAGTTCAGCATGAAAATAGCATGAAGTTCAACTACTACGCTGAATGAATTTCAGATGAAAAACTTTCAAAATCGTCGCGAGTATGAAAAAATGATCAACACGGGAAAGTTGCGTGTTTACATCAGCTTTACATCGATATATCACCCGCTCAATTCCCGTGAGTGGGATGGAGAGCTACGAGCAGTGGATGAAGATCTACGACCAAAAAAATCACGTGAAAAACAGAGTGAAGTTCAGGTACACGCACCGAGAAGTTCAGATTCTTCACGCGGTGCATTTTTAAAGAATTTATTTCGCGGTAGAGGCAGAACGAATGATCCCGCCGTTTTTGGAGTTACATGAAAACGTCTAGGAATCGGAGAAAACCATCAACATGAAAAAGTTTCGCATTTTCCTTAGCTTTTCAATGGTATATTATTTGTCCAATTCCTATAAAGTTCGTAGAAATTACGGAGAAAATATGTTTTTCGCCATTTTCGAAACTGACTTAAAACCGTAAAAAATTGGGAGAAACAATACATACCAAAAAGTTTCGCATTTGTTCAAGCTTTCCAAAGCCATATCATGTGCTGCATTCGGACGCACGGTTAAAAAATTAGCTCGAAAATACGAATTCGGTAGGACTTGGACCATTTTCTAAATTACTCTTAAACCATTTAAAATTAGAAAAAAAAATCAAGATGAAAAAGTAGCACATTTTCACAAGCTTTCCAACGCCATATCATATGCCTCCATTGGATTAGCCGTTTAGAAATGACATCGAAAAAACAAACTCAGCTTTTCGGTTTACGAAATTTTACGTTTTTTTAAATTACTCTTTAACCATAGGGAATTAGAAAAAAACTTTCAACATGTGGAAGGAGCGGTTTTGCAGCAGCTTTCCAACGCCATATTATATGCCTCATTCCGATAAACGGTTTTTAAAACTGTTTTTAAACCGCTTATATTATTTGCAATCGAAAATACGATTCACGTTTTTTGTGCGAAGAAAAAACAACTTTTTAAAACTGCTCTTAAACCGCTTATATTTTACCAAAAATTTAAGTTGCGTCATGATATTGTTGTCCATAGATTTCCAACGATATATAGCAAGCCCTATTTGGGCAATGTTGCGTGAAGTTCAACCTAGTTCACAGAGAAGGTCAGACGCGTTACTCAAGCAGTTCAGGTTGTGATCAGAATATTATTCTGATCCCATAATCAGAATAGTGTTTATATATATATATATATATATATATATATATATATATATATATATAGGAAAATGGGTTGGTACTCTTAGGAGTACATACTCCTTACTACGTGTAGGTGGCTGGTTTCACTGGCGCATAGGAATCTTAGCGCTCAAAGCCATTTAGCTTTAGTTAAAAAATAATGAGTGAAAAAATCCATCTAAAACAAACAAAGATCATTGGTCCGATTTTTTAGGCGCTTTTATATGCGTTGCGCTTA
>NC_041385.1:27379112-27397472 GCF_002162155.2 Triticum dicoccoides
AGAGAAGGTCAGACGCGTTACTCAAGCAGTTCAGGTTGTGATCAGAATATTATTCTGATCCCATAATCAGAATAGTGTTTATATATATATATATATATATATATATATATATATATATATATATAGAAAAATGGGTTGGTACTCTTAGGAGTACATACTCCTTACTACGTGTAGGTGGCTGGTTTCACTGGCGCATAGGAATCTTAGCGCTCAAAGCCATTTAGCTTTAGTTAAAAAATAATGAGTGAAAAAATCCATCTAAAACAAACAAAGATCATTGGTCCGATTTTTTAGGCGCTTTTATA
This sequence comes from Triticum dicoccoides, assembly GCF_002162155.2. Taxonomy (NCBI): domain Eukaryota; kingdom Viridiplantae; phylum Streptophyta; class Magnoliopsida; order Poales; family Poaceae; genus Triticum; species Triticum dicoccoides. The sequence continues at coordinate 27,379,418 of NC_041385.1, forward strand.
TGCGTTGCGCTTATCCATCTCCCCTCCCATCTCATTAGCGTTATGCGGCGGCGGCGACGACTCGCACGGCTGGAACTACATCGGCCTCGTGGAGAAGGAGCTTGCTCGGCAGCAGTCTTCTTTGGCAGCGGCTTGTCTTCTCACCGGCCAACAATGCCCTGACTGACCAGGTTTGTTTCCAGCGCGTGACTCTGATGTGTGAAACCAGATCGACAAGGCAATCAACTCTCTTTTTCTGCTGGTTTGTAGGTGGCTGGAATCCGGCGATCATTGCCTTCTGCGTTCCAACAACCGAATGCCATCCATGAGAACAATGGATGGAACCCAGTTCTTACTGGTGGACGTAAAAGTGTACTGCAAGTTCTCCAACCGCAAGCAACTTTGGAGTCCAGCAATCACTGGTTAGATCTAGCCGCTCTCCTTCTAAATCTTTCTTTGAGTCAACAGTGTGTAAACCATTATAGATCTGGTACGAATTGGTTGCAATTTTTTTCTTCTAATAATGGAGTAGTCAATGTATTAGCGACACCAAATAACGGGTATATTCATCTCAGTTTCGTCAGGATATGTGACCCATTCATCATCCCGTTAGTGCAAATTCTAGTAAATCAAGTGAGTATGTTCGTCAGTATATTGAGCATATTATCACAGCCACTGCCCAAACTGATTGTAGAACCAGATGAGAAGCACCTTGTCTCACCCAATCTACCTAATTATTTTTTTATCCTTAAACACCTTAACAAAGTCTGTGTTGGGGAACGTTGCAGAAAACAAAAATTTTCCTACTCGTTTCACCAAGATCATCTAGGAGTTCATCTAGCAACAAGTGATTAGATGCATCTACATACCTTTGTAGATCGCGAGCGGAAGCGTTCAAAAGAACGGTGATGATGTAGTCGTACTCGACGTGATCCAAATCACCTATGACCAGCGCCGAACGGACGGCACCTCCGCGTTCAACACACGTACGGAACAGCCACGTCTCCTCCTTCTTGATCCAGCAAGGGAGGGAGGAGAGGTTGAGGGAGATGGCACCAGCAGCAGCACGACGGCGTGGTGTTGATGGAGCTGCAGTACTCCGGCAGAGCTTCGCTAAGCACTATGGAGGTTGAGGAGGTGTTGGGGAGGGAGAAGGAGGCAACCAAAGGCCGAGGCGTTCAGGTATGAAGTCCCTCCTCTCCCCCACTATATATAGGGGTGCCAAGGGGGGGTGGCCGGCCCTAGGAGATCCAATCTCCTAGGGGGTGCGGCGGCCTAGGGGGGGTTTTCCTCCCCCCCAAGGCACCTAGGAGGTGCCTTACCCTCCTAGGACTCTTCCCCTTCTAAACCCTAGGCGCATGGGCCTATGTGGGGCTGGTGCCCTTGGCCCATTAGGCCAAGGCGCACCCCCTTACAGCCCATGTGGCCTCCCGGGACAGGTGGACCCACCCGGTGGACCCCCGGGACCCTTCCGGTGGTCCCGGTACAATACCGATAACCCCGAAACTTGTCCCGATGCCCGAAACAAGACTTCCCATATATAAATCTTTACCTCCGGACCATTCCGGAACTCCTCGTGACGTCCGGGATCTCATCCGGGACTCCGAACAACATTCGGGTTACTGCATATACATATCCCTACAACCCTAGCGTAACTGAACCTTAAGTGTGTAGACCCTACGGGTTCGAGAGACAAGCAGACATGACCGAGACGACTCTCCGGTCAATAACCAACAGCGGGATCTGGATACCCATGTTGGCTCCCACATGCTCCACGATGATCTCATCGGATGAACCACGATGTCGAGGATTCAATCAACCCCGTACGCTATTCCCTTTGTCTATCGATATGTTACTTGCCCGAGATTCGATCGTCGGTATCCCAATACCTCGTTCAATCTCGTTACCGGCAAGTCACTTTACTGAACAAGGTCACTCTGAGCTCATTATGATGATGCATTACCGAGTGGGCCCAGTGATACCTCTCCGTCATACGGAGTGACAAATCCCAGTCTTGATCCATGTCACCCAACAGACACTTTCGGAGATACCCGTAGTCTACCTTTATAGTCACCCAGTTACGTTGTGACGTTTGGCATACCCAAAGCAGTCCTACGGTATCCGGGAGTTACACGATCTCATGGTCTAAGGAAAAGATACTTTGACATTGCAAAACTCTAGCAAACGAACTATACGATCTTGTGCTATGTTTAGGATTGGGTCTCGTCCATCACATCATTCTCCCAATGATGTGATCTCGTTATCAATGACATCCAGTGTCCATAGTCAGGAAACCATGACTATCTGTTGATCAATGAGCTAGTCAACTAGAGGCTCACTAGGGACATGTTGGTGTCTGTTATTCACACATGCATTACGATTTCCGGATAACACAATTATAGCATGAATAAAGACAATTATCATGAACAAGGAAATATAATAATAATGCTTTTATTATTGCCTCTAGGGCATATTTCCAACAGTCTCCCACTTGCACTAGAGTCAATAATCTAGTTACATTGTGATGAATGGAACACCCATGGAATTCTGGTGTTGATCATGTTTTGCTCTAGGGAGAGGTTTAGTCAACGGATCTGCTACATTCAGGTCCGTATGTACTTTACAAATCTCTATGTCTCCATCTTGAACATTTTCACGAATGGAGTTGAAGCGACGCTTGATGTGCCTTGTCTTCTTGTGAAACCTGGGCTCCTTGGCAAGTGCAATAGCTCCAGAGTTGTCACAGAAGAGCTTGATTGGCCCCGACGCATTGGGTATGACTCCTAGGTCGGTGATGAACTCCTTCACCCATATTGCTTCATGTGCTGCCTCCGAGGCTGCCATGTACTCCGCTTCACATGTAGATCCCGCCACGACGCTTTGCTTGCAACTGCACCAGCTTACTGCCCCACCATTCAAAATATACACGTATCCGGTTTGTGACTTAGAGTCATCCAGATCTGTGTCGAAGCTAGCGTCGACGTAACCCTTTACGACGAGCTCTTCGTCACCTCCATAAACGAGAAACATTTCCTTAGTCCTTTTCAGGTACTTCAGGATATTCTTGACCGCTGTCCAGTGTTCCTTGCCGGGATTACTTTGGTACCTTCCTACCAAACTTACGACAAGGTTTACATTAGGTCTGGTACACAGCATGGCATACATAATAGAACCTATGGCTGAGGCATAGGGGATGACGCTCATCTCTTCTATATCTTCTGCCGTGGTCGGACATTGAGCTGAGCTCAATTTCATACCTTGCAACACAGGCAAGAACCCCTTCTTGGATTGATCCATATTGAACTTCTTCAATATCTTATCAAGGTATGTGCTTTGTGAAAGACCTATGAGGCGTCTTGATCTATCTCTATAGATTTTGATGCCTAATATATAAGCAGCTTCTCCAAGGTCCTTCATTGAAAAACTTTTATTCAAGTAGGCCTTGATGCTGTCCAAGAGTTCTATATCATTTCCCATCAAAAGTATGTCATCTACATATAATATGAGAAATGCTACAGAGCTCCCACTCACTTTCTTGTAAACGCAGGCTTCTCCATAAGTCTGTGTAAATCCAAACGCTTTGATCATCTCATCAAAGCGAATGTTCCAACTCCGAGATGCTTGCACCAGCCCATAAATCGAGCGTTGGAGCTTGCACACTTTGTCAGCATTCCTAGGATCGACAAAACCTTCCGGCTGCATCATATACAATTCTTCCTTAAGGAAACCATTAAGGAATGCTGTTTTGACGTCCATTTGCCATATTTCGTAATCATAGAATGCGGCAATTGCTAACATGATTCGGACGGACTTCAGCTTCGCTACCGGTGAGAAAGTCTCATCGTAGTCAACCCCTTGAACTTGTCGATAACCCTTAGCGACAAGCCGAGCTTTATAGATGGTCACATTACCATCCGCGTCTGTCTTCCTCTTAAAGATCCATTTATTTTCTATGGCTCGCCGCTCAACGGGCAAGTCAGTCAAAGTCCATACTTTGTTTTCATACATGGATCCTATCTCGGATTTCATGGCTTCCAGCCATTTGTCGGAATCCGGTCCCGCCATCGCTTCTTCATAGTTCGAAGGTTCACCGTTGTCTAACAACATGATTTCCAAGACAGGGTTGCCGTACCACTCTGGTGCGGAACGTGTCCTTGTGGACCTTCGGATTTCAGTAGGGGCTTGATCAGAAGTATCTTGATCATTTTCATTAACTTCCTCTTTAGTCGGTGCAGGCACCTCAGGAACATTTTCTTGAGTTGCGCCATTTTCCGGTTCAAGAGGCAATACTTCATCAAGCTCTACTTTCCTCCCACTTACTTCTTTTGAGAGAAACTCTTTCTCCAGAAAGGACCCATTCTTGGCAACAAAGATCTTGCCTTCGGATCTGAGGTAGAAGGTGTACCCAATAGTTTCTTTTGGGTACCCTATGAAGACGCATTTTTCCGATTTGGGTTCGAGCTTTTCAGGTTGAAGTTTCTTGACATAAGCATCGCATCCCCAAACTTTTAGAAACGACAGCTTAGGTTTCTTCCCAAACCATAATTCATACGGTGTCGTCTCAACGGATTTCGACGGAGCCCTATTTAAAGTGAATGCGGCAGTCTCTAAAGCATAGCCCCAAAAAGAAAGCGGTAAATCGGTAAGAGACATCATAGATCGCACCATATCTAATAGAGTGCGATTACGACGTTCGGACACACCATTACGCTGAGGTGTTCCAGGCGGCGTGAGTTGTGAAACTATTCCACATTTTCTTAAGTGTGTGCCAAACTCGTGACTCAAGTATTCTCCTCCACGATCTGATCGTAGAAACTAGATTTTCCTGTCACGTTGATTTTCAACCTCACTCTGAAATTCCTTGAACTTTTCAAAGGTTTCAGACTTGTGTTTCATTAAGTAGATATACCCATACCTACTTAAATCATCAGTGAGGGTGAGAACATAACGATAGCCACCGCGAGCCTCAACACTCATTGGACCGCACACATCGGTATGTATGATTTCCAATAAGTCGGTTGCTCGCTCCATTGTTCCTGAGAACGGAGTCTTGGTCATTTTACCCATAAGGCATGGTTCGCACGTGTAAAATGATTCATAATCAAGAGACTCTAAAAGTCCATCAGCATGGAGCTTCTTCATGCGTTTGACACCTATGTGACCAAGGCGGCAGTGCCACAAGTATGTGGGACTATCATTATCAACTTTACTTCTTTTGGTACTCACATTATGAACATGTGTAGCATCACGTTCGAGATTCATAAAGAATAAACCATTCACCATAGGAGCATGACCATAAAACATATCTCTCATAAAAATGGAACAACCATTATTCTCAGATTTAAAAGAGTAGCCATCTCGAATTAAACGAGATCCCGATACAATGTTCATGCTCAAAGCTGGCACTAAATAACAATTATTAAGGTTTAAAACTAATCCCGAAGGGAGATGCAGAGGTAGCGTGCCGACGGCGATCACATTGACCTTGGAACCATTCCCGACACGCATCGTCACCTCGTCCTTTGCCAGTTTCCGCTTATTCCGCAGCCCCTGCTTTGAGTTACAAATGTGAGCAACTGCACCGGTATCAAATACCCAGGAGCTACTACGGGCACTAGTAAGGTACACATCAATTACATGTATATCACATATACCTTTTGTTTTGCCGGCCTTCTTATCCGCTAAGTACTTAGGGCAGTTCCGCTTCCAGTGACCGCTTCCCTTGCAATAAAAGCACTCAGTCTCGGGCTTGGGTCCATTCTTTGGCTTCTTCCCAGCAGCTTGCTTGTCGGGCGCGGCAACCTCCTTGCCGTCCTTCTTGAAGTTCTTTTTACCCTTGCCTTTCTTGAACTTAGTGGTTTTATTGACCATCAACACTTGATGTTCCTTTCTGACTTCTACCTCTGCTGATTTCAGCATAGCAAATACTTCAGGAATGGTCTTTTCCATCCCCTGCATATTGAAGTTCATCACAAAGCTCTTGTAGCTTGGTGGAAGCGACTGGAGGATTCTGTCAATGACCGCATCATCCGGGAGATTAACTCCCAGCTGAGTCAAGCGGTTATGCAACCCAGACATAGTGAGTATGTGCTCACTGACAGAACTGTTTTCCTCCATCTTACAGCTGAAGAATTTGTCGGAGACTTCATATCTCTCGACCCGGGCATGAGCTTGAAAAACCATTTTCAGCTCTTCGAACATCTCATATGCTCCATGTCTCTCAAAACGCTTTTGGAGCCCCGGCTCTAGGCTGTAAAGCATGCCGCACTGAACGAGGGAGTAGTCATCGAAACGTGCCTGCCAGGCGTTCATAACATCTTGTTCCGCAGGGAGAACGGGTGCGTCACCAAGCGGTGCTTGTAGGACATAATCTTTCTTGGCAGCTATGAGGATGATCCTCAGGTTCCGGACCCAGTCCGTATAGTTGCTGCCATCGTCTTTCAGCTTAGTTTTCTCTAGGAACGCGTTGAAGTTGAGGACTACGTTGGCCATTTGATCTACAAGACATATTGCAAAGATTTTAGACTAAGTTCATGATAATTAAGTTCAACTAATCAAATTATTAGTGAACTCCCACTTAGATTAGACATCCCTCTAGTCATCTAAGTATTACATGATCCGAGTTAAACTAGACCGTGTCCGATCATCACGTGAGACGGACTAGTCAACATCGGTGAACATCTTCATGTTGATCGTATCTTCTATACGACTCATGCTCGACCTTTCGGTCTTCTGTGTTCCGAGGCCATGTCTGTACATGCTAGGCTCGTCAAGTCAACCTAAGTGTTTGCTTGTGTAAATCTGTCTTACACCCGTTGTATGTGAACGTCTGAATAAAACACCCGATCATCACGTGGTGTTTTGAAACAGCGAACTGTCGCAACGGTGCACAGTCAGGGGAAACACTTCTTGAATTTATTGTGAGGGATCATCTTATTTACTACCGTCGTTCTAAGTAAACAAGATGCAAAACATGATAAACATCACATGCAATCAAATAATAAACGTGACATGATATGGCCAATATCACATAGCTCCTTTGATCTCCATCTTGGGGCTCCATGATCATCTTGTCACCGGCTTGACACCATGATCTCCATCATCATGATCTCCATCATCGTGTCTCCATGAAGTTGCTCGCCAACTATTACTTCTACTACTATGGCTAACGCGTTTAGAAATAAAGTAAAGTAATTTACATGGCGTTTCTTGATGACACGCAGGTCATATAAAAGAATAAAGACAACTCCTATGGCTCCTGCCGGTTGTCATACTCATCGACATGCAAGTCGTGAATCCTATTACAATAGCATGAACATCTCATACATCACATATAGATCATTCATCATTCATCACAACTTTGGCCATATCATATCACAAACCACTTGCTGCAAAAACAAGTTAGACGTCCTCTAATTGTTGTTGCAAGTTTTACGTGGCTGAATTAGGGTTCTAGCAAGAACGTTTTCTTACCTACGTTAAAGCCACAACGTGATTTGTCAACTTCTATTTACCCTTCATAAGGACCCTGTTCATCGATTCCGCTCCAACTAAAGTAGGAGAGACAGACACCCGCCAGCCACCTTATGCAACTAGTGCATGTTAGTCGGTGGAACTGGTCTCACGTAAGCGTACGTGTAAGGTTGGTCCGGGCCGCTTCATCCCACAATACCGCTGAAGCAAGAAAGGACTATTAACGGCAAGAAAGTTGACAAATCTACGCCCACAACAAATTGTGTTCTACTCGCGCAAGAAGAACTACGCATAGACCTAGCTCATGATGCCACTGCTGGGGAACGTTGCAGAAAACAAAAATTTTCCTACTCGTTTCACCAAGATCATCTAGGAGTTCATCTAGCAACGAGTGATTAGATGCATCTACATACCTTTGTAGATCGCGAGCGGAAGCGTTCAAAAGAACGGTGATGATGTAGTCGTACTCGACGTGATCCAAATCACCGATGACCAGCGCCGAACGGACGGCACCTCCGCGTTCAACACACGTACGGAACAGCCACGTCTCCTCCTTCTTGATCCAGCAAGGGAGGGAGGAGAGGTTGAGGGAGATGGCACCAGCAGCAGCACGACGGCGTGGTGTTGATGGAGCTGCAGTACTCCGGCAGAGCTTCGCTAAGCACTATGGAGGTTGAGGAGGTGTTGGGGAGGGAGAAGGAGGCAACCAAAGGCCGAGGCGTTCAGGTATGAAGTCCCTCCTCTCCCCCACTATATATAAGGGTGCCAAGGGGGGGTGGCCGGCCCTAGGAGATCCAATCTCCTAGGGGGTGCGGCGGCCTAGGGGGGGTTTTCCTCCCCCCCAAGGCACCTAGGAGGTGCCTTACCCTCCTAGGACTCTTCCCATTCTAAACCCTAGGCGCATGGGCCTATGTGGGGCTGGTGCCCTTGGCCCATTAGGCCAAGGCGCACCCCCTTACAGCCCATGTGGCCCCACGGGACAGGTGGACCCACCCGGTGGACCCCCGGGACCCTTCCGGTGGTCCCGGTACAATACCGATAACCCCGAAACTTGTCCCGATGCCCGAAACAAGACTTCCCATATATAAATCTTTACCTCCGGACCATTCCGGAACTCCTCGTGACGTCCGGGATCTCATCCGGGACTCCGAACAACATTCGGGTTACTGCATATACATATCCCTACAACCCTAGCGTAACTGAACCTTAAGTGTGTAGACCCTACGGGTTCGAGAGACAAGCAGACATGACCGAGACGACTCTCCGGTCAATAACCAACAGCGGGATCTGGATACCCATGTTGGCTCCCACATGCTCCACGATGATCTCATCGGATGAACCACGATGTCGAGGATTCAATCAACCCCGTACGCTATTCCCTTTGTCTATCGATATGTTACTTGCCCGAGATTCGATCGTCGGTATCCTAATACCTCGTTCAATCTCGTTACCGGCAAGTCACTTTACTCGTACCGTAATGCATGATCCCGTGACCAGACACTTGGTCACTCTGAGCTCATTATGATGATGCATTACCGAGTGGGCCCAGTGATACCTCTCCGTCATACGGAGTGACAAATCCCAGTCTTGATCCATGTCACCCAACAGACACTTTCGGAGATACCCGTAGTCTACCTTTATAGTCACCCAGTTACGTTGTGACGTTTGGCATACCCAAAGCACTCCTACGGTATCCGGGAGTTACACGATCTCCTGGTCTAAGGAAAAGATACTTTGACATTGGAAAACTCTAGCAAACGAACTATACGATCTTGTGCTATGTTTAGGATTGGGTCTTGTCCATCACATCATTCTCCCAATGATGTGATCTCGTTATCAATGACATCCAGTGTCCATAGTCAGGAAACCATGACTATCTGTTGATCAACGAGCTAGTCAACTAGAGGCTCACTAGGGACATGTTGGTGTCTGTTATTCACACATGTATTACGATTTCCGGATAACACAATTATAGCATGAATAAAGACAATTATCATGAACAAGGAAATATAATAATAATGCTTTTATTATTGCCTCTAGGGCATATTTCCAACAGTCTCCCACTTGCACTAGAGTCAATAATCTAGTTACATTGTGATGAATCGAACACCCATGGAATTCTGGTGTTGATCATGTTTTGCTCTAGGGAGAGGTTTAGTATACGGATCTGCTATATTCAGGTCCGTATGTACTTTACAAATCTCTATGTCTCCATCTTGAACATTTTCACGAATGGAGTTGAAGCGACGCTTGATGTGCCTTGTCTTCTTGTGAAACCTGGGCTCCTTGGCAAGTGCAATAGCTCCAGTGTTGTCACAGAAGAGCTTGATCGGCCCCGACGCATTGGGTATGACTCCTAGGTCGGTGATGAACTCCTTCACCCATATTGCTTCATGTGCTGCCTCCGAGGCTGCCATGTACTCCGCTTCACATGTAGATCCCGCCACGACGCTTTGCTTGCAACTGCACCAGCTTACTGCCCCACCATTCAAAATATACACGTATCCGGTTTGTGACTTAGAGTCATCCAGATCTGTGTCGAAGCTAGCGTCGACGTAACCCTTTACGACGAGCTCTTCGTCACCTCCATAAACGAGAAACATTTCCTTAGTCCTTTTCAGGTACTTCAGGATATTCTTGACCGTTGTCCAGTGTTCCTTGCCGGGATTACTTTGGTACCTTCCTACCAAACTTACGGCAAGGTTTACATCAGGTCTGGTACACAGCATGGCATACATAATAGAACCTATGGCTGAGGCATAGGGGATGACGCTCATCTCTTCTATATCTTCTGCCGTGGTCGGACATTGAGCTGAGCTCAATTTCATACCTTGCAACACAGGTAAGAACCCCTTCTTGGATTGATCCATATTGAACTTCTTCAATATCTTATCAAGGTATGTGCTTTGTGAAAGACCTATGAGGCGTCTCGATCTATCTCTATAGATTTTGATGCCTAATATATAAGCAGCTTCTCCAAGGTCCTTCATTGAAAAACTTTTATTCAAGTAGGCCTTGATGCTGTCCAAGAGTTCTATATCATTTCCCATCAAAAGTATGTCATCTACATATAATATGAGAAATGCTACAGAGCTCCCACTCACTTTCTTATAAACGCAGGCTTCTCCATAAGTCTGTGTAAACCCAAACGCTTTGATCATCTCATCAAAGCGAATGTTCCAACTCCGAGATGCTTGCACCAGCCCATAAATCGAGCGTTGGAGCTTGCATACTTTGTCAGCATTCTTAGGATCGACAAAACCTTCCGGCTGCATCATATACAATTCTTCCTTAAGGAAACCATTAAGGAATGCCGTTTTGACGTCCATTTGCCATATTTCGTAATCATAGAATGCGGCAATTGCTAACATGATTCGGACGGACTTCAGCTTCGCTACCGGTGAGAAAGTCTCATCATAGTCAACCCCTTGAACTTGTCGATAACCCTTAGCGACAAGCCGAGCTTTATAGATGGTCACATTACCATCCGCGTCTGTCTTCCTCTTAAAGATCCATTTATTTTCTATGGCTCGCCGCTCAACGGGCAAGTCAGTCAAAGTCCATACTTTGTTTTCATACATGGATCCTATCTCGGATTTCATGGCTTCCAGCCATTTGTCGGAATCCGGGCCCGCCATCGCTTCTTCATAGTTCGAAGGTTCACCGTTGTCTAACAGCATGATTTCCAAGACAGGGTTGCCGTACCACTCTGGTGCAGAACGTGTCCTTGTGGACCTTCGAATTTCAGTAGGGGCTTGATCAGAAGTATCTCGATCATTGTCATTAATTTCCTCTCCAGTCGCTGTAGGCACCTCAGGAACATTTTCTTGAGTTGGGCCATTTTCCGGCTCAAGAGGTAATACTTCATCAAGCTCTACTTTCCTCCCACTTACTTCTTTCGAGAGAAACTCTTTCTCCAGAAAGGACCCATTCTTGGCAACAAAGATCTTGCCTTCGGATCTGAGGTAGAAGGTGTACCCAATAGTTTCTTTTGGGTATCCTATGAAGACGCATTTTTCCGACTTGGGTTCGAGCTTTTCAGGTTGAAGTTTCTTGACATAAGCATCGCATCCCCAAACTTTTAGAAACGACAGCTTAGGTTTCTTCCCAAACCATAATTCATACGGTGTCGTCTCAACGGATTTCGACGGAGCCCTATTTAAAGTGAATGCGGCAGTCTCTAAAGCATAGCCCCAAAAAGAAAGCGGTAAATCGGTAAGAGACATCATAGATCGCACCATATCTAACAGAGTGCGATTACGACGTTCGGACACACCATTACGCTGAGGTGTTCTAGGCGGCGTGAGTTGTGAAACTATTCCACATTTTCTTAAGTGTGCCCCAAACTCGTGACTCAAGTATTCTCCTCCACGATCTGATCGCAGAAACTTGATTTTCCTGTCACGTTGATTTTCAACCTCCCTCTGAAATTCCTTGAACTTTTCAAAGGTTTCAGACTTGTGTTTCATTAAGTAGATATACCCATACCTACTTAAATCATCAGTGAGGGTGAGAACATAACGATAGCCACCGCGAGCCTCAACACTCATTGGACCGCACACATCGGTATGTATGATTTCCAATAAGTCGGTTGCTCGCTCCATTGTTCCTGAGAACGGAGTCTTGGTCATTTTACCCATAAGGCATGGTTCACACGTGTCAAATGATTCATAATCAAGAGACTCTAAAAGTCCATCAGCATGGAGCTTCTTCATGCGTTTGACACCTATGTGACCAAGGCGGCAGTGCCACAGGTAAGTGGGACTATCATTATTAACCTTACTTCTTTTGGTACTCACATTATGAATATGTGTAGCATCACGTTCGAGATTCATAAAGAATAAACCATTCACCATAGGAGCATGACCATAAAACATATCTCTCATAAAAATGGAACAACCATTATTCTCAGATTTAAAAGAGTAGCCATCTCGAATTAAACGAGATCCCGATACAATGTTCATGCTCAAAGCTGGCACTAAATAACAATTATTAAGGTTTAAAACTAATCCCGAAGGGAGATGCAGAGGTAGCGTGCCGACGGCGATCACATTGACCTTGGAACCATTCCCGACGCGCATCGTCACCTCGTCCTTTGCCAGTTTCCGCTTATTCCGCAGCCCCTGCTTTGAGTTACAAATGTGAGCAACTGCACCGGTATCAAATACCCAGGAGCCACTACGGGCACTAGTAAGGTACACATCAATTACATGTATATCACATATACCTTTGGTTTTGCCGGCCTTCTTATCCGCTAAGTACTTAGGGCAGTTCCGCTTCCAGTGACCGCTTCCCTTGCAATAAAAGCACTCAGTCTCGGGCTTGGGTCCATTCTTTGGCTTCTTCCCAGCAGCTTGCTTGTCGGGCGCGGCAACCTCCTTGCCGTCCTTCTTGAAGTTCTTTTTACCCTTGCCTTTCTTGAACTTAGTGGTTTTATTGACCATCAACACTTGATGTTCCTTTCTGACTTCTACCTCTGCTGATTTCAGCATAGCAAATACTTCAGGAATGGTCTTTTCCATCCCCTGCATATTGAAGTTCATCACAAAGCTCTTGTAGCTTGGTGGAAGCGACTGGAGGATTCTGTCAATGACCGCATCATCCGGGAGATTAACTCCCAGCTGAGTCAAGCGGTTATGCAACCCAGACATAGTGAGTATGTGCCCACTGACAGAACTGTTTTCCTCCATCTTACAGCTAAAGAATTTGTCGGAGACTTCATATCTCTCGACCCGGGCATGAGCTTGGAAAACCATTTTCAGCTCTTCGAACATCTCATATGCTCCATGTCTCTCAAAACGCTTTTGGAGCCCCGGCTCTAGGCTGTAAAGCATGCCGCACTGAACGAGGGAGTAGTCATCGAAACGTGCCTGCCAAGCGTTCATAACATCTTGTTCTGCAGGGAGAACGGGTGCGTCACCAAGCGGTGCTTGTAGGACATAATCTTTCTTGGCAGCTATGAGGATGATCCTCAGGTTCCGGACCCAGTCCGTATAGTTGCTGCCATCGTCTTTCAGCTTAGTTTTCTCTAGGAACGCGTTGAAGTTGAGGACTACTTTGGCCATTTGATCTACAAGACATATTGCAAAGATTTTAGACTAAGTTCATGATAATTAAGTTCAACTAATCAAATTATTAGTGAACTCCCACTTAGATTAGACATCCCTCTGGTCATCTAAGTATTACATGATCCGAGTTAAACTAGACCGTGTCCGATCATCACGTGAGACGGACTAGTCAACATCGGTGAACATCTTCATGTTGATCGTATCTTCTATACGACTCATGCTCGACCTTTCGGTCTTCTGTGTTCCGAGGCCATGTCTGTACATGCTAGGCTCGTCAAGTCAACCTAAGTGTTTGCATGTGTAAATCTGTCTTACACCCGTTGTATGTGAACGTCTGAATAAAACACCTGATCATCACGTGGTGTTTTGAAACAGCGAACTGTCGCAACGGTGCACAGTTAGGGGGAACACTTCTTGAAATTATTGTGAGGGATCATCTTATTTACTACCGTCGTTCTAAGTAAACAAGATGCAAAACATGATAAACATCACATGCAATCAAATCATAAACGTGACATGATATGGCCAATATCACATAGCTCCTTTGATCTCCATCTTGGGGCTCCATGATCATCTTGTCACAGGCTTGACACCATGATCTCCATCATCATGATCTCCATCATCGTGTCTCCATGAAGTTGCTCGCCAACTGTTACTTCTACTACTATGGCTAACGCGTTTAGCAATAAAGTAAAGTAATTTACATGGCGTTTCTTGATGACACGCAGGTCATATAAAAGAATAAAGACAACTCCTATGGCTCCTGCCGGTTGTCATACTCATCGACATGCAAGTCGTGAATCCTATTACAATAGCATGAACATCTCATACATCACATATAGATCATTCATCATTCATCACAACTTTGGCCATATCATATCACAAACCACTTGCTGCAAAAACAAGTTAGACGTCCTCTAATTGTTGTTGCAAGTTTTACGTGGCTGAATTAGGGTTCTAGCAAGAACGTTTTCTTACCTACGTTAAAGCCACAACGTGATTTGTCAACTTCTATTTACCCTTCATAAGGACCCTGTTCATCGATTCCGCTCCAACTAAAGTAGGAGAGACAGACACCCGCCAGCCACCTTATGCAACTAGTGCATGTTAGTCGGTGGAACCGGTCTCACGTAAGCGTACGTGTAAGGTTGGTCCGGGCCGCTTCATCCCACAATACCGCTGAAGCAAGAAAGGACTAGTAACGGCAAGAAAGTTGACAAATCTACGCCCACAACAAATTGAGTTCTACTCGCGCAAGAAGAACTACGCATAGACCTAGCTCATGATGCCACTTTTGGGGAACGTTGCAGAAAACAAAAAATTTCCTACTCGTTTCACCAAGATCATCTAGGAGTTCATCTAGCAACGAGTGATTAGATGCATCTACATACCTTTGTAGATCGCGAGCGGAAGCGTTCAAAAGAACGGTGATGATGTAGTCGTACTCGACGTGATCCAAATCACCGATGACCAGCGCCGAACGGACGGCACCTCCGCGTTCAACACACGTACGGAACAGCCACGTCTCCTCCTTCTTGATCCAGCAAGGGAGGGAGGAGAGGTTGAGGGAGATGGCACCAGCAGCAGCACGACGGCGTGGTGTTGATGGAGCTGCAGTACTCCGGCAGAGCTTCGCTAAGCACTATGGAGGTTGAGGAGGTGTTGGGGAGGGAGAAGGAGGCAACCAAAGGCCGAGGCGTTCAGGTATGAAGTCCCTCCTCTCCCCCACTATATATAGGGGTGCCAAGGGGGGTGGCCGGCCCTAGGAGATCCAATCTCCTAGGGGGTGCGGCGGCCAAGGGGGGTTTCCCTCCCCCCAAGGCACCTAGGAGGTGCCTTACCCTCCTAGGACTCTTTCCCCCTTAAACCCTAGGCGCATGGGCCTATGTGGGGCTGGTGCCCTTGGCCCATTAGGCCAAGGCGCACCCCCTACAGCCCATGTGGCCCCCCGGGACAGGTGGACCCACCCGGTGGACCCCCGGGACCCTTCCGGTGGTCCCGGTACAATACCGATAACCCCGAAACTTGTCCCGATGCCCGAAACAGGACTTCCCATATATAAATCTTTACCTCCGGACCATTCCGGAACTCCTCGTGACGTCCGGGATCTCATCCGGGACTCCGAACAACATTCGGGTTACTGCATATACATATCCCTACAACCCTAGCGTAACTGAACCTTAAGTGTGTAGACCCTACGGGTTCGAGAGACAAGCAGACATGACCGAGACGACTCTCCGGTCAATAACCAACAGCGGGATCTGGATACCCATGTTGGCTCCCACATGCTCCACGATGATCTCATCGGATGAACCACGATGTCGAGGATTCAATCAACCCCGTACGCTATTCCCTTTGTCTATCGATATGTTACTTGCCCGAGATTCGATCGTCGGTATCCCAATACCTCGTTCAATCTCGTTACCGGCAAGTCACTTTACTCATACCGTAATGCATGATCCCGTGACCAGACACTTGGTCACTCTGAGCTCATTATGATGATGCATTACCGAGTGGGCCCAGTGATACCTCTTCGTCATACGGAGTGACAAATCCCAGTCTTGATCCATGTCACCCAACAGACACTTTCGGAGATACCCGTAGTCTACCTTTATAGTCACCCAGTTACGTTGTGACGTTTGGCATACCCAAAGCAGTCCTACGGTATCCGGGAGTTACACGATCTCATGGTCTAAGGAAAAGATACTTTGACATTGCAAAACTCTAGCAAACGAACTATACGATCTTGTGCTATGTTTAGGATTGGGTCTCGTCCATCACATCATTCTCCCAATGATGTGATCTCGTTATCAATGACATCCAGTGTCCATAGTCAGGAAACCATGACTATCTGTTGATCAACGAGCTAGTCAACTAGAGGCTCACTAGGGACATGTTGGTGTCTGTTATTCACACATGCATTACGATTTCCGGATAACACAATTATAGCATGAATAAAGACAATTATCATGAACAAGGAAATATAATAATAATGCTTTTATTATTGCCTCTAGGGCATATTTCCAACAGTCTGAAGATCAGATTACTTACAGTTGCTGGTGTAAACAATTTTTTAAGCTCTTTTTTTTGTTTCTTTTCTCTTAGTACCCAGTTTAGAATTTTTTGTATATATAGCTAGAAATTAGGTACGTACAATTGTACAATGTTTCTTGAATCAAGTCAAATTTATGTTGCTAATTGTTTTCTATTGAATGTCCATGTATGTAAAACTTGTAGATTTGTTTGACTGAGGAGCACTTCCAGAAGTACATGTGGTGTTATCTGAAGCTTGCTGGAAGATATACCTCTTTCCTCTTCTTCTTTTTCTTCTTCTTCTTTAGTTTTTTAGCATTAACCCTTTTTGAAGATGTAAATAAAGTAGCTGCATGGTCCCGTTTGCTTAGTCCGTGTATGTATCAAGATGCAAATTTCTGTACATGATGTACCAATGTATCTAGTATCTTGTTAACCATGGTGCCACTTGACCAAAACTTGACAGATCTCTGAAGAAGCAGTGACTTCTGTTTACATGTATATAACACACAGAGTGAAAAGTACTGTGATACCCTTTGTTCAGTTCAAAAAATATGGATACTTCCTTTTGAGGTATATCAGAGAAATTCCATTTTGTATTCTCCTTGCTTGGAAAAATACGTAGCATATATACTACTAATCGACCATCCTCTGTTTGCTAAGTAAATATACACTCTTAGCAAAATAAAAGAAGTTAATATACACAATTATTTTACAAAGTAGTATGCATACTCAACCGATCTTAAAAACTGACCAGTCCTTTATTTTCGATCAAATTGTAGTATACTCATTCGTTTTGAAAGTAGCATATGCCCATTAGATTAACATACATGGATAAAGTTGCCAAGTAGTATATACTTCTTCAGTTTTTGGCGATGAAGTACTAGTAGTACAAGGTCCTTCCAAAGGAAAAAAAAAATCCCAGTATATGCCTATTACGAAACCAAGTAGTATATACTCTACCCCCGCCCAAGAAAGCAGTATATACTGATAAAAGAGACAGTACACACTCATTTGTATAAAAGTAGTATATACTCAATAAAACCAGTACATGCCTGTCTTTTGATCACAATCAATTAATACCTACTCATTCTAAATGAAAAAAAAACAGTATATGCATGTTATGAAACCAAGCAGTATATACTGTACATGCAAAAGAAAAACAGTATATACTCAATAAAAAAGGACAGTACACACTCGTTTGGATAAAAGTAAAATATACTCAATAAAAACATTATATACCCCTTTTTTCTTGTGGTGACATAAAAAAACTATGGATTCTTTTTTTTGTTGAACGGTGCATGCACATGGACGGATTAGGCATCTGGTACTGAATCCCTTAATTTTAGGATCGACTAAACGCGTGCATGTGTGTGGTCGTTGCATGCATCAGTTCTCTTTAATCTTCTCTGGCTGTTTGTTTCTCACGATTAGGAATATCCAAACTGAAGTGTCGGTTAAGAGGTGGGAGTATGTACTCTTGGGAGTACAAAAGAGGAGTC
>NC_041385.1:27398232-27401008 GCF_002162155.2 Triticum dicoccoides
ACACACACACACGCACACACACATACATACACACACACATCAAACGAATAATAGAAACCAAAAGAAGGTAAATGATTTAGCCTGCTGCTGGCATCGAAGGAGCAGCTGTAGGCATAAACCATCTAGAGTTCATTTTGTCGATTAAAAACACGCATTTAAATCTCGTATGATACTTTAATCTATTCTCTAATTTACTTGTAGTATGAAATTCTTCACCAATTTTTCTTTAGGAGAAAATGCTTGCTTGAGAATTTAGGAGATGAGCGCTGGAATTATTATGATATATTGAGAAAGGATATATTGCCTTAAGAGCTTTCAGTTCATGAAATGATTAACCTCTTTTCTATTCGTTGCCACTTGTTTAGACTTACATCGGGCATTAAGATACAATAAAGGTGTTTTTCGTCAGCTAAGAAAAAATATAATTTGTATTGTTTTTATGCAGAAATCACAGTCTTTATCGATTGCAAGTTTTTCTCAAGCTACTAAATTTTGACTTGTATGAATTTTCTCTTAAGATAAGCTTCTCCAATGTACTAATTTTTTTCTTGCTACTCATTGTGATTTTCAGAAGGTACTCAACGGGGCAAAGGGAAGAAAGAGAAAGGAGCCATAAGGGAGAAGTTGAGAATGCGACATAATCTTTAGATTAACTTATATTTGTAAATCAGTTTACCTTTGATGATTGCCATGGATAATTAAATATTTTTTTAATTGACATAGTACATCTTAGTCGAGCGGACCCACCAACAGGAAACACTTTGCTGCAACATGGCGCCTGCAGGGTATGGGTAATGCATGATCAAACCCGCACCCATCTCAATATTTTCCGGCCAAACCCGTACCCGTGGGGGTGCCTGATGCGCTTTTAACGGTGGCAAGTTTGGGTTGTGGAGACAGTTAGCGGATGGAGGAAAACATGAACTTTTGAGGGAAAAATAAGTCTACAATGTTTCCCTGCAAAATCGAAGCATGATTTATGTGTGCGGATTTTGAAGGTACACGCTTGCACAATTAGTGTGTAACAGCCAAAATATTTTTACACCCGTAGCAATGCACGGGCAATTACCTAGTTGTCTAAAAAAAGGGATTTGTCATGTTTAGCAATTTATGTTTAAATTAGTCGCAATGCAGATGACCCCACTAAGCTCGTGCATTTATCTAATTTCGTGACTTTAGTTCCTTATGTGGAAATGCTATCACCAAGTTCGCGTATCTCATAAGTTCAAAAAAAAAGTTCACGTATCTCATGCAAGAAACACCGGTGCACCTTTGTTAGGGCATATCTCTCTCTAATGTTTTTGATGATTGATGACAATATGTTTTGCAAACTAACTGTGTGCATTGAGCATTTAAGATATTCTTATATATGGTACAAGACGATGTTTTCCCCTCAGTGAAAGAAAGAACGAAGATAGTCTCCGGCGTTTCCTTTCGGTTACCTTGAGTAGTAGGAAATCTGTACTATTAAGAGGGGTCCGCTTCGGAAAGGTATCAGATCAACACATACAAAACCCCACTTGCACCTACTTACCCTTCCCGCAACATGGAGGATTCAACTATTGTGCTTGAGAGTTTGTACAACACCCAGGAGGTAGAACTGCTCTGATCCATGGTAGTAGCGCTTAAGCAGTGCTTTCGCAGATCAGTGCCACTCCCACTTCTTCTTGGGAAATGGCTTGTGGTGGTCTTTGTCTTGTAAATAGTAGTGAAATGGTAGTAGCACAGTAGTGCCTGCATGGTACTTCTGCTTGGTACTACAGCTGCTACTTCCGCTTATATTTGAGATGTTGTTGCCCATTTAGCTTGCACGATACCTGAACGGTAGTTATACGGTACTAACGCTCTACGCGGTACTTCCGCTCTGGCACCGCTTCAATGCCGATGTTCCCATGTGCATGTGATCTGAAGCGGTTGTACCGCTCTGGTGGACGGTAGTACCGCTCCGGCGACACTTTCTCTACAACACTAGTTGTGCTCACTGGCTAAGGCAAGGACTACCGCTCTAGCACTAGCTGGGAGCGGTAGTACCGCTTGAGTGCGGTTGAGAGCATAACGATAGGATTTAATGGCCCACTATATAAAGGGGGGTCTTCTTCCCCAAGAAGACCTTACCTCTTACCCCCTTTGCCCCATTGTTGCCCCAACGCTCATTTTTGCCTCATCTCTCTCCCTAACCATCAAAACTTGTTGATTCTCTAGGGTTTGTAGGAGAGGGCCTCGATCTACACTTTCACCAAGAGAAATTTCATTCCCCCTACTAATCCCTTGCGAAACTTGTTACTCTTGGGTGTTTGGGCATAGTAGATGGAAAAGGTCACCTCGAAACCACATTCCATTATGGTGAAACCTCTTTGGTGGTGCTAGAAGCCTCCAATTAAGTTGTTGACAGAGCCCCAACATTGTTTGTAAAGGTTCGATCGCCGCCTTTAAGGGCACCACTAGTGGAATCACGACATCTTGCATTGTGCGAGGGTTTGAGGAGAATATGGTGGTCCTAGTGACTTCTTGGGTAGCATTGTGCCTCGACACCGCTCCAACGGAGATGTACCTCCATCTAAGGGGAGGGAAATTCGGTAACACATCCTCATCTCCATCAACTCCACATGTGGTTACATCTAACCTTCACTTTGTGCAAGCTTATATTGTGATTGTATTTTGTTTTTGCTTGTGTTATTGTTGAGGTTATCATAAAAGTTGTACACCTAGTTGCATATCTAGACAACCAATTTTCTTTTCAAGTCTAAATTGTTAAAATAAGCTAAAATCGTTAGTT
>NC_041385.1:27401278-27405710 GCF_002162155.2 Triticum dicoccoides
CTAGTCGATCATATCAATCCTTTCAACCTTACACACCAGATTGGAACCCTTCAACAATCACTTGTGTCTGTTCAATGATCGTACCAAGAGAATGTCATAAAGTCGGAGAGCAGTGAGAGGAAAGGACAAGTCAAGACACGATGTCCCCAAGGAGGTTAGGGTTTAGAGCGGTCGTTGTGCGTGTTAGTGTATAGCGGTAAGGTAACGAAAATCAATGGTTGATCGATGTTCTTTCGTTGATTATTTTGTTTTTAGGGCAAGGTGATCGGTTGATGATGCAAGGTGGTGCAAAGAAAATATAGTGAGATAGAGTCACTTAATCACTTGTGATTGCAAATGTCGAGTGAGTCAACAATGCAAAGTTGTTGATATTAGTAAGTGATGACAATGGCAAACCCAATGATGACAGACTTTGGATACAAGGGAAAGTTGCAGGGAGTGGCAAGAATGATGATGCGCCAGCCCTAAACTAGGGTGATAAGTGTTCCCAATCATTAGCACTTTCTATAGAAGACCAATACTTGTTTTGCGCTTATGATAGTCGGTGACAAGATGGAAGCCGAGGTCGAGTCAGCGGAGTTAAGCTAGAGGATGAGGCCGAGGTGGAGACGGGGCCGATAGGATCATCTTCGGGTGTTTAGCTCAGTAGACATACATAGAGGTCGAGGATATGGTTAGCTGAGAAGGAAGGTATGATAGACATATTAAGTACATATCATACATATACTAATTGCTAACTACTTATCCTCCAAGAACAAACGACAACAGAAGTGCAAGTTTAAGGACAAACTACTAATTGACACTTCATACGCTTGGATTTGAGGACAAAGTACTAATTGGCACTTCATACATTCTGGAAATATCTATGTAGTTACACCGAAACTTCAGAGTATTAAACTCCATACATATCTATCAAGTTATTTGCTAGATCTATATAGGCACTCTACCATATATAAGCACTCTACCAAGTATACAAACCCATGATGGTGCTTATCTTAAAAAATGATACGTATACAGATGCATTATAATACATCAAGGGGCATTAGTACATATGTAGAATGTTGTAAGAAATATTGGTTCATTCAAATTTAAGTTGAAACCCATGTAACATATTATTTTTCTTTCTTAAACACCCCAAACTAAAAAATAAATACAATTACTACCATAAAATATAGTTTTAACTAACACTGGAAATATATTAGTAATGATAAATATGGGACCTATCTAAAAACATTATGCCTTAGATTTTTTTGGTAGTTATAATGTTGTTAGTTATATCAAAAATATCTGTCCATATAATATGTTGAACATATATAAATATGAAAACAGAATACATTATTAACTAACTGACATATAGTGAGATAAAGAAATTCAGTATAAATAGATAGAAAATGTATATTTTAACTTATCTTAAGCACATTAAAGTTTCCCGCGAGCTTATAATAATGCAATGGATTCTACTTAATTGTGCACAAAGAGAAATATGAAGAAAAATTTGAAAAGTTTAAATATTTGCACGATTATTTTAGCACCGGTAATTTGCAAACCAACGCCACAACATGTGATTAGGTGTGGACTCACGATAGTTCATTTGTATTCAAATTAATAATATCCAATTTTATGAAAAATATAAATATGTATTGCTTATCTGATATATAAATAACAAAAGGAAACTCTATGAGACAATTATAACTTTGTTAGTTGTGACTGAAGTTAGGAAATGAAGTAAAAGATTTTTTGAAAAATTGAAAATAAAGATCATGAGTTCAATGCCCCCATAGCACATGTTAACTTGTATGTTTTGGGTTAATTATTTTAATTAGCATTTTTCTTATACTCCATATTACAGATAATTTCTACATGTTTCTTAGTGTAAGATCATTTTGCGTTATAAAGTGCACTCTCACCTCGCCAACATACAAAACAAGATTTGGCCACGTGATGCTGGGATAGATGGAAGTTTCTCTTTTACCTCCGGTACTGCGGTTCAAGTGTGCCAGGGCTATATGTCGCCCTTACCAATTCCTAATAGAAATCGCCTACGGGCGACGCTGAGCGGTTGGCCCGTTAGCGTGTTTTGTTCGTTGCGCACTATAGGTTCGCTTTGCTCCGGTTTTCTTTTCGTTTTTCCTTTCTTTAGTTATTTCAATGATTATATTTCTTTCTACACCGATTTTTCTTTAATTTTTCTTTTAATCTTTATTTTACTATAGTTTTATTTGTTTCCGTATTGTTTTTTCCTTTATGTTTCTTTCTTTTTCATACTTATACTTAGGTTTTCATGTAGTTGCTTTCTTGATTTTCATCTCTTTTTAGGTTTTTTTCTTTCGTTTTCTTTTTTATGCATGTCTACTATCTTTTCAGTACACAGTGTATATTTTTTAGCACACGTGTAATGTGTAATATTTTTTTGATACATGTTGGACATTTTTCAAGTAGATAATGTACATTTTTAATACATTTTTAACAGTTTTCCCAACACACGGTAGTATTTACCAGATAGATGTTGTACAATTTATTTAATGGAAATAAACATTTTTTGAAATAAGCAAACATTTTCTAAATTTCATGGACATTTTTTTGAAGCACATGAATATTTCTTTAAATTCTGCATGCATTTTCGAATGAAAAAATGTAAGAATTTTAAAAATGTCACAAACATTATTTTGAAATGCAAGAATGTTTACGTAAAATATCATATAATGTTTTTCAGCTGGGCCCGTCCAAATCGGATTGGAGCGGTAGCAGTTCTTCTCGTCCACACGATTACCGCTAATCAACCCTCACATGGGTCCAAATCCAATGTAGCACCATGTGAGAAATGGAGACTGCCTGATGAGGGATGAGTGAAAGCTAATGTGGATGCGGCAATTTCCAGAGTGGGAGAGCTGGGAGGAGCGGGCATTGTTCTTCGGAACCAGGAGGGTGCTTTTCTGGGCGGAGCTTGTCACATATTCCCGCGGTGTCAGGAACCAGCAAGGGCGGAGCTTTATGCGTGTAGAAGAGCAGTGCAACTTGCCGTTGAGCTTAATATATCTAATCTGCCTGTAGAAATGGACTGTCGCGAGATAGTTAGCAAGCTACAGAGCAAGGGGAAGGACCTATCCTCGCTGGGACCAGTCATCGAAGAAGTTAAGCAGCTGTTGGCCACGGGGGAAAGCTGGAGGGTTACATGGGCGCGTCGATCAGCAAATAAAGCGGCTCACCTGTTAGCTAGAGAGGGTGTCGCTTATAATTTATGTAAGGTTTGGCTACAAGCTCCACGTGACTGTATTTTGAGTGTTATCGCGGACGTAATCCCAGCTTGGGATGATTAAATAAAAGCTAAGTAAGTTTAAAAAAAAACAGTAATCTAGATTTTCTTATTCTGCGAGGCAACATGGGTAGCAAGCAAACGTGCATCGCCTGCCCACTGCCGTGACTTTTTTACCCCACGGATTTATGCGTTTCTTCCTTCGTTTCTTCTTTTTTCACTTTTCTTATGTTCAGCTTTTTTCCGTGGTTCTCTATTATTTTTTCTTAATTGATGGTATTTAAAAACAAATTGCATTAAGAGATTCAAAAATATTTTGAAAATTGTTAATATTTTTTATAATATGGAACATTATTCTCTAAATTTGGGATTTTTATATAAAATTATGAACATTGTTTAAATTTCCAAAACAATATATAAAAATTGTTCACATTTTCTAAATTCTGTGAATATTTTCAAAATTCATGAAACACGTATACATGGGTATCGTATCAGGAAACACGGTGGTAGGGGCGATACAAGGATCCTATCGGCGAATCTTGTAACAATGACGGACACGAAGACACACTATTAATTGAGAATAGTAGTATGTTAATGATTGGATTAATCCCAAAAATGGCCGGGCCTTAGATAACACAGGCTATGTGTTCAATAAGTATTTTGCAACGTGCTGGAGGACGGGCGCCGATGTGTTGCGAAGCATTATTGGGCGGGCTATTGTGGTGGGGTTGTGGAAGTGCCCAAGGAGGGTGAGACGGAGCTTTGCTATGGTCGGAGCCAGCGGAGGGGACGAGGTGGGGAGTGTTGGTATTTGTTTGAGTTTCCTAAAAAAATAAGTCTCTTATTCTGTGTTTCTATGTTTTTTTACCTGTTTGAGTTTGACGTTCTAGAGATATAATGCTTTTGTCCAAATGAAATATTGCTAGCACTAAAAGCGTCACATAAAAATAATGTTAGTTGGACGAATGGAGCAAATAGAAAACCTTGCAAGAGAAGGACGCTTCAGACGTCCTGTGATATCTATCACTCCCTGCCAGTGGCTGAGCTTGAAGAACGGTGGCTGAGCTTGAAGGACAGCGTTGAGCTAATAATAGTTGATCGGGCGACGAAGATTAGTTATGCATGAACTCTAAGATATATTTGAGTTCAAGCGTAATAATTAGGGGTACATTTGAGAGT
>NC_041385.1:27405949-27470638 GCF_002162155.2 Triticum dicoccoides
CCGCCAATGCTCCCTGCCCTTCTAGTTGCTTCTTGTTGCCATAGGGATATCTGCCCAAGTATAGCTCTAAGACAGTTAATCCGAATGACCAAATGCCGGATGCGTACGCGTCGTATCTTTCCCCATTCATGCCTTGTGGGTCGATCTCGTCCGGGCTAAGGTAGAAGATTGTTCCATCTAAAGTGTTGGCAATCTTTACTCTGTTGGCAGCATCAACCAGAGTGCTACCTGGTTTAATATCTCGATGAACAAATTTTCGGCTGTGTAAACAGGCAATACCTGATTGCATCTGTTTAACCACGCAGGCAATCTGTCCTTCGTCAGTGATGTGTCGGCCTTCTAAGATCCCGAGTCCATAAATTCAAACAAAATCCTAATATTTCCATCAGATTGTTCCCTACCGTAATACCCAAGGTTCGGTTGCTTCCCAGCCTGCAATATGGATATCTCTCTCTTTATCTTCTTCTTCTTCTCTTCATGGAACGCGCCCAAAAGTTCCTTCAATGCAAACAATTAGAGCATCTACAGTCGGACCTCTCAAACCCGTCTCATGTATTCGGACTGGCTGCCCGACCACTATCCGGTCACAATTTTTTGATCCAGACAGACCCCTCAAACGCCCAGACTGACCGTACCCCCCATATCCAGTCCAAATATGGGGGCGCCCGGGCACGCCTGCCACGTCGGACCCGACAGCACGACCCCACTCCAAATTGCACCAAACACATCAAACCCTTCCTCGTCCTCCCGCTGCCCTCCATCCATTCCCGCGCATGGACCCTCGTCGTCCTTCACCCTTGCTCCCAATCCTCACGTTCGGTCCCTATCCACCGCCGGAGATGTCGTCCAGCCCGACCCACACCGCCGCGACGGAGATGCAGTCTGCCTCGTTCGTCGGCGATGACTTGCAAGGCGGAGAATGTCGCCCGCAAGTTGCGGCGACGCCGGCAGCAAGAGAGGGAGGCGGCGGCATCGCATGAAGATTCGGACATGGTGGAGCAGCTGTCTCCTCCGCCGCGCCCGGATTCCCACACCCCTTCCCTCCAAGAGCCTATGCGAATTATGCCGTCCGACCCCATTGGGATATAGGATGATCCGACCGCCGGCTGGGCCATTTCGGAGAGCTTTGCGACCTTGCAGATGCTGGCGGTCAACGTGTGTGAGTCGCCCCAACTTGTTCGGGCGCTGATGAGCACGGGCTCCGGCAGTGCCCGGGCTGCCCTCAACATGTTCGATGAAATGACCGAACAAGAGTCCATGCGTTTTCTTTGCTCTTGTCCGATCAGATTTTAGCATAGACCGCTAGTTCATTTCGCTCATGATGAATGCTTGTAAACTATAATCATGTAGGAGGCGTTCTTGTCGAACATGATCAATGACAATGAAAATCTGACCGTAATGGAGTATGAATTGGAGGGCATCACCGCATTTGAAGTCGGGACAACATTCGATCCCAATCCGTGCAATAAGAAGAAGAAGACCAAGACGCCGAAGGCAAGTGGTCCGACATTCTCAAGATTTGAGGACATCTAGTTGGTCAAAGCTTGGTTGGCCACAACGATGATATGTGGCAGCCCGGGTGCAGGCGGAGGAGGTTGCCCGGATGCGGGCAGAGCAGGACGAGCATGACGCATTCCGCGTGAAGCAGGACACTTTTCGCTCGGAGCAGGCGCCGAGACAGTGATCCGAGGTCATCCGTCACGCTCGAACATTGATTTCATTTTGCCATGTCCGGTTTGTTGAACTATGATTTGCTTTACTGTGTTTCGAACTTTGGCATTCGAACAGTTTGTACCGTATGATCGACGTGCATGGATTTAAGGATCGGAATTTGTGGTATGTGAATGTGCGGCACAACATTTAACAGATGTCCGGTCAGTGCCCTCGAACGCGTCTGAGCACGTCTGCTAGCATTTGAGGGACCGAATTTAACAAGTCCGACTATAGATGCTCTTACTAGTTTCATGCACCGGCTTCGGGCGTGTCACCAAGAATCAAGGGCGTGCTTGGCGTACGTAAGTACTACGTGCATGTAGTACGCGGCAGCTGGAAAGTGCATGCGACGGCGAGATCCCGCCCGGTTGGTTGTTGGATCCATCCATCGGTCGGAGCTGGACCTCACCTCAGCCGCAGCACGGCACGGCTGCATTGCAACAGGACTACAAGAACCTAGGATCGTGGAGGGGGGAGGGTCCATACAATTACGGACCACCCTTCTCGCTGCGCACGCGTGAGAGTGGCCACTGACAACGTGCACGCCATGGGAGTGTGTGTGCGGGTCGAGCTTCTCCCAGCCGTTGGGGGTGTGTGCCGTGCCCGCTAAAAGACTCATTCTGTCGTCCGTGGCCGTTTCCTTTCCTGTGCCCTCCCGCGACAGATTTTGTCCGGCCGTCGGCCGTCATAGATGTGACAAGTAAGTTACTACTCCCTTCGTTCGGAATTACTTGTCGAAAAAATGAACCTATCTAGATGTATTTTAGTTGTAGATACATCCATTTTTGTGACAAGTAATTCCGAACGGAGGAAGTAGATTCATGATTCACGACTTGTCAACTCAATCCACTCCAACAAAGAGCGTTCCAACATGTCCGTTTCACATCGAATTTGCTACACCAGGCTGGGCATGTCAACCTGTCCGTGGCCGCCGGCACAGTGCTACTCGTCCACACTCGCCGCTGGCCACTGGACCATGTGTGAATACATGCGCACACATGCCGCAATTATCGCAGCCAAAAGCAGTTGCGTGTTCGACCAGGAGTTGTTGTCGGGCACTCAATCCCAGTTCCGTTGAACCTTCACTCCCAGATCCCCAGCTGCCGTTTGCATGCCGATGGCGACCCGTGTACTGAGCCATTGAAACGAAGCTGCACCGCACGGCCGATCGAGATAGACGCTGATCGATCATTGAGATAACAGACGGTTACGGTGGCCTTGAATGATCGTTGATCTCCCCGGGATATCGGTACTACGTACTAGTCCGTGCTGTATCGTATGGCCAGAATGGGATCCAAGTTTTGAGGCCATCCGTATCCATACGCCCGTGGAAGGTGTTCGTGTTCCCGGCCTAGTGGACAGTCCCCATCCCCAGCGACATCCCAAGTCAAATCCCGGCGCGAGCGCAATGCTCTGCTTCGCAACAGGTCGCGAGAGAGTCGAAGTTGCCATTTGCCAACATGATAATTTCGCACGTCGACGACGACACATATTTGTATTTTCTCCACAGTTATCAGCTCCCGACGAACCAGAAGAAGGGTCAAAGCCCGCGCTGATGGATCCATCGATAGCTACGTATCGCCAATGACAAGTTGCCAAAATCGAGCCACACAGTTCAAAGAAACGTGCTCGCACAAAAGAAACTCCAATTGAAAGCTGCGTACTAAAAGCATATCCAGGCACACCGCACCTGAATAGCCGGAAATGCGCAGGGGCACACGAGAGCACAGTAGAAAAAAAAATCTCATCTGCCAAGTCATTGCCGTCCGCTCATCTTGCCTTGTGATTCATGCAGTAGCTCAATCCGACATGAGAGCACAGTAGAAAAAAAAATCTCTTAAAAAAATTAAGTTTCAATGATGAAACTTGCGGTTTTCCCGCATCCAAAACTGTCAAGTTTCAACCAGTTTCAGAGATATATCATATTTTTTTAAATCATTAAAATATATTGAAAATGTGAGCCTTATTTGAAAGCATTGGTCACGAGAAACACGAATATGAAAACAAAACTTAATTTAATTTTTTCGTTTAAAATTACATAAAACTTAAAAATCAAGAACAAAATAAAAAGCTGAGACCAGGGCCATCTTGTCCCCGGAATGGCGCATGACTAGCAACAGCTCCTTGATCGAGTTGCACTTGGCATGGAGATTTTTTTCCAGCTGCCACGACAGAGCGCTAGCTGCCTGTCGACACGGTAGACTCTGCCGGTCTTGTTCCTGGCGAGCGGCAGGAGCCAAGTTGTGTCTGCAGCGCAGCGTCCACTAGACTGGGGTGGAGGTCGCAGTCAGACGAACCAGTGAGCCCGTGCCCCGTGACATTGATGACATGGGCTCATCACTCAAAACGCTAGGGGTGGAGATAGCCTGCCAAGTTGAAAGAACGAGGCGCGCGCACCGCACCATCATTGGCGAGTTTTATCGCTCGTGCAATCAATTATTGGACTTTTTCACTGTTCTAACCCATTTGTCAAAGTTTAGCACGATTTAACCCGTGTTTGAAAGTTTTTTTGGATCTGACCCATTTTAAGCCCTATACATCCGCGGACAGTGACCGGTCACGCCTCAAATTCTCACTCGCACAACCGCATACCTCATATTTGGCACCCTATATCCATACTATCCATGCAACGTGAACTAGTCTACGTAGATCAAACAACGGACATAAAAATCGTCAGCAAACGGACACCAAATCCACTTTACATCATCCAAAAGTTCTTCACGGTTCATCACCGGACATGTTCTAAACTAAAACAACTAAAAAAAGATAATAGTAAACGGAGGATGAGCGTCTTCACCACTTCCTCGCCGGTCCTTTGTCCTTTCGGCCGCCGGCGCAGCTGTAGGCGTCCGTGGCAGATGATGGATCGTTGGAGTCGTCAGAGTCCGAGCCGTGGTGGTCATCGTCGTTCGAGGAGGAACCAGAGATGACGATGAGTCCCTTCATCCCCCGGACGGCCTAGTCCTGCTGCCGCTTGAGCTTGGCCACCCAAGCCGCCTTCGCCGCTGCCTCCGTCGCCTCGAGCTCCGACTGCTCAATGGCTAGCTGGAGCGCCTTGGCGTTCTTTCTCCACTTCGGGCATCGCCGGCACCCCGCGGCGGTGGCGAATGGATTGCTCCGCCGCGTCCCTCTCCCTTGCATGCTGCCTCTCACGGCGGGCGATGCGTGCCTCTGATTTCGGTGTGCGCGTCCGCGGAGCCGGCGGAGCAGGCACTAGCACCCACCGTTACCCTTGCGGATCAGCGGCCGGTGGGGGAGGTGGACGACGGACAGGCGGTGCGGACTGCGCAGCCCTCGCGGAGCTGCGCGCGGGTCGGGAGGGGCCAGCTTTGGCGTACGCACTGCGCCGGCGGGGGACCGGCGACGGGGCAGATCCGGAACTGCCCCCCCCCCCTCTCGTGTCCATCTTCGACCGCTCCAGCGCAAT
The DNA here is from genome assembly GCF_002162155.2 of Triticum dicoccoides. Classification (NCBI taxonomy): domain Eukaryota; kingdom Viridiplantae; phylum Streptophyta; class Magnoliopsida; order Poales; family Poaceae; genus Triticum; species Triticum dicoccoides. Next base: position 27,411,090 of record NC_041385.1, read on the forward strand.
GCGGAGGGCTAACTCCTTGTCGACATCGAGGTCAGAGTCGGAGCGACTGCCGGCGCTCGACATGCTTGCTGGAGTCTTCGGATTGGATCGAATGAGGGGAGAAATCGGAGGAAGCGAGAAGAAGAGACGGAGCGAGAGCGGAGAGTGAAGTGAGCTAGGGTTCCAGATTGGGGGTTTTGTGGGGATGGAGTGGGGTCGGCAGTGGGTCGGGCTGACATGGTGGACGCGCCCACGAGCAGCCCGGCCGCCCCATATCCGCCCTACATTTGGGCTGGATATGAGGGGCGCCGAACAGCCCAGGCGTTTGAGGCCGGTTTGAGGCACCCAGTCGATTTTTTTGACCGGGCGGTCCGTCCGGGCTTTTGAGGCTGGTTTGAGGCGCCCGACTGTAGATGCCCTAAGTGTAGGTAGATGTGCTATATATGATTCTCAGTCGAGTCACTGGCTTCATCTACAACCGAACTTCTCAAATGCTCCCTATACGTCTGGGCGGACGGCCTAGGGACTGTCATGAAAACAGGACCCAATCGCACTTCATATCAACCTTATACGTCCGGATTGATCGACACTCGTCATATCTGTGGCGGATATGGGAGCCCGCATGCGCCCGTGTGCGTCCGTCACGTCGGGTTCAGCACATGCTAGTCTACCCCAACCCCATATATATTCGTTGATATGTGCATCCGGGGTCAAACTTTAGCCACTTCTCTCCACTCCATTGATGGGGTGGCACGTACGCACACATGACATGCTTCCATCCATCAGTCCATTATTGATCCGTCAATGCACATCTCATGAGAGTGCCGCATGCGTGCGTGTTCATGCAAGTGACATGCCATTGCATGCGCGTGAGCAAGCCACCGCCACCGGAAGAATGCGTGCGTGCATGCATGTCACTTAACCTTACCTAAACGCCAAGGTTAGTGGCGTCTGCCCTTTGCCATGTCAAACAGTCAACAAAATTGAACAGAGGCCGGACGCCGGGGTTCGCGCCGTCTTCAATACAAGCAAGACGCCACGGTTGCTGGCGTCTCGAAATGGGTCAGATCCGAAAAAACTTTCAAATACGGATCAAATCATGCTAAACTTCGACAAATGGGTCAAAACGGTGAAAAAGCCCCAATTATTCGTGGCTGAGGTTTTAGGTTTGTGGAAGACACTGTCACCTCACCTCCTGCCATTTTTCTTTTTTAACCGTAAACCGTAGAACAATTGTTCTACGGTAATTTTCATTAATTAAAAAAATAAATATGTACAAACAAGTCAAAAGCTTAGCACACAACTACCCAATTCCTGTTCTAGGCAACATTATGAAGAAAGTTAAAATCTACTCCCTATTTGTAAACTAATATAAGAGCGTTTAGATCACAGTGATCTAAACGCTTTTATATTAATTTACGCAGGGAGTAAAACTTCAGCCAGGTTGTTCTATGTCCACTCCTTGAAATTATCTTCATGCATTGTCTTTGCTCTCGGAGCAACCAATTGAAGATCATTACGCAACAGGTGCCTCCAAGAATGGAGAGAAGGAGTCCTAGCATTGAAGATTTTGGAATTTCTCTCCATCCATATGTACCAGCAGCCCATGATAATAATATCATATCCATAGCAATATAGGAAGGTAGAGATTGTGCCATGGTCTCAAGTTCATCAAGAATAGTAATACCCTCTTTCTGTCTTGGATAATTGAGTCCAAGTAATTGCAAAAGAGCAATCCCAAAAAAACATGCAGAGCTGTCTCCTCACAGTTGGTGCCACAGATTTCACATTTGTAGCTTGGCAGAAAGGAAAGATTTCTCTGCAAAAGACCTCATGTCATTAACTTCTGATTTTTCGTTTGACCCGGGCTCGTTAGAGCAACTCTAACAGACCCCGCAAAACGCCCGGTCCGCAAAAATTCCGACGAGTATGCCGACTCGGGCCAATTTTTCGGCCAGAACATAGCTCGCATACTCGCCCAGCCCGCAAAATTTTTTGCCGCAGCACGCAAACCGCACGCCACGAGCACTATAAGTGCGTTTCCGCGACCCTTTTGTGGGTCCGAACCCTATCCCCCCGCCGCCGCGAGCCACCCGATTCCCCTCTCCCCTCTCCCAATTTCTCGCCGCCGGCGACCCTCCGCCCCACCTCCAGCCGTCATGTGGGGGCAAATGTGGAGCTCCAGACGCGGCTCCGGCAGCAGATCCGGCCGTAAGAGGGACCCGGAGCGCGAGCGGCGCGTCCGGTCCGACGGCGCGAGGAAGCGCGGCACCCGGAAGTGGATCAACCGCGGGTTGTCGCCGCCGACAAGCTTCGAGCGCCGCGAGACGGAGGAGTACGACTGTCGGCGCGCGTCCTTCTCCTCCGCGAGGTCTTCCTACGACGGATCCTCCTCCTCCGCCGCTGCGGGGTTCCTCCCCGTGAAGAGGGAGTGGTCGGACGAGGAGGAGGAGCCGGAGCCGCCGGCGCCGTTCGTCCCGGTGAAGGAGGAGCCCGAGGAGCCCGCTCCGCTCGGCCGCCGCGGAGTCGTCAGGCCCGAGGACTTTGTCGCGGACTTCGACGCCGTCGCCGCCGCCATCGCCGAGCGGAGCGTGCGGGAGGAGGAGGAGCGTCGGCGCCACGCCGAGGAGCTCGAAGCCCTCGAGTGGCGGCAGGCGGTCGCCGCCAACGAGAAGGCTGACGAGTGGCGCCGCATCCGCGCGGAGCAGGCGGAGAAGTACGTCGATCTGTGCAGCTCCGACGAGGAGGATTGAGCGTCCGGCTCCTCCACGGCGTCGTCCAGTTTGCCGCGACCTCGCCGCCATCAGATCCGACCCCTTAGTACTAGTTTAACGTAGTATGTAGTATAGCTATGCTTGTAGTTTGTGATCATGTGATGAACTATGTTTGTTCAGTTTCTTCCGCGAAAGTATTTTTTTCAAAATATGCAAATTTAGATACGGGTTTTGCTCGGCCGTGCATGTTTTTGACCCGCAAACGCGACCTTCGTTAACCCACAAACGCGTTTTGCGGGTCGTATTTTTGCAAGGTCTGCTAGAGTTGCTCTTAGACGACCAACCTAGAGTGGTAGATGACTGGGTGTTTGCTTTGCTTTCAGTCTAGAGGCCATTCTAATACAGTGTCAAGATGCATACGTATGTACTCTGAACTAAAACCACGACAAGTAAAATCGGAACGGAGGGAGTAGTGCTTTTCGGAAAAGATCAACGCTAATACTGCATGTCAGAAAGGGGTAGTCAAGTTATCCCTGTGTTCTTGCAGTTTTGTGGCCTCAATGTCAACTCGGTGGTGAATTAATGGATCTTCAGATTTGGCCCGATGCTTGCCTCCTTTAGTGTGCTTAGAGCATCTACAGCCGTCATCTTCAAATCCTCCTCAAACGTCCACGGACACGCTCGGCCAATAACCGGACAAGGAAGAGAAGGAAAAAAAATGATCTAACCAAACCTCTCACATCATCCCTATACGTCTAAGTTGTCCGCGAGCCCTCATATTGAGGACAAATGTAGTGAGGATATGTGAACTCGCGGACGCGTCCGGCCAGTCCGCACGTAGGACGCGGCCCACACTGGACCACATATTCGCTTTCTTTATTCATTCTTTTCTTTCTCTCTTTTCATCTTCATCAATCACGTGCAAGTGATCGGACATATGAGGATGAAAATAAGAAGTGTGGATGTATGGACAAACAAATAGGGGTTCAAAACCGGCACGTCCGGTCACTGACCGGCCGCGTCCACGGGCGTTTAGGGGGTCATATTTGCTAAGTCTGGATATAGATGCTCTTACTGATTTCATATTATTTTCAGGCTCCTTTGGTTTATATCAGAGAAACTAAGATGCCATGTATCTCAATTTCTATAGGGAAAAATATGTTATTTGATGCATAGGATATAATTTATTTTCATTCGGTCTAGTCTAATGTTTTACCTTTGATGAAAGGTGAAGAGTTGTTCCTATCCTACATAGAAATATGAATCAATTCCTACAAACCAAAAGGCTCCCAAAAAAAATTCCTGCAAAATTCCTATCTTTAAGAATTCCTACAAAATTCCTATCTTTAAGAATCACAACAAAATTCATGTAAAACAAAGGAGGACTCATTGTTTTATCAAAAGTGTTACAACATGACACAAAGGACTAGAAAGAAACATATTATAAAATAACAATGAATTCCCTCCATTTTGCATGCAGGAACTATTTTTTCCATTCAGTCTAGTCTAATGTTTTACCTTTGTTGAAATGTGACGAATTGGTTCCTATCCTACATAGGAATATGAATCAACTCCTACAAACCAAAAGGCTTCAACAAAAATTTCCTACAAAATTCCCATCTTTAAGAATTCCAACAAAATTCCTATAAACTTAAGGAGGCCTCATTGTTTCATCGATAGTGTTACAACATGACATAAAAGACTAGAAAGAAACATATTATAAAATAACAATCAAATCCCTCCATTTTGCATGCAGGAACAATTTTTTCCGTTGAGTCTAGTCTAATGTATTGCCTTTGATGAGATGTGAAGAATTGGTTCCTATCGTAGATAGGAATATGAATCAATTCCCACAAACCAAAAGGCTCCAACAAAAATTTCCTACAAAATTCCCATCTTTAAGAATTCCTACACAATTCCTATCTTTAAGAATTCCAACAAAATTGCTATAAACCAAAGGAGGACTCATTGTTTTATCGGAAGTGTTGCAACATCACACAAAGGACTAGAACGAAACATATTATAAAATGACAATCAAATCCCTCCATTTTGCTTGCAGGAACCGAATGATATATAAAGAAAGCAATCAAGTCCTAGTACACACGACAACCTGGTTGGAGATGCTTTAGCCACCATTTCCGACCACATCCATGCCATCATTGAACAAGGGGGAAGAGGGTCTCCTATGGAGGGCCTCGGGAATGGGGCATAGAATACAAAACAAAAACAAAAAACCTTTGCTCATGTAAAGCGCTCTGTGTGTGCGTCACGTGAGACCTAACTCCGTCGCCGGTGCTCGGCTCGTCCTCAGCCCCTCCCCCTCTCCTCGTCGCCGCTCGAAGGCTTCCGTTGTGCGACACAGGCGCTGGTGGAACCCTCTCCTTCCTCCCTTGCATGCATTTCAGCGGCACGCGGTATTCGTCCTTTGCAGGAGCGGGGGGCTCTTCGGGTCTCCCGGTGGAGGGGGCTCGCGGCAACAGGGCTGTGAGGCGGTGGTGTGGCCTGGCACCTGTAGCGTGTCTTGGAGCGATGGCGGTGGTGGGGCGCGCCTGTGGTAGCTCGATCTGGATCGGTCAGATCTGGTCGTTCGAGTTGCAGGTGGCACGGGGTTTCTCGCTAGTGGCGGACGGGGTGTTCTCGTCCATGTCAGGCGCGCCTGGATGGGCTCTGCCTTGCTTCGGTGCTGTCGGCACCATGGTGGTAGCTCACTATGGTTGCACAAAGCCGTCGATGCGGTCGTGGTGGCTCTGGCGGCGACTATTGGCGTTCGGCGGGGTGCGGGTAGTGGTGGGGACCTCCTTCTACTCGATCTGATCCGACAATGGCGGTGGCTTGGAGCTAATGCTCACGCTCGGGCAAGCCAGATCAAGGCTGGAGGTGGGTCGGGGATGTCACACCGGATGGTGTGGTTAGGCTTGGCCTAGGTGGTGTCCCCGGGTGGTAAGGGTCCTCTCCTCATGGGCGCAGTGGCAGTGATGGACGTCAAAACATCGTTGTGTCGGCAGACGGATCAACACTGATGACTAAGGATGGGGCGCCTTGCGAGCTTGTCTTGGCCAAGGCCAGAGGGCTATGGCCGGGGCCACTATGTCGTGTCCCCCCAGTCCCTCGGGATTGGCTAGGGACGTAGGCGTGGGCGCCTCCTAGTGTGGACGAGTTGTTCGAGAATCGGTGGCTGATGCCGAGCTAGGAGAGGAAAGAGGTGGCTCAGCTCTTCCTACCGTGCTTCGTGCGCTGTGATGTGAGTGCTTGGCGGTGTATGGGGACATGGATGTCGAGGCGGCCACCCCGGAGGTTGGATCAGCGAAGTTTAGTATTGTGATTACTTTCCTTTCTTGATTTACTAATAGGTGGTGTCTAGACGCTAGGAAAAAGTGAGGATTATAGCTTGCGCCCCATAGACCATTCGGAAATGAGAGGAATTTCACTCCAATCGACTGAGAAAGAAATCGGTGGTCTATTGATTCGAAAGCTAGCCGAATAGCTTAACTACCAGTGACATATGCAAACGACCGGTTCGTTAGTAACGAAAAAGGTCTGCATGGTTGGCTCTCCCGTGTGCACCATGGCGACGGCAGTGGCTATACCTCTTGGTTGTATGGGTGACGAGGGGTGTAGTGGCGGGTGGCTTGGGCTTGATTTCCATCATTCACGGTGGTGATGCCCGGATACTGATATGGAGGCTTGTGATCGTCGCGATTGTCCTGGGTGCCTTGTGGAGGCATGGTTGAGCTATTGAGCGAAAGCAACAGGCATGGCTACTTCATGTACGAACGATCGGTACGTGCACCGTGTACGATCTCGTATCTAATTAAGATAGCCTGCCCAGATAGGGGAGATGAAAGAGCATGCATGACATGTGTTCGGAAGTGAAGGTCACGTTCGTCATTGCAAAAAATAGAATCGAGCTTGCAAAAAAGAGAATCGAGCTTTGCAGGCTTCGATTGACGTTTCTTTTATTCTCGTCTCTCTCTCTTTCTCTCTCTTTGTATGATCGGAACGACATTTGTAAGGTTGTTGCAAGCAACCGGGCCTGGAGCAAATTCGGTGCTGGTGCTAACTTTGATATAGTTTGACCATTGGTGTAGATACTAATGCCACGGTCGTGGTGCTAATCTAGTGACCCTGCCCGCCGGTGGGGAGGTCGTGTGGTGTCGAGAAATGGGAGATACACCGGTCGTCTTGATGCTCGTGGGTGCCATGCAGTATGCAGCAGAACCTTGGTAGGTGCCTTGTGGCTCCGGCCGCCGCGGCGCAGTGGAGGCCATGGCGATGTGTGGTGTGGCGCCGTGGGTAGGCGGAGACAAGGTTCCCAATGAGACGCAGATATCGCGGGGATCCTGCGGTGCGGGTGTGGCTCGTCACGGTGTCACGCTCGGTTCAGCGTACGCGTGCGTGCAGATTGGACGCTAGCCGCCGACGGAAAGCCAGCGAGCCAAAGTGGCCTTGGTCGGACGTGCCCACGGTGGCGCCACTACGCCTCCCCGGCCGGGTGTGTGTTTGGACGGGCGGTGTGGCTAATCTATTCTAGGACCGGCCGGGACGGCGACGCGTACCTTGCACGCTGGCGTTTCTCATGCGTTGTGCGGCCGGCCGTGCCGTCTCTCCTTGAGCTTTTTCACACCGGAGAATTACGAGCGTGGGACTGAGGTGCAATGGGATAGTGTGTGTGTCGCCAAGCATCAAACATATGGAATGTACTCCCTCCGTTCCTAAATATAAGTCTTTGTAGAGATTCCGTTATGAACTACATACAGATGTATATAGATGCATTTTAAGTGTGAGTTTATTTATTTTGCCCCGTATGTAGTTCATCTAGTAAAATCTCTACAAAGACTTATGTTTAGGAACGGAGGGAGTAGTACGTACGCGGCAGCTGGAAAGTGAACGCGAGGAGATCCCGGTCGGGTGTTGGGTGGATCCATCGATCGATCGGAGCTGGATATCATCAATCAGCACCGTGAGAGGGGTCCGGGTGAGGTCGCAACAGGACTGCACAGCACAGGAACCTGGGACAGTGGATGGCCCATCGGGACACGTACGTGGGATGGCCGGGAGATGGCAGCTCGTGCACGCCATGGGTGTGTGTCGCGCGCCTCTCCGTCCGTAGCATATGGGCGTGCGCTGTTTGTCGATGGCGACCCGAGTGTTAAGCAACGGGAACGAAGGAATAAAACCGGCATCGCACGGATGGACGCCGATCGATCATTCAGGTAGCAACACACTAACAGTTATGGCGTCCTTGAATGAGCTCCTTCGATCTGCATCTGCATCTGCTCGGGCAGTACTATTCCGATGAGACCGCATCGGATGGCAAGAATGAAATCCAACGTTCAACGCGGCCCGTACGGCTATGGCTCGTGTTCGTGTTCCCGAGCTAGTAGACAGTCCTCGTCCCCAGCGACATCCCAAGTCAAATCCCCGCGCTAGTGCTAATACTAGAGCAGTACTACCACTATACAAAAAAATGTTACAGTTGTAATTTGGAACGGAGGGAGTACTTGTTTGGGGAACCCCACAAAAGGTCGCGAGATAGTCAAATTCGGAAGATAATTATCGACAAAATGTTAGAGCAACTCCAACACACCGATCCATTTCATTTGTGCGTGTCCGTTTGGATCGCCACGGAGAGAAAAGGCAGCCCAACACGCCAATCCAAACAGACGCACGTCCGCTTTTCGTCTATCTCGCGACCCATTCCTGACTCAAATTTAGGCCTTATTTGCGTCGGCGTGGACAAAAAGCAGACGCGCGCGACGCGCTTCTACAGTTCTACTCCTCCCCTGGCCCGCCAGTCGGTGGCATAGGGACAACCCTTTCCCTCCACTTTCTCAAAACTCTCCCGCCCGCTCACACTCCCGGCAGTTTGCCGTGGACGACGCGCCGACCCTCGATGCCACTACCGGCCTCGCCTCCCTCGCCTCGTCCGGCCCTACCTCCGACGCCTTTGCCAAAGGCAAGCCTCGCGCGCCCCGCAAGACCGCGACGCCGCCGAAGAAGAAGAAGCTGACGCTCGAGGAGCGGGCCGTGCAGTCGGCAAAGAGGAAGGGCCGGAGGCACGCGCATGATGCAAGGGACGAAGCGGCGGCCGTCGCCGCCCTCTCCACTGCCGCACCACAGAAGGAAACCAATGCCCGAGTCATCGCAGCAACAAGTGAGGCCCTGCTCTACCTAGGGTTAAACCCTGGCCAGCACGGGCTCGTCAGCACCGTTGCCGCGGCCAGGACGGGCTCGTCGGCATTTCCTCGGATGGTGCTGCCAGAGCCACCGCGCGCGCCTGCCGCACGGCCGATCTCCGGCTTCACGTCTATCCGCAAGCCTCCCGCTTCTTCGGGGAATGCACGTCTGAGGTGAGCATGGTGGCATCGTCCACATGCACGCTCGCGCACGTGGCCATCGAACTCAACGCCACGCCGGTGGCCGGTGCATCATCATCCGGAGGGCGCGAGGAAACACCCACGGAAGGTACCAGCTGACATGCTCCCTAGCACCCGCAACCTGTTCGACAGAATGCCGACGGCCGGTGATGAGGAAACGGCGAACCGTTTCATCATCCAGAACATCATCATTGAAGGCGGTGCAGCGGCCGATGCCTCTGCTGGCGTGCCAACGCGGCTGCCTACGATCCCGAGGAGACCCAAAGCCAAGACGACACAGCGCCGTTCACGCCGACGACCTATGATCAAGCTGCCCTGGAAGACACCTTGATGCAAAGATCAGGTCGGCATTGGCAGCACCTTCCCGCCCGTCCACGAGTTCCCGGAGGACTACAGGCTCGAGGAGGATGAAATGGACATCGAACGGGAGCCTTTGTTTGAGCACAAGCTCGTCGACCAAGCCGGCGTGAAGCCGAAGCGCAAAAGCAAGCGGAAGAAGGCCTACACACCGTCCAAGGACAAACTCCTTTGTGAGTGTTGGAGGGACATCGGGCAAGACCGTCAGTGCCAAACAAAAGGCATCAACCTTTTGGCTTCGTGTTCATCGTGAGTACCATGAACGAAAGAAGTTTGCGCCGTATCAAATGCAAAAGCAAGCGTGGGTGGGTGTCACTCTCGAGGCGATGAAGGGTGATACAACAAGGGTGCAACTGAGACCATCAAGGCACGCCCCATGAGCCGCTTCGGTATGAAGGATATGATATACATGCGCCCATCTTCGTATCCGTTTTCGTTATGTTTGCCTGTCAATTTGCTTGCATGTCCATTTGCCCATATACTTGCCTGCTATTCATTTGTAGGCATTGCAAGTTTTAGAGGCATTCAAGGCCCAACATGAAGGCAAGTCCTTCAACCTCTCCCATTGTTGGATGGTCATCAATGGGGAGGAGAAATTCAAGGCGCAATGTGCCACCACCAATGCGCGTGGGGGAAGGAAGCCGTCGAGGAGCTTGGGGAGGGCGAAAAGCCATGCCCGGGGGGAAAGACCAACTCCAAGAAAGAGGACAAGTACGATGCGGCGTCGATTGCCTTGCTTGCCACCGTGGAGGGCATGATGAGCAAGAAGGACACAAGGGAGGAGAAGTGCCGGCAAGAAAAAAATAGAGTAACGAACGGCTTCACGGAGATCCAAAGAAGGAGGCTTGAGCTTGATACGGAGAAGCAAACTAAGATGCTTAAGATGGAGGCGGAGAAGCAAGCAAATATGCTCGATATCGAGGCAGCCAATGCCAAGACCAAGACAAAAGAAGTGGCGATTGCTAGCATGATGACGAGGTGGAGATCATGAATATGGACTTGAACACTGTGTGGCCGAGAAAGAGGACATGGTTCGAGAAGATGCAGGCCAACATGTTCAAATTCGACGACGAGTGATCTATAGTAGAGAGCGCCATACTTTTTTTGTATGGCGGCAAGTTTACTGGCATGGCCACGGCCGAGATGGCGTGGTCGCATTCCCGCCCTTTTTTGTGTGCTGACATGTGTGTCGGCCGCTGGCAGGTGCGCCAGTATTAACTGTGTGGTGTTTTTTTAGAGGCTGGCATTGTACGCTGGCCGTTGGCATGATGTCGACATGAACTTTGGGCAATGGCATGGCCGCTGTCATGATCTATGGCCGCGTGCCTTTTAAATTTATTGTTGGACATGAAATGGGCCAAGCGCGTTGCGCACACGGTCGATGCAAAACAAAACAGGGCGGACGCCGAGCGAACGGGCGACCCAAACAAACATAAAACAAACAAAATATGTGTTCATAAGGGTCGGCGCGTTAGAGTTGCTCTTAGGCCAACTCCACCGCGCGACCCCAAACGGACGTCCGTTTTGTCCGGTTTCGGTCCGTTTGGGTAGGGTTTGGGGTCGTGTCCGGGCCTGTCCTGGGATGCGGTGGCCGTGCGCCCAGCGCGCGGCCGCATCCATTTGCCCCATCCTGTCCGTGAGGGACAAAAATGCCTAAATTTGCATCAAACTACTTCCAACCCAAATGTTTGTCTGAAAATTAAAATAGTTTTACAACCCAATTGAAATTGTCTTAAGTAAAATAGTTTTACACCCAAATCGAAATTGTCTTGACTGAACATAAATTAGACCAATACATCTATTGGTTGCCAATGTGATCCCAGACGTGCTCAACCAAATCATTTTGAAGATTCAAATGAGTGTGCCAATCACGCATCTCACGGTGAAATTGGACAAACTGTTCAAATGTGGCCGGGTCTTGGTGCAAGGGCTCAATATTTTCACCTTGATAATCAAATCCTTGGTTGAAGATACTCTCATCACGCTCATCCTCGACGATCATGTTGTGCATGATCACACAAGCAGTCATCACCTCCCAAAACTTTCTTTCATCCCATGACAGTGCAGGGTTTCGAACGATACCCCACCGGGATTGAAGCACACCAAAAGCACGTTCCACATCCTTTCTAACACTCTCTTGCATTTGGGCAAATCTTTTTCTCTTCTCACCTTGGGGTTTCGAGATTGTCTTCACAAAAGTTGACCACTGAGGATATATACCATCTGCTAGATAGTATCCTTTGTTGTACTGGTGGCCGTTGATCTCAAAGTTGACAGGTGGGGAGTTTCCTTCTGCAAGCCTCGCGAAGACTGGAGAACGTTGCAGCATGTTGATATCATTGTGAGAACCTGCCATACCGAAGAAAGAATGCCATATCCAAAGATCTTGCGATGCCACCGCTTCTAATATGATAGTGCACCCGTTAACATGCCCCTTGTACTGGCCCTACCAAGCAAATGGACAGTTCTTCCACTCCCAATGCATACAATCAATGCTGCCAAGCATGTCTGGAAAGCCTCTAGCTGCATTGGTCGCCAACCATCTATCTGTATCAGCGGCAGTTGGCTGCCTCAAGTACTCTGGGCCAAACACCTCGATCACAGACTGGCAAAACTTGTACATTGACATCAGACATGTTGTCTCACTATACGCACATACTCGTCCACCAGATCGCCTGGAATACCATATGCAAGCATGCGGATGGCCGCGGTGCATTTCTGGTAAGAGGAGAATCCAAGCTTGCCAAGGGCATCCGTCTTGCACTCGAAGTATGGGTCATGAGCAACCACTCCCTCTCGGATACGATTGAACAAATGCCTTGCCATACGAAAACGGCAACGAAATTTATCCGGCTTGAAGAGCGGGGTGTTAGCAAAGTAATCAGCATAGAGCAGGGCGTGGCCTCTCTCCCTGTTGCGGTTCAGGTTGGGAGCCTTGCCAGGCAGTGACCCCCCTGTACCGAGGAAGCTGCCGTTGAATATGGTCGTTCACGACCAGTGCAGCCACCACAAGTTCTTCATCATCCGACGACGAATCGTCCGATGAACAAAGGAAGTGATGGAAGAAAAACTCGTCTCCACTGTCCATACCTTTGTTGGCAAAAGGTCGAACACCTTGCGGTCGCGGTGGCGAAGCGGCCGCGATGATCACCTCGACGTAGCAGGGGTGGTTGCCGGCCGGCTACTGGCCGCTCTGGAGCTCTCGTCGGAATCTGCCTCGGCCGCCGTGGTCCGTCGCCGGCAGTCGTGTCCCCTCCGGCACCGGCAAGGACGGCGACGGCCAAAACTACGGCGAAAGCGCGGGCGTGGTGGCGGCCATGTCCAGAAGTGGTTTGTTATGGACGGCGGGGGGGCTGCGCGGTGAGGAGGCGGCCGGAGAATACGGCGGCGCCGGCGGCGAGGCGAGGCGGGGAGAGAGGGTGAAGCGTTGGGGAGCGGAGGGACTGCTAGTGTCCCCGATAGGCGGGCCAGGGAGGGGCAAGGGTGTGCGTCGCGGTCGTCCGCGCGCGTCCGTTTCACCCCAAACCGAGCGCAAGTTTGGGCCTGGGATGAGTCGAAAACGGACGGAATCCGGACATTTGTCCGTTTGAGAGCGTGCGCTGAGCCGCCTCTTTTGTCCCTTTTACCCCAAACGAACGGAGCCGGACAGGATAGGATCGCGTGCGGTGAAGTTGGCCTTATACTCCCTATGCTTAACAGCAACCCATTGGTCAAGAAACGCGGAGTACCATATGTTGTCAAAATGAGTGACCCCTTAATAACACGTGCTCGCGGAGAAGAGGCTCCCCATGAAACGAAACGCGCAGAAGAGCAGATCCAGGCCAGGACGCCAGGTACATCGGAGCACTATCGTCTAGCTAGGCTAGCATTAGCATGGCACTGCTCCCTGCCTCCCTCGATCGGGTTGCACTTGGCACGGAGATTTTTTCGTCTGCCATGGCACCGCAGCGTCTGACCAGCGCTAGCTGCCGCGGTCCACATGCATATATGCATGGTAAACTCCGCCCGTTTCCCCAACGTCTTCTCCGGCAGCGGCACTGTATGCAGCGCAGCGTCCAGACGAGGCCGCCCGCCGTCGGTCACGTGGCCACCTGCGCCCGTGCCCCGTGACCTGGGGTCCTGCGCTCAGTCAAAACGCAGGAGAGGATAGCCAGCCAAGTTGGGCAAAATGCACACAAATGACCTTGAGACAAAACTAATTCATAAAATGAACTGTAGGTGAAACTTATTCATCTAGCTGACTTTTTTGTGTAGCGCCCGACACGTTGGCGCTACAATAAACTGTGTAGCGCCTAACTCACAGGCGCTATACTTCTGTCCAGCGTGGCATCTCAGGACCCACACTTGATTGTGCAACGCCTAACAAATAGGCATCATACTACAATGTGCAACGCCTAACCCAAAGGCTCTATACATGAACTTAGTAAATGCAACGGATACAAAGTTTTCATAGTGCAGCGCCTAGCACTAAGGCGCTGCACTTCACGCCTGAACGCTAGGCGTTGCACTATTAAAGCCTCCCACGCAAGCCTAGCTGCGCGAGGCCACACGTATACAACTAGCTGGCGAGGCTACACATAAACAACTCTGAATGTTCATGCTTGGAGGTTGCGTTGGGCGCCGGGCCTAGGTACGAGTACTAGAACTTAATTCGTAGCAAATGACGAAGTGCTAATTGTGCGACTCTTCCCGTACGTACATGGTGGGACTGGGTTAATGATTTTCTTCCGGTGCCGCACGTCAGTGTTTGGATCAGTGCCTCACATTTATTGCACATATTTTCCATGAGTTTACCCGATACAAAAATGGATAACAAAACAAACATGTCCCGATAATATTCCTTATGCATCAGCAGAACACACACAAAAAATTTAATTGCACAATTAGCGTTGGATCAAGAATTCTTTACTGGTGTGACAAGCTGCAATTCTTTACTGGTGTCGGGTGGTTGCATGCACGCATTCATGCAATAATGCTTGCAGGCTTTCACGCTGACGCACACGAATCACATCAATCTATCTATCGCTCCATCGCAGAGGTACGTACGGTCGAGACGTCTACGGACTAAGTTTTTGTCCATGTGTAGCGCCTTTACATTAGGCGTCACACATTACAGCATAACGCCTATCTATTAGGCGTTGCACAATAAAAGATGGGTCCCGGCCAGATACTGGGGTGCCATGCTGGACAGAGGTGCAGCGCCTGTGAGTTTAGTATCGGGCGCTACACAAAAAGATCAGCTGGGTGAATAAGTTTCATTCACAGTTTATTTTGTGAATTAGTTTCGTCTCAAGGTCATTTGTGTGCATTTTGCCGCCAAGTTGGACCAACGGAGGAAACGAGGCGCATCATTGGCCTATTTTATTGTGCGTGCGATCAAATCATTCGTGGTCTCTCTCGCTGTGGAGCTCAACTATCACCACCTCACCTCGTCTCTTGTCATGAAATCTTTGATCTTTGTCCGTTTGACCCGGGTTTGTCAGGCGGCCATGCCAACGTAGGAGTGGGTGGCCGTACGGGTGGCTCAGCGTGGTTGCTTTGCTTTCACTCCAGACACATGCAGGGAGTGGTTTTGGGAAAAGATGAGCACTGATGGTGCACGACAGACCCGGTACTAGTTAAGTTTATCCCGGTGTTTTCTCGCAGCTTTGTGGCGTCAAATGTCAACTCGGTGGCGAATGAATGGATCTTCACACTCGGCCGGGTGATGCTTGCCTTTTACAGTGGCGTGTGGTCACTGAATAAAGTGGCGCCTGATGCATGGAAGTTTTTCTTTACCTCCGGTACTGCGATCCAACTCGGCTCCCAACCTATGTCTCGCCTACTGTGACACATAGGGCAGCCTCGTCTGGGCGAGCGGGAGGTCACAGGCCACAACCACGTTTTTTTCTTTCTTTTTCTCAATTCTTTTGTTTTCATTTTTTTACTTTAGTTTGTACTTTAAATATTATATATAGCACTTTATATAAAATATAATGAAACATATAAGTTATCAATTTCAAAATTTTAAACATAGTTGGGAAAATATTTCCTGTGTATACTAAACATGTACAATATATATGAAAAATAGTCATCATTTAAAAAAGTATGTCAAACATGTATTTAGAAAATTTTAAACGTGCATAAAAATGTGAGCTACATATATAAAAAACGTACAATGTGTTTGAAGATATTAGTGATCAACAAAATATGTTTTAAAAATGTTAATAATTTAAATGGAAAATTCTACACATGCATACATAAAACGCTCCTGATATACACAAAAAATACATTTTTTATGAAAAAGCAGACATAAAAAATACATGTTTAATTAATCATGCATTCCCAAAATGTTGAACGCAAAAAATGTTGCTGATGTACGCAAACAATGTATAACGTGTATGAGAAAAGAAGACATCAGAAAAATATATAGTTTATAAAAGATTTATTAATCATGTATTAAAAAATATTAGATATGTATACAAAAATGTTTCTGATGCATAAAAATAATGTACAAAGGAACACAAAGAAAAACAAAAAAATAAAAGCATAGAAAAAAGATAAAAAGAAAAAAGAAAGAAAATATGTGCGTGGAATGGAAAACCGAGAAAACTGAGAAAGAAACAATGAAAACCAAAAAGAAACAAAGAAAAACAAACAAAGGAAGAGAAGCAAAATAACCATTAAAAGCCGAGAAAGAAACAAAATAACATGAAGAATAAATAAATAAAAATAAATAGTAAAACCACGAAAGAGACGAACAAAACCGATGAGAAAACAAAGAAAAACAGAAAATTGAAGTAAACCCGATGAAGAAATAGAGAAAACCAAAAATAAAAAATAAAAATAAAAAACAAGAAAAACGGAAGAAACCAGTACGTCGACCACCACAAGCTATCGTCTCGATCAAAATCAGTGAGATAAAAAAACAGAAAACTAGGCCGACCCAACAGCTACATGTGGGGGAAAAGTTTTAGGCAAGGATGCATATATGTCGCAATAAGTGAGACTAACAAAAGAGGTCGTGCATTGCAATGGGAGAACAAAGTACTACACACCCCTAACCCAAAAATCATGACTAAAGACCCCAACAGGTCCACGTCCTTTATTTCATTGTTCTCCTTCCCACCTTCATACAGTGGCCTCAGTGCTCACAACACATTTGAATATGGTCAATTCTAAGCTCTCTCTCTCTATATATATATATCCATAAGATGAGAAGTCTATAGGAGCCAAGGTAATTACCTTTGGCTCCTAGGTGCATATGCACCCATTGTCGAAATACACATTTTAAAAAGTTGAAAAATTCGGAACAAAAATCCCACGTGTATATCCAGACATTTTATGTGCGTTCACAAGGTTTCGGCGAAAAACGACGTTTTTCGTGGCTTGTGTAAAAAAGATACAGAAATGCCTCGTGAATAGTTAGAATGAAGCATCGGAATTTGTCTTTTTTACACAAGCCACAAAAAACGTCATTTTTCACTGAAACCTTATGCACGCACATAAAATGTCCGGATATACACGCGGGATTTTTGTTCCAAATTCTTTAACTTTTCGAAATGTGTATTTCGACAATGGGTGCATATGCACCTAGGAGCCAAAGGCAATTACCGAGTGTATAGGATCAACACTGATAGGAAAGAAATATGGATCATGCGCTATTGATAAAGGTTGCACCCTAAATAGCATTTAAAAAATGGTTAACAAGTAACACAATATCATATTCAGATTCTACACATGTTTCTAATTTTGTAGGGGGGTTCCTACAAAAGCGATAATTTGAATTAAAACGTGACTGCACATTGATTATTAAAAACATCAGGAGATTTTCTACAAAAGTTAAATTCTGACATAAAACTAGCCCGCGGGTTGACTACCAGAAACATCAAGTGGTTTTCCATAAAACGCGTGATGGACGGGAAGAAACAATCATTTCTTTTATTAGTAGATAATGGATAATAGATGTAGCTCCGGTGGTCCAAAGGAGCAACTAACCAAGGGGTACCCCTAGCGGGAGCCACACAAGTGTCACTTTCGATGGGTTGAGAGCGCGCTACTTGGCGCTGTCAGCTGCCGCCGCGTATCATGTGTTGGGTGCTTCCTTGGATATATTTATTTTTATTTTTTGTACATGTTTTAGGGTTTTAGATATGCTTTTAGTTTTTTTCCTGTTTTCCCTAGGTTTTGGACAAAACAAATTCAAAAAAAATTGCATGAAAAATTGATTTTTTTTTTGCTTCTGCAAGAGGCACAAATTTATTCGCATGGAGGAACAAATTTGCTTCTGCGAGAGTCACGGCAGTGCCTCACGGAAAAGAGAAGAAAAATGTGTTTTTTTGCTTCCACGATAGGCACAGATTTGCTTCTCGTGGAGGCAGCTGTGCTTCCCGGAAAGAAGAAAAAAAGGTGTTCTTTTCCTTTCATAAGAGGCACAAATTTGTTTCTCGTGACACAGGTTTGCTTTCGTGATCGAAAGGAAACAAGACATTTTTTTCTTTCACTGAGGTATAGATTTGTTCCTCGTGAAGGAACAAGTTAGCTTCCACGAGAGGCATGCCTCTCGGAAAAGGCAAGAAAAATGATTTTTTTTTCTTCCGTGAGAGGTACAAATTTGCTACACTGTGCCTCTCAGAAAAGGAAAAAAGGTGAGGAAAACACTGTGCTTCCAACTTGTTTTTTCCTTTCCTTTTTTGGTGAAATAAAGTTCGTTGAAACCTATTAATATAGCATGTAGTCTTGAAGATCCCGAAGCTAAGAATTCAATAATGAAAATGGTGCATGATTTGGACACACGGTTTAAAAAGATAAAAAACTTTTGAATATACGAATCCACAAAAAAAGAGAAAACGCCATGTTGCGAGAAGTGGCGCACATGAAATGCGCCATTTGTTGTAGCCCTTGTAAGGGGTACCCTTTAATTAGTGATTTCAGCAATCCAAGCATGTTCGTCGCCTATCAATAATCGTGTTGGGCCTGCAGCAGTTCTTCTGGTCGACACGATAACAGCCCAACAACCCACACGTATAACAGGATCAGGATTTTTCTATTCCGCCTGGTAACACGGGTAGCGAGCAACACCTTGGCTCTCTTGTGCTTGCCCACAACTTCGACACTTTTACCCTATGGATTTATGTGTTTTTTCCTTCATATTTTCTATTCTTATGTTTAGCTCTCTCCACGGCACCCTTTTTCTTTTCTTAATCTATGATAATTTTGAAAAAAAAATGTATATTTAGAAAATTTAAACATTTTTAGTATTTTTTAGGATACGTTAACATTATTTTGTACTTTTTGAAGTTTTTAAAAACTCATAAGATTTTTCAATATGTGATTTCGTTCTTTCTAAAATCCATGAACATTTTTTAAAATTCTGTGAACACGTAAGCATGGGTATACATGCTACAAAGCGTGGTGGTAGGGGTGATACGAGGATCCCATCGGCGAATCTTGCAGCAATGACACATACGAAGACAAACTACTTAGTTGAGAATAGTAGTATGTTAATAATTGGATTAGTCCCAAAAATGGCCGGGCCATAGATAATAAAAGATATGTGTTCAACAACTATTTGCAACATGCTCTACAAATTGATCTCGACGATAGTCACTGATACGCCAAAAACTGCTCTGCTTGATATACTTTATTTGAACCAAAGTAACTTCACACCTCGTCGCATGATCTATGATAATATCCTCCCTGCATATGAGATGTCAAAAAATCATGGAGAATGAGGAATGGAAGAACAAAATATCTTTTCATCAAATTGTAAGTGAAGCCTATGATCATGTGGAATTATCCTTCTTTACTAATCATGTTGTGGATGGCCTTCAATGAAGATGGGTCAAAGTAGTGATAAATTGTGTTGCTGTAGTTCGATATCAATGAAGATAAATAATGATGCAGTTCTAGTTGAGCAAGGTCTAAGCTAAGCTGACCCTCTCTCCTGTTCACAAAAGGTGACCTTTTCTCCTTGTATCTTTGTTACAAAAAATTAGAAATTTCTTTGTCACCCTCATGTTGGTTACCACATCATTGCCGATGAATGTCAACGAATAAATTAGGCCTACCGCATCATAACATATTCACCCATGGAGAAGGCCGTTGCGGCAGAAACTTGGGCCTAGTATATCCGTCGACATTCACCAGCACTAATGCGCCAACCACCACAAGGTTGAAGAGGAACACCATGACGATGATAGTCATGCTTTGCACTGTTTGTAGGGAAACAATCTTGAGTAGTTTGGCGATTGTGAAGCAAATATATGTTGTCGATGATGCTAGCTTTTCTTGTGGAATGTGAATGATGGGGTTTCTTTATATGGACAGTGGTTCAGAAGGAAGAATGCGAGGCTGCGAGAGTATTGCGGAAGACAAGTGGTGGGTACTCAATTAGTTGCATGCATGCTTCCTACAAGCTCTGACAACCACCGGTTCTATTTTCGTCGTCCTTTATTTCAACACATGGCATCCCATATGTGTTGCCATTTGTCCTCCTTCCCGCTCCTGTTGACGGTGGGCTCAATGCTCACACAATTAAAACACGTTTGAATGTGGTTAATTCTTAGGGGTCTTCCTCTCAGTATAAGATGAGAATCTATTTCTTTTTTCCGCGATATTTTGGCGAGGTGTGCATGCGTGGTCAAAGATAATTGATTTCGTCTTCAATTTGGTTTTGCTGAGGTGTTCATTTACAACCCGGATCTGCACTGGTACGAAAGAAAGACAGATGGTGCGCTATTTACTAAGGTTGCACCCTAAATAGCATTTTAAAAATGGTTAGCAAGTAAAATAACATCTTACTTAGATTCTACACATCTTTTTAATCAAATTACATATATAATATGTAAATTTGGAGTTGCGATTTAAAAATTATGAATAATTAAAAAAAACATTTGATATGAACTACAAGTTGATTAACCCAAATATCAGTTTTTTTTTGCAAACACACAAAACTAGACTACATGATGATTACCAGAAACATCAAATGATTTTCTACAAAAGTGAAAATCTGACTTTAAACTAGACCGCGAGTTGATTACCAAAAACATCAGGTTTTTTTTTGCAAAAGCTCGATAGACGGGAAGAAACAATACTTACTTTATTAGTAGGTATAGATATAGATATATAGCTCTCGCGGTCAAAGTGTGTTGCTGCCTATCCATAATTGGGCTGGGCCGATAGCAGTTCTTCTGGTAGACAAGATTATAGGCATCACCCCACAAGTGGGTCTAATATACACTAGGGTCGAGATTTTTCTATTCCGCGCGATAACATGGGTTGCGAGCAACCCTTGTCTCTCTTGTGTCTAATATACAGTAGGCTGGTAGACAAGATTTATGTGTTTTTTCTTTCTTTTTTCTTCCTTTTCTCTTTTCTTATGTTTAGTCTCTTCGGTGGTTCCCTTTTTCTTTTCTTAATTCATGAATATTTTTTGATAATTATGTATATTTCAAAATTTCAAAACATTTTTCTATTATTTTTAGAATATGTGCACATTATTTTATAAATTTGGGAATATTTCTAAAAAATCATAAGATTTTTAATCTGTGATTTTTTTCTAAAATCATTAGCGTTTTCTAAATTCCATGAGCGTTTTTGAAAATCCGTGAACACGTATACATGGGTATACATGCTACAAAAAGTGGTGGTAGGGGGATACATGGATCCCATCGGCGAATCTTGCAGCAATGACGCACACGATAACGAACTATTTAATTGAGAATAGTAGTATGTTAATAATGGGATTAATCTCAAAAATGGTCAGGCAATAGATAATAAAAAGATATGTGTTCCATAAGTATTTGAAACGTCCTCTACAAATTGATCTCGAGGGTACTCACTAATATTCCAAAAACTACCCTCCTTGATATAATTTATTTGAACCAAAGTACCTTCACACCTCATCGCATGAGCTATGATAACATCATCCTTGCATATGAAATGTCAAAAATATTTCACGGAGAATGGGGAATGGAAGAACAAGATATCTTTTCCTCAAATTGTATATGAGTGAAGCCTATGATCATGTGAAATGATGTTCTTTACTAATCATGATGTGGATGGCCTTCAATGAAAGATGGGTCAAAGTAGTGATGACTTGTGTCACTACAATTAGAAATTAAGTGAAGATAAATGGTGATGCATCAGATGCTGTTCTAACTGACTAAGGGCTACGCTAAGGTGACCCTCTCTCCTGTTAAAAAAGGTGACCCTTTTCTCCTTGTATCTTTGTTACAAAAAAGTAGGAATTCATGTTGTCACCCTCATGTTGGTTGCTGCATAATTGCCCACGAATGTCAACGAATAAACTAGGCCTACCACATCATAACATATTCACCCATGGAGGTCATTGCGGCAGAAACTTGGGCCAAGTATATACGTCGACATTCACCAGCACTAATACGCCAACCATCACGAGGTTGAAGAGGAACACCACGACAATGATAGTCTTACTTTGCATTATTTATGGTGAAACAATCTTGAGTAGTTTGGTGAATGTGACGCAAATATATGTTGTTAATGATGCTAGATTTTGTCGCGGATTGTAAATGATGGGGTTTCTTTATATGGACAATGGCTCAGAAGGAAGAATGTGAGGCTGTGAGTGTATTGCGCAAGACAAGTGGTGGGTAATAAATTAGTTGCATGCATGCTTTCTACGAGCTCTGACAACCAATCGTTCGATCTATTCTATTGTGCAAAAGACTCCACCCCAAGAGTATGTTATATACTAATTAGAGACTCCTTTTGAGCCTCTATTAATTCAGAAAGGAAAAAAAGAAGAACAAAATCTCATCAATCGAGAGGGTCACTCTAATCTATGATATCTAAATAGGAGCCCCACATCACATGATTTCTCTTGACATACAAGCTATCCACATCAGCAATCTACGTGCAGCCATCCAGCCCAATCCACCTCAACAGTCTAGTCATACCATCAATTCCAAATACTCTTTCTTTTCCTGTAACTTAATTTTCCTCTGTTTCGTTTCTTTACCAGACAACTTCATTGTCTCTTGAAGGCCCATAGCTCTGGCTCGATCACACCGCTTCTTCTTCTCGATGGCAGTTTCTTCCTTCCGCTAAAAAAGAACCACGACAGTTTCTTTCCACAACCGATTCCCCATCGCAGGGCCAATCTTCTCCGAGGGAGCATTGTTTCTTTCCCCGGATTCTCCATGCTACCTCCTGCTTCTCTCCAATATCTACAACACTTGTCTCCTTCACCTTCTTCAATGCCCATGAAATCCTAGTACTGTATTGAATAGATCCAGATATATTTTTTCTCCCACATGCATGGGTAACAGATGCAGTTCATCTCCCCTTTAGGAAGTGCCACCTGGGCAACCAAAGCGCATGCACTCTATAGGGCATTGATCCGGAGAACAGGTTGGAGCCGTAACGTCAGGTGCTGCTATGCTGGAAGGCTTCGCCACGCACTATCATTGGCCGCTTCCGTGGGTAGGCTCGCCATAGGAGCAACGACGGGTCAAGCCAAAGGGCTTCACCACATGCCGTCGTGCGTCGAAATCAACGTGACAACACCACACAATGTTACGCCATGATGTCATGCCAGGAAGAGCGGCATCATGGTCGAGGGCCTCCATCGCGCGGGTTGGGTGCTGCATTCGCTGTGAGCAGCGGTGTCAAGAATTAAACATGACAAAGTCATAGCAACATGAATCTAAGAACAAAGGGATACTAGACATTAAGCCCTAACAAATCTGACATCGATTACGTAAGGAATCTCATCTGATACGTCTCCAACGTATCTATAATTGATGAATTCTTCATGTTGTTATATTATCATTCTTGGATGTTTTACAATCATTTTATAGCAAATTTATATCATTTTTGGGACTAATCTATTGACCTAGTGCTCAGTGCCAGTTGTTGTTTTTTTCTTGTTTTTTACATCGCAAGAAATCAATATCAAACGGAGTCCAAACACCGCGAAACTTTTTGTGGATTTTTTATGGACCAGAAGACATCCAATGGGCCAGAGCAGCACCTGGGGGGTGCCCTGAGGGGGGCACAACCCACCAGGGCGCGCCTGGGCCCCCAGGCATGCCCGGTGGGTTGTGCCCACCTTGGTGGCCTCCCGTACCCCCTCTTCGCCCTATAAATCGTCAAATATTCCAAAAACCCTCGGGGTTACCCTAGATCAGAAGTTCCGCCGTCGCAACACACTGTAGCCACAAGAAACCAATCTAGACCCCATCCGGCACCCTACTGGAGGGGGAAATCATCACCGGTGGCCATCTTCATCATCCCGGTGGCCACCATGATGAGGAGGGAGTAGTCCACCCTCGGGGCTGAGGGTTTGTACCAATAACTATCTATTTAATCTCCCTCTCTCTCTCGTGTTCTTGAGATGTTAGGATCTTAATGTTTCACGGGCTTTGTTAATATAGTCAGATCATATGGTGTTTTCCCTTCTCTATCTTGTTGTGAGGAATTGAGTTTTCCCTTTGAGATTTCGTTTTATCGGATTGAATACTTTTATGGATTTGAGAGAACTTGATATATGTCTTGCATATGAATACTCGTGGTGACAACGGGGTATCGTATTGATTCACTTGATATATGTTTTGACACTCAACTCGCGGATTTCCGAGGTGACATTGGGGTAATATATGCATAGGGGTTGATGCACGTTCTT
Organism: Triticum dicoccoides; assembly: GCF_002162155.2. NCBI lineage: Eukaryota > Viridiplantae > Streptophyta > Magnoliopsida > Poales > Poaceae > Triticum > Triticum dicoccoides. The sequence continues at coordinate 27,435,161 of NC_041385.1, forward strand.
GTCTTTGTTTCTCCAGTAGAAATCTTGGGGCACTGTCGTGGAATTAACACGTCAGATGTCCTAGTGTAAGGACTTAGTCGTGAGGCCAATGCATCTATGTGGTAGTTTGAGAGGGGTTGAGCGGAATCGAGAAGCGCAACACAAGACAAGGGTTTAGACAGCTTCGGGCCCCGGGAAACATCATCCGGTAACAACCCTACATGCTGTTTGAGGCTAGATCTCATTATCATCATGAGGGAGTCGTCGTAGGCCGGCTCTCCTCTAATTGTGTCTAGCCCTAGAGATTGTTTCTTGTTGCCTTGTCCCTCTTTTGGGGAGCCCTGCCCCTTCTTATATAAGTTGAAGGGGCGGGTTACATGTAGAGTCCATCTCGGACTAAGATTTAAACTATTTTGACTTCCCTTCATGGGATTCTTAACGTCTGCCGGTTTAACATGGTCTGCCGGTTTAACACGGTCTGCCGGTTTAACATGGTCTGCCTGGTTATGATTGACTTAACACCTGCCGGTGTTACCATCTGTCTTAACACCTGCCGGTTTACCATTCGCCGGTTTACCGTCTGTCTTAGTCATCTGTCTTAACTATCTGCCGGTTTACCATTAGCCGGTTTACCAAGTCCCGGCCGGTTTATGACTCCGGCCGGGTCATACCGCGGGGTATATCCCCGATATTAGCCCCTAGTTTAATTTGGATTTATCCATGTTAAACTGATCCTGAGCATCCTTAAGTCCTTGTCATTTCCTTCTTCTAGAAAATCTGGGTCAATAGGCCAGCTTCATAACCAATTTGCTGACATTGGTTTGTCACAGAGAAACATTGTGAAGAATAATTCATTTGACTCAGCTCCCAATGCTTAACAAAAATATTGGTCCTTGTAATACTCATCTGATCTTTAGCCGGTTTAAGGATGTAGAACTTGCCGGTTTAACATTGCCAAGACTACCGGTTTATAAAAACTGATAATTCCGTGTCATGATTGTCGCAGACACCAGGTCATCATGATTGGTGACGCTGGGTCAATAATTGTTGGTGATGCTGGATCAACCTGGTTAGCTCAAAATTGAAAATTGGAAGATATTTCTCTCTTATATCCATATTACCTGTAGCCCCCAAGCCTTGAACAAAACAAAGTGATGATTTGAGACTTTTTTCCATATAATTATTGCTACTTTGAAGAAATCCATGTTGTTCATCTCAGTCACTAGTAAAAGTTGAATACTCCATATTATGTAGCCCCCAAGTGCCGGGTTGTCATGCTTGCAGCAACTTGGGACTTGAAATTGCCTTATGCTCATAGAAACTTCAACCAGTGTAAATATAATCATGTAGACTTTGAACAGCAACATGTAGCCCCCAAGGACCGGCTCAGTAAGATAATATTGAGCTGGGACTTGATATATACTTCAATGAAAATATCATCATATGATGTAACCCCCATCATGGGGCTTGAATCCATGTCTTGAATTATTGATAGCAATTGGTAGCCCCCAAGGGCCGGCTCATTATGATGTGATGAGTCGGGTCTTCAATAAGGTAAACCAACAATGACTTTGCATTAGCCCGCAAGTGTCATGGTGCATGCTTGCAGCACATGAGACTTGTGTATTTGATGTAATCTCAACTTAAATAGTGTAGCCCCCAAGTGCCGAGTTGTAAGCCTGCAGCAACTCGGGACTATTCCTTCAATTGTAGAATAAATCATATCCATTGATTAATATGATAGCCATTGTGCTAAAGCGACTTTGAAAATCCAATGATTTATAAGCGCATGATTCCAATGGCGCAATTCAAATATATACTGGCGACTTATAGTCCAAAGCCAGGCCGGGTTAATAAACACCGGTTTATAATTGAATGTGGTCTGACAACTTGTAGCTGAAAGCCAAGCCGGGTTAACAAACACCGGGTTAATTTGATGACTGATAGCCATGCCGGGTCAATAAACACCGTTCAACATAAAATTTTATCAAAAGAGAAAAATCTTGACAAAGGCAAATAAAACCGTGTAGTCGAGGCTTTTCAAGGGCTGCCAGGCACAAATTCGAGGCTTTTCATGGGCTGCCAGGCCGCTGAGTTAAACCATTTTTGCAAAGCCTTTCAAGATGGGCCTCCAACTAACCAATCGTCGTTCTAACTTTGAAAAGTTGAGGGTCTGTATAAGATTGACTTGTCAAACGTTCGATGGGTCATGTCAGGATTACCTGGAAAGGAGTGGCTTACTTGATGAAGGCAGGTTAACCCGGGGTTTTTGGTGAATGCACCAGGCTTCCAAGCCGTGCTTGATAGCATATCACAAGGGTCCTTTCAAACTCTTTGTTGCAGTGCACAAAAGAGCCCCCAAGTAACTTTGCGAGCTCTGCTCAATGGGTGCCTATGTTTGAGCTGTGCAGAGCAACCAGACTCTCTTTGGCTCCTTGGGTGTGAAGCTCCCAAGCTGTATTGTGGCGTGATAGCCGGATTAATGGACAGGACTCCGCTTTGTCAGCTGAAGCCCCCATGTGCTATATTTTTGAGCTATGCTCGCCGGGTGCCTATGTTTGAGTTGTGCTGTGCAACAAACTCTCTTTAGCTCCTTATGATAATATTGCCTTGATAGCTGCATCAAGAGGGTAGAAATGCTATGTTCTCTTTGGTGAACACACCTATGTTTGAACAGGAAACCCCCAAGTGATCATATGAAGATGAGCCCATAAGGCAGGATACCCATGTTTGAACCGCACGTCAGGGCAGCAGGTCCTCTTTGGCAACCTTTAACTTTTGCAAGAGATAAATTCTTCTTGAACCGGTATTTTGAACCGGCTATCGAGAGCTTCAAAGCTTTGTGGGAGATAACTTTCCCTAAAGCCGGATATTAAACCGAAATCCTTCTTTTTAAGCCGGAAATTTTATGACGGCCTTTAAATTTGCATCAATATGGCGGTTTAGGGTCCTGCATTAGAAAACTTTCCAAGCCGGAGTAATTGCTCTTTTAAAGATAATATGCAATATAAAATATATTGGATAGATTTCACCTGATATATCATGCCAGGGGTTATCCACCGTGGAGTTGGTGATCACCATGGTGAAGCGGAAATCAATCACGGCCGAGTCGGCCATGGCCTGAGACAGATGAATCGGCCACGGTGTTGTAAGCCAGCGTGGACGGGCGAGGCAGTCGCAGGCGTGATAAGCCATGTGGACGGGCGAGTCAGCCGCGTCGTGTTGATGTAGCGGGGGTGGCGACTTGCAGACGTATCCATCCAGCAGTACGGAATGGACAAGCATTAGTGCAAACATAATGCTGACGCGCGCCCTTTATGCGACCCCTTTGTAAGAAATAAAGGTCCTGCGAAAAAATATCATAGACCAGAATAATTGTTCTAAAACAATTTAATATGTGCCGATAAAATGTATAGAAAAGATAGCACCCGGTGGTTTTGTGGGATGTTGAGCTAGTCGTTATAACGAGACGACTACGAAGATGAATCGGACAGCCAGTTGGGTAGGCATATCTGTTGGCTGATCAACGTGTCGTTTGTGAAAAACAATCAGCTCATCCTCATCATCAAATTCTGTTTGCACTTTGTTCCTCTAAGAACTCCAGACCTCAACAATTGTCTGTCCTCCCACTAATGATTGTTAGCAGTCATCGGCGATAACTTCTCTCTGAGAAAGGGTCATCCGACTATCATTTTTACGAGTCAATTTCTTAGGTAATTGTACTTCCTTCTTTCTGTAAAAGCTATCATCTGCAGCATAATTACCACCATCGGTCACGGTGTTATATCCTTCATAAGCATCCAATCATCCCAAGCACGTTCAACATTATAATCCATCTCTTGCATCTTTTCGGAGGCCGGTGGCTTGGAAGGCCCAACGCACCCGCAGGTCGACGACGGTGGCAGGTCGCTTGGCGCGGGGTCGACAGAGGGTAAGCCGGCGGAGACAGAGGTGACCCGGCGCAGCGGCGGCGATAGCCGGGCGTAGGCTGGCTGTGGTGGCTGGCTCGCGAGCGACTCATAGCGGCGACGTAGACGGAGCTCCGGTGGCGCTGGCGGTTTGCCAAGGTGAAGTTTGAACCGCATGATGTGGGCTCTCCCATGGCTGTAGGTGATCACGGCGGCTTAACGCAGCCGGCCGGTTTGTAGAGAGAGACAGCAGCCCTAACGGTGGCTGCGAAACAGATTTACGGCGATTTGAGAGGCCGTGGACACGAAAACGGCCGGCGATGTGCGGGTCAGACGCGAGCACCGCAGAGGCAGCGGTTGATGAAGCGGAGGCTGCGGCGACGGAGGCTTAGAGCTGGGCCGGCGCGCGGGGCGCGAAGTGGACAGGCCTCGACGACCCGAGGTAGCACCTTGGAGTAGATGCGGGCGACTTCAAGGTTGTCGAAAGGCGAATCCGGGTTGGCGACAGCGAATCCGGGTTGTGGTTTGGAGCAGAGGTCGGCTCAGGGCATGTATTATGGAGGCTACCCCTTGGTGCTGCCCCAGCCTCCAACAATGCAATCACCGGACCACACTTCATTTTTTATCTTGATTCTCTCTCTTACTCTTTTGGTGGTCCTTCACACATGCATCACACCTCTCCCTCTGCTTTTGGACGGGGCAGCCGCCTCTTCTGCAAGAGCCCGCTTCCCTCTGCAACAGTAGCTTTTTTTCTCTCTTGCTTCCACATAGGATGTTTTTCTGACGTGGACTCATGAGGCATCTGTCCACGGTGTAGCATAATAGTACATGCCCTCAAAAACTGTTGGTCGTGGCGCGGCGGAGATGAATCCGGGTCACCACAGCACGGAATATTGGGTCGGCATCTCGGTGGCGAGTCAGCGGGCAAACGGCGATGGCAGAGGATCATGACGACTTCTATGGAGGTGAACAGCAGCAGCTCTAGCCAGCGGTGGCTTGCAACGGCTGGAGCGGCCATCGGGGCGCGGCGACCCGGAGGTGGTTCGCGGCAGAGTTGAGTAGAAGCGGCAAGACGGCGAGACGCGCGGGAGTCCAGCAGGCGTAGGCGCCGCATCGTAATCCGCCCGGGTAGCTTTTGCGGTACTCGGGGTCGAGCGGAGCAGCGATGGAGGGCCCGGCGGGCGGGGGTCGGGGCCGAGCGGGAGCCGGCCAGCGGGCACGGGCACCTGCGGGAGCCGACCCGGCGGGCGGGGGAGCAGGGGAGAGGAGGCTGGGGCCACGGCTGCGCGCGGAGGCGCACGGGCGAGCGACGCGGAGCTGCGTGCTGGAGTGAAGCGACGACTCAGGGCGCGGTTCGGACAAGAGGCGCAGACACAGAGGCGCGTGGCGGCGGAGCCGGTTTGAAGCTTCGACGGAGATGGCCATGAGGCCGGGCGGCTTGAAGTGCTGCGGTGCGGGTCAGGAGTGCGCCGGCCGTAACAGAGGAGAACGAGGCGAGGTTGGATTGAATAATCCATACCCGGGTCGTGGTGATTAGCAAACCTCCGCCGGGTCACTGGTACTTTACCCCCCTTTTTAAAAAAGACCAAGAACCAGATATAAACTAGCTGTCTCAGATTTGACAAAGACCCGATCGGGCGCTTGGTGGATGCAGACGAAGGCAAAGTGGGTCACTTGGCGATGACAACACAGACAGGAATCAAGGCGCAGTAGTGACTCGGATGGAATGCAGAGTCCAGTCCAGCTACGGGTCGTGGCCGTCTTCTTCGGGTCACGGATGCGGAAACCGTCAGGGCGGAATTTCTAATCTTGATCCGGCGAACTCATAGTCGATGTAGATCTTTTCAAAACCGACTTTCCTTCATCCAAACAACTTTGAACTTCTCGAATCCAATCATAATCTGGTCTGATGAAACTTGAAGCTGACGCAATTCCCTGCAAACCGGCTCTTCTTCATCCAAACAATTGTGAACTCCCGATCCCTAGGACAGATCCCTCCAAGAACTCAACACCACCGTGTGCGAGCCTCATGGTGGGCGCCAACTGTCGTGGAATTAATACGTTAGATGTCCCAGTGTAAGGACTTAGTCGTGAGGCCAACACATCTATGTGGTAGCTTGAGAGGGGTTGAGCGGAATCGAGAAGCGCAACACAAGACAAGAGTTTAGACAGCTTTGGACCCCAGGAAACATCATCTGGTAACAACCCTACATGCTGTTTGAGGCTAGATCTCATTATCATCATGAGGGAGTCGCCGTAGGCCGGCTCTCCTCTAATTGTGTCTAGCCCTAGAGATTGTTTCTTGTTGCCTTGTCCCTCTTTTGGGGAGCCCTACCCCTCCTTATATAAGTTGAAGGGGAGGGTTACATGTAGAGTCCATCTCGGACTAAGACTTAAACTATTTTGACTTCCCTTCATGGGCTTCTTAACGTCTGCCGGTTTAACATGGTCTGCCGGTTTAACATGGTCTGCCGGTTTAACATGGTCTGCCGGTTTAACATGGTGTGCCTGGTTATGATTGACTTAACACCTGCCGGTGTTACCATCTGTCTTAACACCTGCCGGTTTATCACTCGCCGGTTTACCATGTGTCTTAGTCATCTTTCTTAACTGTCTGCCGGTTTACTATTCGCCGGTTTACCAAGTCCCGGCCGGTTTATGACTCTGGCCGGGTCATACCGCGGGGTATATCCCTGACAGGCACTTTTTGAAGTTCTTTGTGTTGGATTGAGTATTATGAATCTAAAATTATTTGGTGTTATTTTAGTACGAACTCTTAGATAGATCGATCGAAAAGAATGGCTTCGAGGTGGTTTCGTACCCTACAAACGATTTCTTCTTATGTTCCCCGCTAGATAGGAACTTTGGAGTGATTCTTCGTTACACTATGAGGGATGGTTATATGATCCAATTATATTAACATTGTTGACAGATTGCACTAGCGAAAGTACGGACCCTAGGTCTCATTTTCAAGCATTGCAATACCGTTTGTGCTCACTTTTGTTACTTGCTACCTTGCTGTTTTTATCGTTACTATTACAAAAACCAATATCTACTATCCATATTACTCTTGTATCACCATCTCTTCGCCAAACTAATGCACCTATACAAATTACCATTGTATTTGGTGTGTTGGGGACACAAGAGACCTTTTATTATTTGGTTGCAGGGTTGTTTGAGAGAGACTATCTTGATCCTACGCCTCACACGGTTTGATAAACCTTAGGTCATCCACTTGAGGGAGAATTGCTACTATCCTACAAAACTTTGCGTTTGGAGGCCCAACACGTGTCTACAAGAATAAAGTTGCATAGTAGACATCAAGCTCTTTTCTGGCGCCGTTGCCGGGGAGGTGAGTGCATGAAGGTATATCTTTAGATCTTGCAATTGAATCTTTTAGTTTCTTGTTTTATCAGTAATTTGGTCTATAAAAAGAAAACTACAAAAAAATGGAATCGAGGTTGCATCATATTATTCATCTTTATAATGTCTTTCTGAAGAAAATATGCCCTAGAGGCAATAATAAAGTTGTTATTTATATTTCCTTGTATCATGATAAATGTTTATTATTAATGCTAGAATTGTATTAACCGGAAACTTAGTACATGTGTGAATACATAGACAAAACATCGTGTCCCTAGTATGCCTCTACTTGACTAGCTCGTTAATAAAAGATGGTTATGTTTCCTGACCATAGACATGTGTTGTCAATTGATGGACGGGATCACATCATTAGAGAATGATGTGATGGACAAGACCATCAGTTAGCTTAGTATAATGATCGTTAAGTATTATTGCTATTGCTTTCTTCATAACTTATACATGTCCTCCGACTATGAGATTATGCAACTCCCGAATACGGGAGGAACAGCTTGTGTGCTATCAAATGTCACAATGTAACTGGGTGATTATAAAGATGCTCTATAGGTGCCTTCAAAGGTGTTTGTTGGGTTGGCATAGATCAAGAATAGGATTTTTCACTCCGTGTATCGGAGAGGTATCTCTGGGCCCTCTCGGTAATGCTCATCACTATAAGCCTTGTAAGCAATGTGAATAATGAGTTAGTAGCGGGATGAAGCATTACAGAACGAGTAAAGAGACTTGCCAATAACGAGATTGAACTAGGTATGAAGATACCAACGATCGAATCTCAGGCAAGTAACATACCGATGATAAAGGGAACAACGTATGTTGTTATGCGGTTTGACCGATAAAGATCTTCTTAGAATATGTAGGATCCAATATGAGCTTCTAGGTTCCGCTATTGGTTATTGATCAAAGATGTGTCTCGATCATGTCTACATAGTTCTCGAACCCGTAGGGTCCGCACGCTTAACGTTCAATGACGATTTGTATTATGAGTTATGTGTTTTGGTGACCAAAGTTTGTTTGGAGTCCCGGATGATATCACGGACATGACGAGGAGTCTTGAAATGGTCGATAGGTAAAGATTGATATACTGGAAGGTGGTATTCCGACACCGGAAGGGTTTCGGAGTGTATCGGGTACATACCGGAGTACCGGAGGGGTTACCGGAACCCCCCGGTGGAAGGTATGAGCCATATGGGCCATAGGAGGGAGGCTAACCAGCCCACAAGGGGCTGGTGCGCCCCCCACAAGGGAGGAGGCCGAATTGGACTAGGGAAAGGGGGCGCCAGCCCCTTTCCTTCTCCTACGCCCTTTCCTTCCCCCTTTCCACCTCCGGAAGAAGGAAAAAAAGGGGGGACGAATCCTACTAGGAGTGGAGTCCTAGTAGGACTCCTCCCTTCTTGGCGCTCCCCTTGTGGCCGGCCTCCTCCCCTCCTCCTTTATATACGAGGGCAGGGGGCACCCCAAAGACATAACATTGTCTTAGCTGTGTGCGGTGCCCCCCTCCACCGTTTACTCCTCCGATAATATCATCATAGTGCTTAGGCAAAGACCTGCACGGATCACATCATCAACATCGTCATCACATCGTCGTGCTGACGAAACTCTCCCTCGACCCTCTGCTGGATCAAGAGTTCGAGGGACGTCATCGAGCTAAACGTGTGCTGAACTCGTAGGTGCTGTACGTTCGGTACTAGATCGGTTGGATCATGAAGACGTTCGACTACATCAATCGTGTTAACCTAACGCTTCCGCTTTCGGTCTACGAGGGTACGTGGACACACTCTCCCCCTCTCGTTGCTATGCATCTCCTAGATAGATCTTGCATGATCGTAGGATTTTTTTTTTAAATTGCATGCTATGTTCCCAACAGTGGCATCCGAGCCAGGTCTATGCGTAGATGATATGCACGAGTAGAACACAAAGAGTTGTGGGCGATAGTAGTCATACTGCTTACCACCAACGTCTTACTTTGATTCGACGGTATTGTTGGATGAAGCGGCCCGGACCGATATTACATGACCGCGTTCATGAGACTGGTTCTACCGATGTGCTTTGCACACAGGTGACTGGCGGGTGTCTGTTTCTCCAACTTTAGTTGAATCGAGTTTGACTATGGTCGGTCCTTGTTGAAGGTTAAAACAACACACTTGACGAAAAATCATTGTGGTTTTGATGCGTAGGTAAGAACGTTTCTTGCTAGAATCCCGTAGAAGCCACGTAAAACTTGCAACAACAAAGTAGAGGACATCTAACTTGGTTTTGCAGGGCTTGTTAAGATGTGATATGGTCAAGACATGATGTGCTATAAATTGTTGTATGAGATGATCATGTTTTGTAACAAAGTTATCGGCAACTGGCAGGAGCCATATGGTTGTCGCTATATTGTATGAAATGCAATCGCCATGTAATTGCTTTACTTTATCACTAAGCGGTAGCGATAGTCGTAGAAGCAATAGTTGGCGAGACAACGACGATGCTATGATGGAGATCAAGGTGTCAAGCTGGTGACAATGGAGATCATTACGGTGCTTTGGAGATGGTGATCAAAGGCACAAGATGATGATGGCCATATCATGTCACATATTTTGATTGCATGTGATGTTTATCTTTTATGCATCTTATTTTGCTTAGTACGGCGGTAGCATTATAAGATGATCCCTCACTAAATTTCAAGGTATAAGTGTTCTCCCTGAGTATGCACCGTTGCTACAGTTCATCGTGCTGAGACACTACGTGATGATCGGGTGTGATAAGCGCTACGTTCACATACAACGGGTGCAAGCCAGTTTTGCACGTGCAGAATACTCGGGTTAAACTTGACAAGCCTAGCATATGCAGATATGGCCTCGGAACACTAAGACCGAAAGGTCGAACGTGAATCATATAGTAGATATGATGAACATAGAGATGTTCACCATTGAAAACTACTCCATCTCATGTGATGGTTGGACATGGTTTAGTTGATATGGATCACGTGATCATTTAGATGACTAGAGGGATGTCAATCTAAGTGGGAGTTCTTTAGTAATATGATTAACTGAATTTTAATTTATCATGAACTTAGTCCAGATAGTATTTGCAAATTATGTTGTAGATCAATAGTTCGTGTTGTAACTTCCCTATGTTTTTTGATATGTTCCTAGAGAAAACAAAGTTGAAAGATGATAGTAGCAATGATGCAGACTGGGTCCATGATCTGAGGTTTATCCTCATTACTGCACGGAAGAATTATGTCCTTGATGCACCTCTAGGTGACATACCTATTGCAGGAGCAGATGCATACGTTATGAACGTTTGGCTAGCTCGATATGATGACTACTTGATAGTTTAGTGCACCATGATTTATGGCTTAGAACCAGGACTTCAAGAACGTTTTGAACGCCACGGAGCATATGATATGTTCCAAGAGCTGAAATTGGTATTTTAGGCACATGCCCGTGTCGAGAGGTATGAGACCTCTGACAAGTACTTCGCCTACAAAATGGAGAAGAACAACTCTACCAGTGAGCGTGAGCTCAGAATGTCTGAGTACTACAATCGCTTGAATCAACTTGGAGTTAATCTTCCAGATAAGATAGTGACTGACAGAGTTCTCTAGTCACTATCACAAAGTTACTAGAACTTCGTGACGAACTATAATATGCAAGGGATGACGAAAAACGATTCCCAAGCTCTTCGTGATGCTGAAATCTACGAAGGTAGAAATCAAGAAAAACATAAAGTGTTGATGATTAAACAAGACCACTAATTTCAAGAAAAGGGCAAGGGTAAGAAGGGGATCTTCAAGAAGAATGGAAAACAAGTTGTCACTCCCATGAAGAAGCCCAAAGCCGGACCTAAGTCCGAAACTGGGTGCTTTTACTGCAAAGGAAATGGTCACTGGAAGCGGAACTACCCCAAATATTTGGCGGATAAGAAGGATGGCAAAGTGAACAACTGTATATTTGATATACATGTTATTAATGTGTACCTTACTAGTGCTCGTAGTAACCCCTGGGTATTTGATACTTGTTCAGTTGCTAAAATTAGTAACTTGAAATAGGAGTTGCAGAATAAATAGAGACTAGTTGAGGGTGATGTGACGATGTGTGTTGGAAGTGGTTCCAAGATTGATATGATCATCATCACACACTCCCTATACTTTCGGGATTAGTGTTGAACCTAAATAAATGTTATTTGGTGTTTGCATTGAGCATGAATATGATTGGATCATGTTTATTGCAATACGGTTATTCATTTAAGACAGAGAATAATTGTTATTCTACTTACATGAATAAAACCTTCTATGGTCATACACCCAATGTTAATGGTTTATTGAATCTCGATCGTAGTTATACACATATTCATAATATTGATGCCAAAAGATGCAAAGTTGATAATGATAGTGCAACATGTTTGTGGCACTGCTGACGGTGTCGTGGACTAAGGGGTACTCACCATGTCGTCTCCCGATCAATGGGATTGGGCCGAGGACCCCCCATGTCCGTTCACTCATGGGCCAGTTCGGACAGCCGATGCATACACGAGGAAGATTCCACAAGACTTGGTGATCAAGACAAGGACTCCTCTCCACCAACGTATTCGACTAGAACTCTTGTTATCCCAGGCCTTTGGTACATTATATAAGGCAGGGTCAGGCTGGTCGACAGAGGATTATGACATTATTCATCTTTCATCATACTCTTAGGTTTTAGACCACAACATATGATCTCAAGGTAGATCAACTTTGTAATCATACACATCGAATATTTTACCTCTTAGAAAGGGGCGGAACCTGGGTAAACATCGTGTCTCTCGTCTCCTGTTACCCATCGATCGTAGGACACACAACTTGGGACCTCCTACCTGAGATTTGCCGGTTTTGACACTGACAATGGCGCTTTCATTGAGAGTTCTGCTGTGAGATCGACGAAGGGTCAATGGCCAGCCTGCAGATCAACTGCGACATAGGCATCTTCATCGCCGGCTTGACCGGTCACCTTGGCTCGACCAAGGACCGTGCTCTGTCTTAGATCATTATGTTTGGATGAGGGCCTTCATTATCAACACCGATCTCTATCAAGATCATGGAGGAATCCTCAATGGAGCTCGGGGGCTCAACGTCAATATTGCCCTCGGGTGACCATGCTGTTTTTCTGGACAGCAAACCTGTATCTGCAGCCACCTCCCCCTCGAGCGTTGCTTTGATGATTGCTTTGGTGGAATTGTGCGGAATTGAGTGTACAACAACCCTGAAAATTTTTGTCACGTTCCGATGGAGGAATCTTCGGCGATCTATGATATACTGGAGGCCTGTCGAGTCTGGATGAGAATCTGGACGAGTTTAGGGCGTGGTCTCTAGAGCCCATCTTGGAGGGTATTTGGAAGATCCAACCGTTCATCTTCTGCGGAATCTCCATATCTACCACCTCTCAAAATTTCAGCTCGATCTGACCGTTCAAACTCCGGGAACCTTCCGATTAGTGCAACACTTGTCAGATCCGTTTTCTGCGCGAATACGAATCCGACCTGGGTTCATCTTTCTTCATGAACGGGGTATTGGACAACCTTTTTGGAAGAATCTCTTTCTAGGTTATTGTGTTTTGTTTCCGAACACATGCCCACAAATTTTGCTCCTTTTCGGAGGTAATACTCACCGTCGCGCCGGTGTCAAACCAGCCCTTGCTCCACGTCTGCCAACCTGTGCTAGACAGATCGTTGCTTCATCGAGCCGAGCCTGACCTTATCTGATCATCAGCGTGGAAAACCGAACAACAGTTCGGCATCACAAAGGCTAAATTATCATCAACACCATCACCCCATGACTTATATGGAGCGGGCACATCGGCATCGTTGCACGACCACTTCATCAAGCCGACATTGACCGCATCACAAGACCTGCGTCGGCATGGCCGCACTGTTGCTTCTTCAAGCCGATGTCAACCACACCGAACTACTTCAACACATCGGCTGGCATGGTAGCTGCAATGTCTCCTTACCGACCTGCTCCATCACCTCGGCGAGACCAGGGGCTTCGCCATCTCTTCATCAACCTACTCCGGAGATTTCAGCATCACCAGCTGACCAGCTTCGTCACGTTAGCTAGACCGGAGGCTTTGTCTCGGCAAGCCAACCTTTGCTAGCATCGCCATGCCGCCGCTTCATCGCCCATCAAGCAATGTGTGAGGATCGAGTCCCAATTTTGGGAGTAACCTTTCTTCAGATTGCTACAGATAAACCAGTTTCCCGTCCACAGTTCGGCGAACGCCTCATCTGGGACTCGGACCGCCCTGTGAATACAGGCTTTGTCATGCCGGCGCCCCGCACCGACATTGGCTTCGACGCCAGGCAACATCTCTTTCTTTTGCGTAAATTAGTTATGCGAGGATTTTTTATATATTTATATTATTATTTTTTGGACTGCACTATTTTACATGTGTAGGTAATCGACTTCAACTGCATCACACAGTCACTGCGGCAAGCCAACGTCGTCATCCAATCGGCGTAAATCGGCTCGCGTGATCACCTTGTTGGCCGAATTGCCATACCGATGTTTGGTTGCCTCGGGGACTTCGACATCGCTAAGAGAGCTCTATCTCATCGAGTGTTCGGCACATGGGACATATTTTTTATTACTCACTTTGCATAAATTATTTATTATGCTATTAATTTTTTTATTACTATTATCTCTGGCTTGCACTATTTTCTGTGCACAGGTAAGTGATCTGGGTCGGGCATCACTGTCACCTCTGTGTATCGACGTACCACGTCACCTCGGCTGGACCTGCGGCTTCGCCATCCTTCATTAACCCACGTCGGGGACTTCGGTGTCATACTGCCGACCTGCCCCATCGCCTCGGACGGACTGGGGGTTCCACCTCGCCACATTGGTCGTGCTATGTCGCCACTTCGGAGTGCCGAGCTCTTCACTCTTCCACCTCGAGACCGGCTTGGAGGCTGGGACCTCATCCCGCCGTAAGCTCGGGCTGCGTCATCGACACCGAACCACATTAACCAGCTAAGTCGCTTTCATGCTCAGCCTTTTCAATTTTTTCTAGTTTGGTTCGACCAAACATTGTAGTTATTTATGAAAAACTTAGTTTGTCAACAAATGTTGTTTGTTAAAAACACTTCCTTTACCCAAGTTAACTGGGGGCTCTTAAATTTGTGCGAGCCGTTCTATAATAATTGTTTTCTTCCTAGTCATTGCAAAGTCTTTTTCTATCACTCCTTTTTTGACTCGAGTGTATGGTCAACAACTGGATAGCCTGGCTTCTCTTTAAAATCGCTCGAGTTTAGTTCGCTAAACTGGCCTCGAAGAAGCACTCCGCCTTCGAGATAAGGAGATTGAAGCCGATGCTGAACTACTTGCAGTCTAGAGATCGGTTGTGTCATGTTAAAGCACGACAGAAGAACAAAAAACTTTAAGACCAATTTTCGAGCTGGCACCAAAAACTTGATTTAGTTTGGGCGTAAAGTTTTGACTGAAGTTTTTTGGTTTTCCAAGCCTATGTCACTTTTAACTTATTTGTGTTTCCATCATAAGTCTCACAGTAATGCCGGGCACCTTTAAAGCATCGACAACATCAAAGAGGGGCTGCGGCTAGAGCCGAACCCACCAAAAGCCAAGGTATTCCATGGACTCGTCGGCAAAACATTCTCGGATACTGCTTCATATGCAGCGGTTTTGAATTGTGTCTTCGGACAATAGTTGGGTTGCCCGGCTCCTGTGCTTGCCTCTTACATTCCGCTTTGTTCGGCTAGGTGTGTGAAGGCAGAACCACTGCGATTGTGCTTCCATCTTGCATGGTTAAAGCACCTCCGTGGAGAAAGCCGAAAACCGACTGTCACAATAAGCGCAAATTGGTCAGCGATCCGATGACTGTGTTAAACTATAAGATCGATAGAGGTCACCCATGTTAAATGACATTGGCCGAAGTGTTTACAGCTTGACCTCGGCTATCGCCGAACACTAACCAGTGGCTAGTAACTGGCCTCCCAACTTTAAGCTCCTATGCCTAAGTAAAAGTTATAAAGCCCGCATATCTGATTGCCTCGTTTCCGCTAACACAACCGCCTTCGGGTACCAAGACGTTGGCTAAGGATTGTTTTGTTATTGCGGAAACACCCTGCATAGTATCTACAAGGGGGTGGAAGCCGACGATGGGCCACTTTCAACTGACAAACTGTCGTAACAGAGTCAAGATAAACATATATCATCAGCGTTTGTATTCAATATACAAGCGCCGCCTTCTGTAATTATCGTTATAAAGCCATAAATATGCATTAATTTGACTTAAGATTTCGGCCAAGCTGGGCCTGGCTCCTATGATTACCCTTATGTTCCCGATTGTTCGGCTAGGCGGTAAAGGGAGCACCATTGTGATTGTTACTTCTGGGTCATCCATGTTAGTACCTCAGACTGGGTGAAGCCGAAAGCCATCCATCTTAAAGAATATAATTGGTTGGCAACGACGGAAGCGAAAACTTAGGTTTGCTAAAGACCACATAGTTCGGGAACTTTCCCCAAACTAAATCCTCAATATTTTTCTCCCGCATTTATCGGAGGTGAGGTTTCATGATCATGGTCGGCATGACAACCCAAAGAAAGGAACCGATAGCGGGACTATTTTCTTTGGAAGATGTTTCTTACGTTAAAATGTAATATAGCATATCTCTCCGCGTACCTTTGTTTATAAAACCATATGACCGGATTGCCGTGTTTGTCGTAAATCTTTGCCCTTGAAAAGTAGGACAAACACTCCCCGGCTACTGACTGAGGAGGTTGAAGCCGATGGTCGGTCAACAAAGTTTTATACAATGCGGATTTGAGCATTAATGATGTAGAGTATTTGGATACATAGAATCATTACACATATTTTGTGATTTTACTCTGGATATAAATCCTTAATTCGGCCACCTGTGCCCGCATTAAGGCTCGGGGGTTACTAGGCTTCGGGCTTTTACGAATATTAAAGGCGCACATTGATCCCCTGATCTGGTGTTGCCACCCGACCAGTGTCTCGGGGGCTACTGCATTGCCTATTCAATGCAGAAAATTTAAAGTGCTCAGTGTTCGGCTTGACCGAACTATGGGCAAAAACGTGTATTCGGACAACAATAGGTACCTACTAGGACTTATCCGGCATCAAGCTAATATATTACGGTGACTTCTCAAAACCCTCTCCCAAGGGCCTATCTGCCGACCACTATCTCCTCTAATGTGCATCTCAGATTTTAGGCCGACACACACCTTGAGGGCTACTGGATATATATCTCGTCATTAAATAAATTGCATCAATCAAAAATAAAATCCGCAAACAATCAACCCGAGCCTGAGGTGGTGCATCACCTCAGAAACAGTTTGGCATAAAGCTCGGTTGCAAGCGGCTGGCTCCATAGAGAACTTTTCAGCGTTAAGCTCGGATAACCTCTTTCAAACTTTTTCAAGCCAAGGTGATCTATGCCACCTCGGATATAGTCCGACATTGGAGCCTTTATACAGTCCAGCGTTGGTGCTCAGCTGCAAAAGATACCTCGAACGCAGTCCGGTTTTGGAGCTCGGAAGCAAGAGGACACCACCGCACGGGAACAACTTCAAACCCGAGGTGCGGTGTAAAAAATAACAAGGCATTGATAAAGGCCGAGAACTTAAAGGGGCTCCTTAGATACCCGATGTGTAAGCTCTTCGGATTCACTTCGGCAATCCTCAAGATCGAAGATGAGAAGATTTGTTGAACCCGTTTTCAAGATCGATGACCGAAGATGAAGAACAGTCCGGAAGAATCGAGGAGCGTCCCCAACTTGAAGACCGGTTCTGGGGGCTACTGACGGTGTCCTGGACTAAGGGGTACTTAACACGTCGTCTCCCGATCAGTGGGATTGGGCCGAGAACCCCCATGGATGTTCACTCATGGGCCTGTTCGGATAACCAATGCATACACAAGGAAGATTCCACAAGACTTTGTGATCAAGACAAGGACTCCTCTCCACCAACGTATTCGACTAGACTCTTGTTATCCTAGGCCGCTGGTACATTATATAAGTCAGTGCCAGGCTAGTCGATAGAGGATTATGACATTATTCATCATACCCTTAGGTTTTAGACCACAACATATGATCTCGAGGTAGATCAACTCTGTAATCATACACATTGAATATAATCGAGCAAGAGTAGGGTTTTACCTCTTAGAGAGGGCTCGAACCTGAGTAAACACCGTGTCTCTTGTCTCCTATTACCCATCGATCCTAGGACACACAACTTGGGACCCCCTACCCGTGATCTGCCGGTTTTCACACCGACAACTGCCGTTTGGGTCATATCGGTGTAAAGCGCATGAAGAAACTCCATAAAGATGGACTTTCAGAATCACTTGGTTATGAATCATTTGATGCTTGCGAGCCATGCCTTTTGGGCAAGATGACTAAAACTCCGTTCTCCGGAACAATGGAATGAGCTACTGACTTGTTGGAAATAATACATACCGATGTATGCGGTCTAATGAGTGTTGATGCTCGTGGCGGGTATCGTTATTTTCTGACCTTCACAGATGATTTGAGAAGATATGAGTATATCTACTTAATGAAGCACAAGTCTGAAACATTTGAAAAGTTCAAAGAATTTCAGAGTGAAGTGGAGAATCATCGTAACAAGAAAATAAAGTTTCTACGATCTGATCTTGGAGGAGAATATTTGAGTTAAGAGTTTGGCCTTCATTTAAAAACAATGTGGAATAGTTTCACAACACATGCGACATGGAACACCACAGCATAATGGTGTGTCCGAACGTCATAACCGCACTTTATTGGATATGGTGCGATCTATGATGTATCTTACCGATTTACCACTATCGTTTTGGGGTTACGCATTAGAGACAGCTGCATTCACATTAAATAGAGCACCATCAAAATCCGTTGAGATGACGCCTTATGAACTGTGGTTTGGCAAGAAATCCAAGCTGTCGTTTCTTAAAGTTTGGGGCTGCGATGCTTATGTGAAAAAGGTTCAACTTGATAAGCTCGAACCCAAATCGGAGAAGTGCGTCTTCATAGAATACCCAAAGGAAACTGTTGGGTACACCTTCTATCACAGATCCGAAGGCAAGATATTTGTTGCTAAGAATGGATCCTTTCTAGAGAAGGAGTTTCTCTCGAAAGAAGTGAGTGGGAGGAAAGTAGAACTTGATGAGGTAATTGTACCTTCTCTCGAATTGGAAAGTAGTTTATCACAGAAATCAGTTCAAGTGATTCCTACACCAATTAGTGAGGAAGCTAATGATGATGATCATGAAACTTCAAATCAAGTTACTACCGAACCTCGTAGGTCAACCAAAGTATGGTCCGCACGAGAGTGGTACGGAAATTCTATTCTGGAAGTCGTGTTACTAGACCATGATGAACCTACGAACTATGAGGAAGCGATGATGAGCCCAGATTCCGTGAAATGGCTTGAGGCCATGAAATCTGAGATGGGATCCATTTATGAGAACAAAGTGTGGACTTTAGTGGACTTGCGCAATGATCGGAAAGCCATAGAAAATAAATGGATCTTCAAGAAGAAGACTGACGCTGACGGTAATGTTACTGTCTACAAAGCTCGACTTGTTGCGAAAGGTTTTCGACAACTTTAAGGAGTTGACTGCGATGAGACCTTCTCACCCGTAGTGATGCTTAAGTCTGTCCGAATCATGTTAGAAATTGCCATATTTTATGAAATCTGGAAAATGGATGTCAAAACTGCATTCCTTAATGGATTTATTAAAGAAGAGTTGTACATGATGCAACCAGAAGGTTTTGTCAATCCTAAAGGTGCTAACAAAGGGTGCAAGCTCCAGTGATCCATCTATGGACTGGTGCAAGCATCTCGGAGTTGGAATAGATGCTTTGATAAGTTGATCAAAGCATATAGTTTGATACAGACTTGCGATGAAGCCTGTATTTACAAGAAAGTGAGTGGGAGCACTACAACCTTTCTGATAAGTATATGTGAATGACATATTGTTGATCGGGAATGATGTAGAATTTTCTGGAAAGCATAAATGAGAGTTTGAAAGGAGCTTTTCAAATAGAGACCTCGGTGAAGCTTCTTACATATTGGGCATCAAGATCTATAAAGATAGATCAAGACGCTTGATAAAGATTTTTCAATGAGTACATACCTTGATAAGATTTTGAAGTAGTTCAAAATGGAACAGTCAATGAAGGAGTTTTTGCCTGTGTTGGAAGGTGTAAAGTTGAGTAAGACTCAAAACCCGACCACAGCAGAAAATAGAAAGAGAATGAAAGTCATTCCCTATGCCTCAGCCATAGGTTCTATAAAATATGCTATGCTGTGTACCTTATCATGAGTTTGGCAAGGGGGTACGATAGTGATCTAGGAGTGGATTGCTGGACAGTGGTCAAAGTTATCCTTAGTTACCTAAGAGGGCAAAGGAAATATTTCTCGGTTATGGAGGTGATAAAGAGTTCGTCATAAAGAGTTACGTTGATGCAAGCTTTTACACCGATCCGGATGACTCTGAGTCTCAATCTGGATTCATACTGAAAGTGGGAGCAATTAGCTAGAGTAGCTCCATGCAGAGTATTGTAGACATAAAAATTTGCAAAATACATACAGATCTGAATGTGTCAGACCCGTTGACTAAACTTATCTCACAAGCAAAACATGATCACACCTTAGTACTCTTTGGGTGTTAATCACATAGCGATGTGAACTAGATTATTGACTCTAGTAAAGCCTTTGGGTGTTGGTCACATGACGATGTGAACTATGGGTGTTAATCACATACAGATGTGAACTATTGGTGTTAAATCACATGGCGGTGTGAACTAGATTATAGACTCTAGTGCAAGTGGGAGACTGAAGGAA
Organism: Triticum dicoccoides; assembly: GCF_002162155.2. Lineage (NCBI taxonomy): Eukaryota > Viridiplantae > Streptophyta > Magnoliopsida > Poales > Poaceae > Triticum > Triticum dicoccoides. The sequence continues at coordinate 27,455,267 of NC_041385.1, forward strand.
ATATGCCCTAGAGGCGATAATAAAGTTGTTATTTATATTTCCTTATATCATGATAAATGTTTATTATTCATGCTAGAATTGTATTAACCGGAAACTTAGTACATGTGTGAATACATAGACAAAACATCATGTCCCTAGTATGCCTCTACTTGACTAGCTCGTTAATCAAACATGGTTATGTTTCCTGACCATAGACATGTGTTGTCATTTGATGAACGGGATCACATCATTAGAGAATGATGTGATGGACAAGACCCATCCGTTAGCTTAGCATAATGATCGTTAAGTTTTATTGCTATTGCTTTATTCATGACTTATACATGTTCCCCTGACTATGAGATTATGCAACTCCCGAATACCGGAGGAACACCTTGTGTGTTATCAAACGTTACAACATAACTAGGTGATTATAAAGATGCTCTACAGGTGTCTCCGAAGGTGTTTGTTGGGTTGGCATAGATCAAGAATAGGATTTGTCACTCCGTGTATCGGAGAGGTATCTCCGGGCCCTCTCGGCAATGCTCATCACTATAAGACTTGCAAGCAATGTGGCTAATGACTTAGTTGTAGGATGAAGCATTATGGAATGAGTAAAGAAACGAGATTGAACTAGGTATGAAGATACCGACAATCGAATCTCAGGCAAGTAACATACTGATGACAAAGGGAACAACGTATGTTGTTATGCGGTTTGACCGATAAAGATCTTCATAGAATATGTAGGAACCAATATGAGCATCTAGGTTCCGCTGTCGGTTATTGATCAGAGATGTGTCTCGATCATGTCTACATAGTTCTCGAACCCGTAGGGTCCGCACGCTTAACGTTCAATGACGATTTGTATTATGAGTTATGTGTTTTGGTGATCGTAGTTTGTTTGGAGTCCCGGATGAGATCACAGACATGATGAGGAGTCTCGAAATGGTTGAGAGGTAAAGGTTTATATATTGGAAGCTGGTATTCGGACACCGGAAGGGTTCTGTAGTGTATCGGGTACATACCGGAGTACCGGAGGGGTTACCGGACCCCCCCCCCCGATGGAAGATATGGGCCATATGGGCCATAGGAGGGAGGCTAACCAGCCCACAATGGGCTGGTGCAGCCCTCACAAGGGAGGAGGCCGAATTGGACTAGGGAAAGGGGGCGCCACCCCCTTTCCTTCTCCTACTCCCTCTCCTTCCCCCTTTCCACCTCCGGAAGAAGGAAACAAAGGGGGGGGGGGGCGAATCCTACTAGGAATGGAGTCCTAGTAGGACTCCTCCCCCCTTGGCGCGCCCCTTGTGGCCGGCCTCCTCCCCTCCTCCTTTATATACGGTGGCAGGGGGTACCCCAAAGACACAACATTGTCTTAGCCATGTGTGGTGCCCCCCTCCACCGTTTACTCATCCGATAGTACCATCGTAGTGCTTAGGCGATGGCCTCCGCGGATCACATCATCAACACCATCATCACGATGTCGCTGACGAAACTCTCCCTCGACCCTCTGCTGGATCAAGAGTTCGAGGGACCTCATCGAGCTGAATGTGTGCTGAACTCGGAGGTGTCATACGTTCGGTACTAGATCGGTTGGATTTTGTAGACGTTCGACTTCATCAACCACATTAACCTAATGCTTCCGCTTTTGGTCTACGAGGGTACATGGACACACTCTCCCCCTCTGGTTGCTATGCATCTCCTAGATAGATCTTGCGCGATCGTAGGAATTTTTTTGAAATTGCATGCTACGTTCGCCAACACTTTCGTGAAAATGATGGAAAGGAAAATTGTGCTCAATTGATAGAAGAAGAATTCTATAAAATGTTTGACAAAAAATCTTTGAATGATGAGCAAGATTGCAATGTTGTTGGTATGAACTCTTTGAATATCCATGATGACAACGATATGCAAAGCCATAAGCTTGGGGATGCAATGTTTGATGAAATGATATTTTTAGTCCCCCAAATTTTGATGAGAAAATTTATTATGATGAAAGCATGCCTCCTATCTATGATGATTATGGTGATGACTTGTATGCCATAAAGAATAATGATAACCATGAAACTTGTCATCATGATTTTAATTTTCAATCTCATGATAGTTATTTTGTTGAGTTTGCTCCCACTACTATTGATGAGAAGAAATTTGCTTACGTGGAGACTAATAAGTTTTTTATGCTTTAGTGTCATGGAAAGAATGCTTTATGTGATGGTTATATTGTTGAATTTCTTCATGATGCTACTGAAAATTATTATGAGAGAGGAACATTTGCTTGTAGGTATTGCAATAATATCGAGTTTCCTCTCTATGTGTTGAAAATATTGAAGTTGCATTTGTTTTGCCTTCCTATGCTAGTTGATTCTTGCTCCCAAAAGTTATTTGCTCACGAAATCCCTATGCATAGGAAGTGGTGAAAGAACATGCGGTGCCCCCATGTTTGGTTTTGGTAATTGATGACAATCTCTATGGACTAATGGTTGTCTTGAGATTTATTTGAAGGATCTGTCCATAGGCTTTTCTTGAATTCCATGTGTTGGTTTCAAGGAGTTTAGGAGTTGAACAAGGTGCTATTAAGGAATTATCCAACGATTGGTCATGTGAGTGTTGAGCTTATTACAAGCATGTCTTGAGGAATAAGATTGTGTGATCCTTCATGTCCACCTTCAAGACATCATCCAAATGAAGAGAGTTGGAAAGATTCAACACACAAAGTACACAAGATGTACCGAGGGATCAAGTGATCCCATGGTATGGTAAGCATTGTCCATTACGCTTTGTGTGCTAACCCATGGTCTTCGTGAGAGTTCTTTGTGGGGTTAGGTTGCGGTGTGCAAGTTCAAGTGATGCATCACGAAGAGATCAAGTGCTTGAAGCTTGTCGTCCATTGTGGTGACAATGGACTTGTGAAGATGAGCGGAAGAGAGGCTCACCCACAGTAGAGTATGGGGGAGCAATCAACTAGTCTTCATCCCGCCAACGCAATCAAGAAAGGTGGTCCAACTTGAGGGAGTCAAGATCATCATCATCTATCTCAAGCAGACCATGTGCAAGGCAAAGGTTTGCCCTTGTTAGGTTTTCTATTTTACCGGTCTCATGGTAGTTGTGGGAGACCGGGTTATAGGATCGTTTGCCGTACTATCAAGGGGGGCTCTCGATGAGTTGCTTGATCGTATCGTTCGTAGAGAGATCAAACCATTGCATCCTTGCATCATCTTTATTGGTTCTTGTTTGGTTCTTCTCCTTGTGAGATTTGGAGCTTTTGATCATGTTCATGACAAGCTCGAGTTCATCGAAAACGGAGTTCACATGCATCTTCTATGATGTTTTCAATGTTGGAGGGTATGCCGGTTCTTCTCTGTTGGGGGTGTCACTCCTTTTTTTGCTAAGCATACCTCCCCTGCCTCTTCTTACTATAACCTTGCTGTTTTGATGCTACTCGTTGTCTTGTTTCAAACAAGCTTGAGTTTGCTCAATTCGGAGCTCATTTGCAGAAGTTATGGCAGTTCTGGTTTCCTTGGAGTATTCTTTGTTTTCGCGGCAGTGGCTTAAGGCTGGCGCCAGCGGTAGTACCGCGGTCCACAGCGGTAGTACCGCCGAAGCACTCAAGCGGTAGTACCGCTCCCAGAGCGGTAGTACCGCTTGTGGTCTTCGGCCGTAGTACCGCAGTGGTTCCGGGCTACTACCGCCTTGATTCGAGACCGTTGTTTTTTGTGTCGGGTTTTACGGTACTAAGTGCGGTAATAGTGGAGGTAGTACCGCTCCAAGCGGTAGTACCGCGCCTACTCCCACGGCAGTACCGCTCTGGGGCCAGGGCCTTGACCTCCTCGTCAGCGCGGCAATATCGCTGGGTGAGAGCGGTGGTACCGCCCTCAGCGGTAGTACCGCCCTGCCCAAGCGGTAGTACCGCTCTGTGCGTGGCTGTTCAGTGGGGTAACGGTTGGATTGGTTCCCCCACTATTTAAAGGGGTCTTCTTCCCCAATGAACCTTATCCTTTGAGCTCGTGTTCTTCCCCCATTGTTGACCTTCTTCAAGCTTGCTAACTCTCAATCCCTCCATGGATTCTTGCTAGTTTTTGAGGGAAAAGAGAGAGGAGATCTAGATCCACATTTCCACCAATCACTTTCTCCTCTATGTGAGGGGAACCCCTTGGATCTAGATCTTGGAGTTCTTGGTGTTCTCCTTCTTGTTCTTCCTCTCATTTTCTTCCCTAGCATTAGTTGCTTCGGTGGGATTTGAGAGAGAAGGACTTGGGCACTCCGTGTGCCCTTGCCATTGCATTTGGTGCATCAGTTTGAGTTCTCCACGGTGATACCTGGAAGTTACAAGTTGAGAAGCTTACTACTCTTGGGTGCTTGGTGCCCTTGAGCTTGTTCCTCTTGGGTGCTTGGGCGCCCTAGACGGTTGGTGGTGTTCGGAGCTCAATCATTGTGGTGTAAAGCTCCGGGCAAGCGTCGGGGTCTCCAATTAGGTTGTGGAGATCGCCCCGAGCAATTTGACGGGTACCGGTGACCGCCCGCAAGGGTTGCCATTTGTACGGGTTCGGTGACCGCCCTCAAGGGTCCCTTAGTGGAATCACGGCACCTTGCATTGTGCGAGGGCGTGAGGAGATTACGGTGGCCCTAGTGGCTTCTTGGGGAGCATTGTGCCTCCACACCGCTCCAAACGGAGATTAGCATCCGCAAGGGTGTGAAATCGGGATACATCGTCATCTCCGCGTGCCTCGGTTATCTCTTACCCGAGCCCTTTACCTATGCACTTTACTTTGTGATAGCCATATTGTTTCTTGCCATATATCTTGCTATCACCTAAGTAGTTTTTCTTGCTTGGCATAAGTTGTTGGTGCACATAGGTGAGCCTAGTTGTTGTAGGTTTTGTGCTTGACAAATTAATCGCTAGGTTTATTCCGCATTTGTTCAAGACTCAACCGTAATTATTTTAAAGCGCCTATTCACCCCCCCTCTAGGAGACATCCACGATCTTTCAAGTGGGTTAGGCTTAAATGTGCTAGTCATATGCTTCATGATGCTCTCTTTGTGTTTCAATTCTTACCTTTTACGTGAGCAACATTGAAATCATCATGCCTAGCTAAAAATGCATTAAAGAAAAGCGCTTGTTGGGAGACAACCCAAAACTTGTACCTACTGTCTTTGTGTGTTAAGCATGATTAGACTACTTTATTAATCATGTTTTATAGCTTTTGTTTCAATAAAGTGCCAAGTAAAGCCTTTGGGATAGTGTGGATGATAGTTGACTTGTTTCTGTCCAAAAACAGAACCTTTCGCGCTCTGTCCAGGAATTTTGAAAATTCATTGAAATGTGCTTTTGATCTGAAATTTTTTACAGGTGCTAGATTTACAAATTCTCTACCTTTTCCAAAATTTTCAGAATTTTTGGAGTTACAGAAGTATGGTTGGGGTACAGATTACTACAGACTGTTCTATTTTTGACAAAGTCTGTTTTTAATGCATAGCTAGCTTGCTTCCTAGTTTCTATGGCTTATATTGCTCAATATAAATTGTGGAAATGATATGGTTAAGTAGGTATTGTGTGAGAACAATTATGAATCTGTCTTTGGCAGTACCAAAAGTGAGTGGTTTGCTCTTTATCATACTAACTTATCTCACGAGTTCTCGTTGAGTTTTGTCAGGATGAAGTTTTTAAGATTTAGGGTAATGATACGTCCATTTTGCATCATGCTTTTATATCTATATTTATTGCATTATGGGATGTTATTACACGTTATGTCACAATACTTATGCCTATTCTCTCTTATTTTACAAGGTTTACATGAAGAGGGAGAATGCCGGCAGGTAGAATTCTGGGCTGGAAAAGGAGCAAATATTAGAGACCTATTCTGCACAACTCCAAAAGTCCTAAAACTCCACGAAAGTCTTTTTTGGAATTAATAAAAAATACTGAGCGGAAGAAATACCAGAAGGGGGCCACCCACTGTCACTACAAAAAAATACACTTCCGTGATGATACGTGTTTGTCCCAGTAGGTCGCATTTTTTGGCATGCATGTACATCCATGACGATTTTATGACAGAATCAAGATAGTCATACATATGCTGTCGTAGAAGTGTTCCATGACATTACCAACATTATCATCACGGAAGTGTCCATTTTCATGACGATAAATCGCGCGTCACAGAAGTGCTTTTGTCAAGGGTGACCGACACGTGGCATCCACTGTCACGGAACGCCGTTAAGCTATCAGGTCCAGTTTTGGATCCGATAACCCGTTAATAGCCCAGACCAATGGGGATTTCCCACGTGGAAAATCATCATTGGCTGGAGGAAACACGTGTCAGCTCCTTGTTGACACAGGTGTCACTCATCCAATGGGCGAGATGCGTTTATGAAATGTTAACACGTGGACCGGCCCAAAAGTGGCCCATAAAGTTTAAATGGGCCGGCCCAACTAAAGGCCCATAAGATTTTGCGGTCCATAATGGGCCAGCCCAGCAAAAGGCCCACGAGATTTTGCAGGCCATAATGGGGCGGCCCAACCAAAGGCCCACCAGTTTTTGCGGGCCATAATGGGCCGGCCCAGCTAAAGGCCCGCGAGATTTTGCGGGCCATAATGGGCCGGCCCAGCTAAAGGCCCCCAAGACTTTGTGGACCATAATGGGTTGGCCCAACTAATGGCCCACGAGATTCCGCCGACCATAATGGGTCGGCCCAGCTGAAGGCCCAAAAGATTTTGATGACACTAGTAGGCCGGCCCATTAACATGCTGACATGTTTTGGGCCAAATGTCGGCCCATATTTGATACATTCCATTAACAGCCTGCCATGTTCCGGGCCTAATAAAGGCCCATATGAGATCCAGCCCGTTAAAAGCCTCCCACATTTTGGGCCAAATTACGGCCCAGATCAGGTCCGACCCTTTGAGAAGCGTTGGGCTAAATTATGGCCCATATCAGATTCGGCCCGTCAACTGGACGCTATGCTTTTGGGCCCACTTGATACAGGGCCATTTAGTAATCCGGCCTGATATTAGTTTCGGCCTGTTAAAGGCCCGTTTAACATTTCGCACTATATATATTTCGGCATGTTAAAAGCCCGTCATATAGTTGGGCCTAACTACGGCCCCGTTTGCATTCGGCCTGCTCATAGTCGATAATCTGATTGGGTCAAACAAGGACCAAGAAAATTTTGGCATGTTATAAGCCCATGATTTGATTGGCACAATCATGTGCTGGGGTCTATTTCGGCCTGCTGCTGGCCCGTGAGCTGTTCGGCACGTTTCAGGCCCAACCTACTTTTCGGCCTCCTAAAAGCCCATTGAGTTTTCTTGGGAAAATAGGGTCGGCAGTTTACTCGGCCTATTAAAGGCCCGAATCTACTAGTGGGCCAGTTTACATTTAGGCGTGTTAATGGACCAAGATGACGGGGCTCATGATGCGGATCATACATAGTGATTTGCATGACGGCCCGATTATGTACCGTAATTTTATGGTTTGGCCGGTTTACTGCGAAGACAGGATATATATATATATATATATATATACAGTAAAATAACTGCATCATCGTGAATAAAAAAACCTAGACTATACAATAAAGAAATTACGGCATATTACATCCACTGGGCATCAAAGTTCGCCACTATGATAATAAAGCACAAGCAGACAACAGATTACATACACTTGGCATCAAAGATTGCCACCAGTGCAATTAAACACGTCGACAAAATAATATACAAAACCGACATCACTTCAATAGAGTTCAATAAAGGTTATCCCTGCTCGGGAGCTGCAACGCAAGCAGCTGAGCAAGCTAAGCTGATGAGACTGCACTTGTTTGACACTTATATCCTCCTCACTCTGAAAGATAAACAAGCAGATAGATGACAGGTTTTGCACATATAAGTATCAGTGCTGACAATTCATCACATTTCTTACCGACGAATAAAGTGACACGTTTAAAATAGCATTAACACAATATGGTATTGTTCATGTCAAGACATGGCAGGAAATGACATTGTGAAGGAGTTGGCAGCTTCACGACACCACTGGATTATAGATCAAGAACTCATAAGTATCAATGGTTAGTGTGCTGTCAATTTACCCATTTCAGATTGGAAAAATAAGATCACTTGCTCTATATAGTTTAATTTACATGGCATGAAGAAGGAACTTGGTTGTACAACTGAAAACTTAAATTGAGAAGGACAAACTTTTGTTTATGAACTACATAATAAACTTTAAACATGCAATTTGATGCAAACACCAAAAATAAACAGCTGTTGCAGTCATGCCTAACCAAATATACACAACAAAGTTTGAAGGCTTGAGAAGGACAAACTTACATTATTGGTGAAGGCAAGCTCTATAAAGCCCTTGTCCATTCTGATGGGGGGGATTCAAGAAGTTTACCACCGAATCTTCTTCATAAGCATTGCCTTTAATCTACATTTTGTTAAGAGTAAATATAGATGTGACAATATAAGAAAAAGTGGAGAATATTTAAGATAAGATGAAGAGTGATGCTACATAACCAAGTAGCTATAAATGTAAGTACAGCGATACAGGCAAAAGGTACAACCAAGAGCAATGCAGAGCTAAACTTCTTCAGTACCATCGGTGTTATCCAACCTTATGGTAAGAGTAAATATAGATCTTATGTGTAGAAAATGGAGGGCAAAGGAAAATAAGCTGCAGAGTGATGGTACATGAACAACTACATGTTAATATAAGTACACTGATAAAGGATAGCAGGTACTTACAAGAACAATGCAGAGCTAAAAATTTTCATTGGCATTGGATATATTTTACACTAATGTAACCATTCATACAGATCAGATAATTTGGAGCAAACAATTGATAAGCTAGATATCATGCATACTACTGTCACATAATGAACCATGTATGTATGCAAGTACGGTGATACAGGACAACGTGTACTAACAAGAGCAAAGCAGCAGGCAGCATATTTGCGATATCCTATCATTCTTTTCAAACCAGAATTTTTTTCCGAGCAGATTTCCTGCAAATAAGATCTGTAAGGCACATGCGGAAAAGTAGAAGTTCAAATTGTCATGCGATCATAGACAGTACCTCATCTTTGGAACGAGACCAGTGCATAACAAGGTTTTTCCATTCAATGTCTTCTAAATTTAGCACAGGAGACTTCACCGGAAATTTGTTTATAGACTTGCCATCAAAGTGTGATTTCCTCAGGTAACACCGATACTGCTGCAATGCTTCCTTGCAAAGCGCAAGCAAGCTTTGCTCGTCATGACCATCCAGATTGACCCTCTCCTACTTACAATAATGTAATGTAAATCATTGATGTGTTCAATCAGCAGAAAATAGAAAAATAATCACCATGAATAATAGCACTTACACGTAAGTGGGACAAGAAGATGCGAAAATGGTGTTTGTCTTCACTATAATCTTCCCATGATGGGGATATATGCACGTAGTCCCTAACAATGTTGAAAGCATTGTCTTCTAAACTGGGAATAATTGGAATGGGGTTCCAATCTGTAGGAATTGGCTGTCTCTGCAGTTGGGATAGGTCTTCGGCCCGTGGACTTACTGTACTTTTTGATGGAGTGGGATTTTTCTGTGGTACGGCTGGTGCTATGGCAACTGAAATCGGCATACCTTTTGCTGGAGTGCAGGTCCTGTGTGGTGTGGCTAGTGGTGTGGCCAGTGAAGTATGGGTACAGTCTGCTGGAGTCGGTCCTACATTTTGTGTCACTGGTTGTACAACAAATATAAGTGGGGTGCTATTTGATTTCTCCGGCACAACCACGTTTTTCAAGGACTTTGCTGGTGCTCCTTCAGATTCGGCAATCACCCTCTTCCTTTTTGATGTCTGATGCACAAGAACAACATTTGAGTGGAAAAACATGGTATGATGATAGATGGAATATGTATTGATAATGGATGGGCATGTCATCTCAACATATATGATGAGTAAACTAAGCAGATGGCGGTGCAACAAAGTAGAAGAAATGCAAGACAACATATGCAAGATATGCGCAATCAATAAAACCTTGCCAAATTATAACAGGCACCTTGTTGGGTGAACATGACATGCCATCTGCCTTTGACTCCTCGAGGTTAGAATAGTCATTAGGATCATATTTTGAACAAGAATCTACAGGTGGGGAGCGTATGAGTTTCATTGCATCCAGAATGGCACTCAATGCGTTGGTGCCAATTTTGTAAGTCATTGCAGTGTTCCACAATATTCTTCTGATGTGCGAATTCTGATATTCACTGTAATTACGTATAATATCTGAGAACCATGAAAACATAAATAGTTGTGAGATTATCTTTGTAATGTAGATGATATTCTAATATAGGGGCGCCCCTATAAACACTTGTGTGCTATCACTGGATTCTGATGAGAGAGCTCATGTGTGCTGTAATATGGTGCGTGCATTTATATAATCTGGCACAAGTACACAAAAAAAAATAGGCTCCAGAAATAATGATAGTTGGCAGATGATAGGTTCATAATATACTATATAGAGAGTTTATTGCCAAACCATGATAACAAGAGCACACAACAACTAGGCAGATCATAGTGTACATAACAGGGGTACACCATAACCACGATATATAAATCGGGAAAGTGGAACTTGCTTGAAAATACGGTGTTGTATTGCCGCTAGTAATTGAAAGCCTATCGATCACGTACAGGCCAGCTCTATCAGCTATTGACTGCAGATGTCCCTGCGCCCCTTCCTGACAAGGAACATACTGTACGTACTAAATACAGAATAAACAAAGAGGAACATGTTAAAGAACAGAAGTGGAAGCATATTCTTGATGTTTCGCTTCATTGCATACAATGTTGGTTGCCCACTCATGATGAATCACAGCGCCCAAAGAAATGCAATTCCATGTTGTCTCTCTATATGTGGCAATTTTGAACAAGAGTCATTAGGATCATATTCTGAACAAGAGTCAACAGGTGGGGAGCGTATGAGTTTCATTGCATCCAGAATGGCACTCAATGCCTTGGTGCCAATTCTGTAAGTCATTGCAGTGTTTAGCTTCAAGAGTGGACTGCTGCTAGTGCGACAAAAAGCAGCTACACAGATCATAGTGTAGACATAACGGGAAAACCTTAAGCATCAGAGTAAAATCAGCAAAGTGGAACTTGCTGGAATATATGTGCTAGTATTGCTGGTACGGCTAGAAAGGCTTCGGATACCAGCTCTCTTCAAGTGAAGGTGCGGTACTGTTAATATCAGTGTAACTCTCAAAGGCGACACAGCTCCCCGCATTTCCTTGCTATTCTTATAGGATTCAAGTGGGCAGGCCACTACAAATCCTATTCCCATGTTTGCAAAATCCTACGAATCAAAGAGGCCCGAAGAGTTCAAAGTGTCCATCACAACCAGCCGTATAGACCTCTACACTACAAATGTCCCAGCTCATCTTTAGTACAAGGAACATACTGTACTGCTACCATACTCCCTCCATTCCAAAATATAAGTCTTGGTAGACATTTCCACTATGGATCACATACATATGTATCTAGATACATTTTAGAGTGTAGATTCACTCATTTTGCTCCAATGTAGTCCATTGTGGAATCTATACAAAGACTTGTATTTAGGAACAGAGAGAGTACATATTAAAGAAGAACGGAAGAGCAACATGGTAAAGAAGAGCAAGCAAATTTTGGATAATAAAATGTTGGTTGCGCAGTGCCCACACATGATGAACCAGAGCGCATTAAGAATGCAATTCCTGCTGTCTCTCGACCAGTTCAGGCGGTTGGATGAAGATCCTACGTCTCCTAAACCTTCTTCTTCCTCGTCTCTGATTCTTCCCATACAGAACACCGCACAGGCCGCTGGCCGGACCACCGGCCCCCACCGCCTGTGTTCCTCCGCCACCCCCACCCCCACCCCCGCCCCCACCCGCGTCGAGTTTTCTTCGTTCGGCGAGGCCCCGCCACGCCCCCCCCACAACCACCCGAGCCCCATCGTTCGCACCGGCGAACTCCGGCTAGCTCTGAAAAATCGACTGACCCAATTTTGAAATTTAGTCTACTGTGATTTAAGTACTGTGGAATATAAAAGGGGAAACCATAAACATTGGGAGTATAGTGTTGAGCGTGTCATGGAGGATCTGAAGGTGCAAACCGGATAAAGGCAACTTCGCAACCAAGACAAGAAATCAGAGTAAAGCAGTGGCGATCTATTTTCTTGCTGCGATAAATAAGTTGAGCAGATACGAAAGAGTACCGCCTCTGGTGCGGCACCGTGTATGCATCTGCTAAGAATTTGACGATGCTGCGATAGCGATGGCTGTCGGTGGCGTGGAAGCAGATCTAGGAGGGTAGACGGTGGCGGCAGGGCATGGTGGACGAGACGGTCGTAGGAGCGGTGCCGGCAAGGTGGACGACAGCGGGGATGAAGCGAGATGACGGGATGCAAGGATCCCGGTCCGAAGCCGTGGATGAGAGAGGTCGATCTCTTGTAATGGACGGCGGCGTCGGGGTATCAGCTCCGGCATGGTGGAGGAGGACGGCGGTGGATGGGGTGGCGGACGGAGGAGGCTGGGGTGGAGATGGTGGTTTGGCGCCCACGGAGTACGAATGGGGAAAAGGGAGGTAGAGAGGAAGGGGAACCATGTATTTAGGACGCGCTTGTCTCAAATGCGAGGAAATTTACAAACTTAGCCCTCGTTTCAAATTCCTACATCCCAGCAATATTAGTCAGTTGGGTATAGGACGGTAATCTCGCATACACAGAATATTTGTCGACGAGAATTTGTTTTTGGCGCCCACCGTGTATGAATCAGGGAGGGAGTCGGTTTCGGCCGAGGACACATTGTGTTTTGGCGTCCACCGTGTATGAATCCGGGTGAGAGGCGGTTATGTCATGTTTAGGTGAAATTACAAACCTACCCCTATCGAAACCTATAGAAATCCAGCAGATAGGCTTTGCATGGCAGGGATAGGAAGTAGTAATTTCCATCTCGCAGATTTGGTTTCGGGCAGTTACTGCGACTTTCCCCGCTTCGTTGAAATTTTGCAGAGTGCACATTTATCATGCCAACTCAATTCGAATCCCGTTTGTATTCTATTTTTTTCGGGCGGGATCCATTTTCGATTGGAATTAAATTCTATATACATCATTTTTATATATACTTTCAAAAGCACAACACCATTTATACATAAATATGGTTTACAAATGGCATGATCTCAGATTCATAAGGTTGTATCCATCAATTTGGATTTTCAAATATTTGAGACCACTTTATGGTGAAATCCAATGTATGCATTCCTCGCTAACTGTCTCCAATTAATGTGTATTTCATGCGTTTTTTACTTCTCAAACATGTATAATGTGTTTCACACACGCAACATATAGTGTAATCTCGTTTAGACATTAATTGCATGTAAACCATGCATTGTTTGTAATTAAAGAATCTATGGATCACCAATATTGATAAACTATATAACATTGCACGTGTGCCCAAATTCAAATGAATATGCATGTTTGATACACCAATTCGTGTTATGATATTATCGATGTCGTGATCTCCAGTTTAAATATTTGAATTCCCTTTAATCCAGATATTCGTCTCATATAGCTATCACTCATACTTATATAGGACTATCTCTCTGGACCTATACGCGTTCATCGTCTCTCAGGTATCTCTCGTGCTACCTGTATGTTGACAATGATCTTTTATCTTCATAACACACTGACGGTACTCTCTCCCTCGACCTTCAGCACTCTGCCTCTCTCTAAGTATATCTCGCTCCCTGCTATGTGTATCTAACTATGATTCTCCATGTGGAATCTCTTTGTCTCACACAAACACAAAACTTTGTCTCCCGGGATCACATTCCTCTCTACTCTTCCCCTGTGTGCCACTCGCACACCCCTCATACAGAGATGTTTTTCGGTCCTTAGATATGAGAACCTACGACTCTTCCTCTTAAATATCTCTTTCTCGCACACAAACACAAACTCTATCTCCCAGGGTCTCATATTTCTCCACTGTTCTCTCGTATGTCGCTCACACACACTCTCTCTCCCTAGAGATATCTTGCATTCCCTCATATGTCTCTCTAGCTATCACTCTCGTTGTGAAATATCTTTCTCTCTCGCAGACACAAAACTCCGTCTCTCGGGATCTCATTTCTGTTTGATATTTGTTTGTATGTGACTCACATGCACCCTCTCTCTATCTCTCTCACACCCACACACATAACTCAGCCTTCTGATCCACTCGACTCCTATCTCTAACGCACACTAGCTAGCATCTTTATCTTTCTATTTACCTATTTCTCCATCAACCTTCTTTCTCTCCCTCACTCTTGCTTCCTATCACGCACACTACATCTGTTTCTCTCTACATGCAGTCAAGTGCCCTCCTTTTATCTTTCTCTCACACACACATATATAACTTCACCCTCTGAACCACCCGACAGTCATCTCCAACACTCATACTAGCGGATGTCCCTCTAGCTAGCATCTCCATCTCTATATCTATCTGTAGTTTCTCCATCAACATTTCTTTCTCGCACGGAGTCTTGCTTCCAATCACCCACACTATATATGTCTCTCCATACATATGCATTTATAGGTTGATCTCTTTTGCACAATCGTTGTGCCTCACTCCCTCTGCTCGCCATAGATGCATGCTCTAGCCCACGCCACTATCTCTTAAAGACAAAAACACATGCTCAATTGTCGGGCCTTCTTCCCTGCATTCTCTCATGCATGCATATTGTCATACCAATCCGTCTCTCCCATGTCGTTGATCTTATGACTTATGTCTTCTTTCTTTTATCTCGATCATGCGCGCGCACACACACACACACATCCCACGTATACATGTATACCTCTCACACATGCACGTTCAAGGTCTCTATGTCTCCATACGTAGTTAATTACCCTCAACCCTAACGCCACATCAAATCGTTCTCTTCTTGTGTGCACATAACTTCTGCCTGGATGGGTAAAACACACACTCACACTTAACAATCTCCTTCTAGCTACCCCCCTCACTCTTCCCCTATACCCCCGAAACCAATAAGACCATCCCTTTGTTTAATTCCCACCTACATGCACCATCGATATATAGTAGTCTTCCTCGGTGTCTCTCGAACAAACATGTTCTCTCGATGTCGACTCCTCTCACGCGCACACACCTTCTTTTCCCTCTCTACGGGCATTTTCTGTCTCGCACCCCATCATTGGTGGCCTCTGCCATACACATCACCTCTCTATGATGAAGCCATGCACACTTAAATTACATCCGCCACCGAGGACCCCGCGACACACACACACACATACACAAACACAAACACACACACACGCACGCACGCACGCACGTACACCCCCCCACACACACAAACACACACACACACACTAAGACTCCATCTATCTCTCCCTCTCTCTCC